>NC_137028.1:16466248-16528748 GCF_032717465.1 Coenobita brevimanus
ATATTGTGCTGAGTTCGTGATCTCATTTCCAGTTAACTATAACAATTTTTCGCAAATCTTTCACTACTCGTTACTTATTTCTCCATTTTTCGCTTTTTCCTTTTATCTCAAGATCTCTGTGTCATTTACCTGTCACTTTTTATTCTCTGGCCTTTCATTACCTCACATTTATTTTTTTGTACATTTATTTGCTCTCAGTTTGTGATTTTTTCGTATCTCAAATCTTTCAGTAATATTTTTCTCTCCATTCACTTTCTCATATCCTTTCTCATTTTCCGGTAACATTATTTTCTCCCAGTCTTCAGTAACCCTTTTCGATTTCCAGTCAATTTTTCATAGTTACTCTTTTCCAGTCATTTCACGCTCTCATTTCCATTTAGCTCTCCCTCCCTGAAACTTAAATTGTCGAGAGATGAGCCCATTTAGGCGACTTTGTGTCTGGCCAGAATTAGCCTGTGGAATTCCCGTCAAGAATTAAAAGAGAGATCTGGTCTTTTGGAAGCCTGATTAAAAAAAAAAAAAAAAAAAAACGCGACTTGAGGGATTTTTGTGGGATTAATAGTGTGGTGTTTGGAGGTTTGCAGTTTCATGGATTAAATATTTTAGAATTGTCTCAGAAAAAGTATTGTTAAGAGGTAGGAACACATGCCCAAAAATTTATACGAACATTTTTTTTTAACAATGAAAAAATAGTTATGGAGGAATTTTGGAGGGATTAATAGTGTGGCGTTTGGGAGTTTGCAGTTTCATGGATTTAATATTAGAAGCGTCTTAAGAAAAATGTTATGTGGCAGAGACGCTAAAATTGAAGAACATGCTGAAGATACATTGGAACATTAATAAGCAGTGTGGCTTTTGAGGTTTACACATTTACGCATTTTCATATTAGAGGTGTCTTAAGATTAATATCATTCTCTTGTTGCAGCGCTACGATAAAATAAATGGACACGCTGAAAAAAATTAGGAAGAACTTTTATTTTAGTGAATAAAAATAAAGCCAGCGAGATATTTTGCCGTGATTAACAGTGTGGCATTTGCAGGTACACACTTTCAGACATTAATATTACAGGTGTCTCAGGTGGAAAGTCGTCGTGTAAACAGTAACGTTAAAGTTAAATGCAAAACTTAATAAATTTAGGAAGATCTTTAAGACATGGAATGAAAAAAGGCGAGTGGGAGTTTTTTGTAGCTTAATTACATCCTCGCTCACGATAGTGCAAGGGGTATGATGATTTGCTCAGCGTGTGTGTGGGGGGGGAGGGGGGATGAGTGGGTGATGTTATGTCTGCCAGTTTATGAACAAATGTCTCGAAAGTTTCTCATCTGATTTGAACCAAACTTCGTGGAATGGTTGAAGGTTTTCCAGTGAGTCATTTTTTTTTTTTTTTTTTAGACCAATAAGTCAGAGGTGAAGGCCACACAATAAAGTAATCTTGATTTTTTTTTTTTTTAATCATTTAAACCAAACAGACTTTGCTGAAGGGTTGAAGGTAATGTAAGAATTTGTTTGATTTTGAGGACAGTCAGAGGTCGAGGTCGTAGGTGAGG
The DNA here is from genome assembly GCF_032717465.1 of Coenobita brevimanus. NCBI lineage: Eukaryota > Metazoa > Arthropoda > Malacostraca > Decapoda > Coenobitidae > Coenobita > Coenobita brevimanus. The sequence continues at coordinate 16,467,797 of NC_137028.1, forward strand.
GTCAAAATTTTCACACTGTAACTCAATTTTGTTTGGATTTGGTGGAATAGTGTCACGTAAGCAGCATCATGTCTTCCCCTTACCACTCCCGTCCTTTGTCTACCTCCTCCTCCCCCCCCCTCTCTCTCTCTCTCTCTCTCTCTCTCTCTCTCTCTGCATGCCATGGAACTTGCCTCGATTAGCACAGTTTCCTGCGTCATTAATCACGTGCCTAATCACTATTCAAAGCCCACTCTCCCCCTCCCCCTTTCCTCCTCCTCTATCTCCCCCTCCCCTTTCCTCCTCCTCTATCTCCCCCTCCCCTTCCCCTATTCTATCTTCCCCTCCCCTTTCCCCTACTCTTGTCTCCCTCTCCCTTTCCCCCAGCTCACCACTCACTCCTCCCCTACATAAACTGCATTTCTTTCCAGCTTCTTGATTAGTCCCCCTTTCCTTTCCCCCATCCTTTCCCCTCTCACTCACTCTTTCTTTCCCCTCTCCTTTCTTTCCCCTCTATATACTGTCTCCCTCACCTTTTCCCCTTCTCCGTCTCACACTCTCCTCCCCCTGTTCCCTCTCCTTTCACTTAACTCATGTCTCTCGCTTCATTTTCTCCCCATCTTTCCCCCCTTTTTCTCTCCCCTTCCTTCCCTCCATCCCTTTCTCGCCTTCTTTCCCTCCATCCCCTTCTCTCCTCTCCCTCCTTCCTTCATCTTCCTTCTTCCCTCCCTCCAATCCCCCGTCTTTCCTCCCTCCCCCCTGTCTCTCTAGTCTTAATTAACTCTGCAAGCCTCGCAACTTAACCGTGGGACAGAGCACTTGGCCAGCACTTTATCCTAACTTAGCGACATTGAATTAAGTGTCTGAGGGCCGCTTACACGCTTTGATTCTATTTGCTCGTTCTCTCTCTCTCTCTCTCTCTCTCTCTCTCTCTCTCTCACACACACACACACACACACACACACACACACACACACACGAATCAAATGTTCCGCTCAGTAATTAATTTCGTAAGAGTATAATGCTTTTAATTAAGTGATTACGTCTCGTGTTTGGTAATTAAGCCGTGTGTTTGGTAATTACGTCGTGTGGATGGTGTTTATAGTGACTCCTGATTACGTCACGTTAATTACTGGGTCATATACAGGTAATACCTCACCTCACCTGTGTGTGCGAAAAGAAACAGGGTGATGGTGGTGGTGGTGATGATGATGATGAAGAACAAAGATGATGACGGTGATGATGGCGGTGGTGGTGATGATGATGATGATGATGATGAGCAAAGATGATGATGGTGGTGGTGATGGTGATGATTATGATGAGCAAAGATAATGATGATGGTGGTGGTGATGATGATGATGATGAGCAAGATGATGATGATGATGGCAGTGATGATGATGATGATGGTGATGATGAGCAAAGATGATGATGATGATGATTTGATCTGGGACGAGGTCATAGAGTGTGCCCGCAAGGATGAGAGATTGAATAGGGAAGCTCCCAGAGTCTCTCTCTCTCTCTCTCTCTCTCTCTCTCTCTCTCTCTCTCTCTCTCTCTCTCTCAAATAATTGAGGGACGTCTGTATACCCAGGCAGATGCGCCGCCCGGATATATCGGTGCCACCACACGCAGGCGCCCCCCTCCGGCACCAAAGGATTATTGAATTGAGTTAATCAGGCGGCGCTGCTGACGTAAAAAAAAAAAAATGAGGTCCAAAGAGTCGGCCGTCCTTGTTTATGTTTTTTTTCTTTTTTTTTCTTTTTTCTGGTTTAATTTTAGAACACACACACACACACACACACACACACACACACACACACACACACACACACACACACACACACACACACACACACACACACACACACACACACACACACACTTCCACGTTCTTAGTTTTACCCCTTCACTCCGATGGCGGTGTTTTATTTTTATTTATTATATATTTATTTATTGATATCTCCTGACATTTTTACAGTTTAGGCAATATTTCTCGAACTGAAGGGGTTAGAGACACCCTTAGTTACACGCTTATTTAGACCCTTATTTATACCCATATTTACACCCTTATTTACACCCTTATTTACACCCTTATTTACACCCATATTTACACCCATATTAACACCCTTATATACACCCTTATTTACACCCATATTTACACCCTTGTTTACACTCATATTTACTCCCTTAGTTGCACCCTTATTTACACCCATATTTACTCCCTTATTTACACCCTTATTTATTCCCTTATGTGCACCCTTATTTACACATTTTGCTTCCACCGGTCTCTGTTAAGCAAAAAAAATCGTTTGGAGATAGCAAGAGTTACAGAAAATACGGCGTCGGGTTGAAGGGGTTAAATAATACGGGGCAAAGCGTAAATAAGTAAATTGTAAAAATCCGATTTGTGAAATAAGCAGTAAAAACCCGAGGTGAAAAATAAGCAGTAAAAATCCGGGGTGTAAAATAAGCAGTAAAAATCCGGGGTGTAAAATAAGCAGTAAAAACCAGGGGTGTAAAATAAGCAGTAAAAATCCGGGGCGTAAAATAAGCAGTAAAAATCCGGGGTGTAAAATAAGCAGTAAAAATCCGGGGTGTAAAATAAGCAGTAAATATGAGATAAGCGTAAAGAAAGTGTAAAATAAACAGTAAAAATAAAATAAAATAAGCGTAAATAAAGTGTAAATTAAACTAAAGTTGCCCCTGGTCTGGTGTTGCGGCCTTCCCCACGGCGTAGCGTCACTGTGGCTGCCTCTCAATTTGGCGTATATTTCACGGTTTTGGCGGCGACACAAGGCAACTGGATAACTCATTGCCGCGGGGGGCCTTGGGGTTGTGGTGGCCCCCTAACATCTCTTCCCAAGCGACTTATTTTACTTTGCTTTGACATATTTTACTTATTACACCTTGCTGTCTCTCTCCAGGCGATTGATTTTGCTTATTATAGCGTGCTGTCCTCTTCCTAAGCGATTTATTTTGCTTATTATACCTTGCAGTCCTCTTCCTAAGCGATTTATTTTGCTTATTATATTTTGCGGTCCTCTTCCTAAGCGACTTATTTTACTTATTACACCTTACTGTCCTCTTCCATAGCGAGTTATTTTGGTTATCACTCATACACCTTGCTGTCCTCTTCTTAAGCGATTTATTTTGCTTATTACACCTTGCTGTCTCTTTCCAGGCGATTTGTTTTGCTTATTATACCGTGCTGCCCTCTTACTAAGCGATTTATTTTGCTTATCACACCTTGCTGTCTTCTTCCTAAACGATTTATTTTGCTTATTACACCTTGCAGTTCTCTTCCTAAGCGATGTATTTTGCTTATTACACCTTCTGTCCTGTTCTGTTCAGAATTATATTAACTAGCCGTATCCAGAAATAAATCGCTAAGGAAGATGTGCTGGGGAGCCTTATTAAACGACGAAAATACGGCCCTGATTTCTTTCCATAGCACTTGTTACGGCTCTGCATCCTTTCCATAGCACTTGTTACGGCTCTACATCCTTTCCGTAGCACTTGTTACGGCTCTACATCCTTTCCATAGCACTTGTTACGGCTCTACATCCTTTCCATAGCACTTCTTACGGCTCTGCATCCTTTCCATAGCACTTCTTACGGCTCTGCATCCTTTCCATAGCACTTCTTACGGCTCTACATCCTTTCCATAGCACTTGTTACTGCTCTGCATCCTTTCCATAGCATTTGTTACGGCTCTACGTCCTTTCCATAGCACTTGTTACGGCTCTGCATCCTTTTAGATAACATTTGTAAGGGCTTGCGTGTGTGTGTGTGTGTGTGTGTGTGTGTGTGTGTGAGAGAGAGAGAGAGAGAGAGAGAGAGAGAGAGAGAGAGAGAGTGTGTGCTTGCTGCGGTTTCCAGTAAAAAGCACTCAGTCCTTTATTGCTTCCGGGCAGGTATGACACTTCCCTTAAAATGTCCTCATCTCACTTTGTATTTTATTTTTCACCTTTCAACATCTACCCTTCCTTTCTACGATCCTCTGCCTTTATCTCCTGTCTCTCTTATCTATCTCTTCTGTTCACCCTTATCATTCTTCACCTACTCAACTTACCGACATTCTTCCTTAGTCTCTTCATCGTTTTTTTTTTTTTTTTAATTATTTTTTACCTTCTTTATCAGCCTCTGTTCGCATTTCGATTCCTTTTCCTTCAACATCTTCTGCATCTCTTTTCTGTCGTCCTTTTCTTTGTACCAAAAAGCTAATGTGGTTCGCAATATGTCGTGTGTGTGTGTGTGTGTGTGTGTGTGTGTGTGTGTGTGTGTCTAGCACCAGAATCACCACATCGTTTTCTGTGACTGGCCAGAAAATTCTTACATCTCTCTCTCTCTCTCTCTCTCTCGCTCGCTCGCTCGCTCGCGCGCGCGCGCCTTTTCCCTTCACTCCCTTTTCCTTCCCTAACCCCCTTCCCGCTCCCCGTCTTCCCCTCACGTCCTATCACTTTCCCCTCTCCCCATATCCGTTTCCCCTCTCCCCATATCCGTTTCCCCTCACCCCCTCACTCCACACACACTCTCCCCCTCTCCTCTCACTAACCCCTGTCTACTCTCCCCTTCTTCCCTTCTCCCCACCCTTCCTCCCTCCCCTTTCTTCCCCCTACTTCTTCTTTCCCTCCCCTCCTCTCTTCCTCCCTCCCCCTTCACTCCTCCTCCCTTCACCCCTCTTCTCCTCCCTCCGTACCCCCTTCTTCTCTTACCCCGTCCCGTCTCTCCTTCCCTTCCTCTTTTTCTCTCTCATTCCTTCTCCCTTCTGTCCTCTCCTCACTCCTTCCGTCTCACCTCCTCTCTTCTCCCCTCCCTCCCTCTACGTCCATTTTTCATACACTGACCGCCCCAGTAGGAATGTTAACCCCTTCGCTATGTAGGCGTGTATTTTCTTTTTATCCTTGCTTCCACCAGACGATTTTATTCAGCTGAGAAGAGGACCGTGGTAGGAAATTTTAGGAGGCTATTCGATGGACTCTTTTTCTCTATTTTATTCGTGCTGCCGTCAGACGATTTTATTTAGCGAGAGAGAGAGAGAGAGGGAGGGGGGGAGAGATGGAGGGGTTAGATACAGCCTTCATCAACCCCTATAAATTAGAGGATTTGTCCGAAGGTTAAAAAAATCGTCTGAAAGTAGAAAAAATAAACGAGAAAAATTCGTTCTTGGGCTGTAGACGGTTAACAGCGGCCTTATTTGATTCCCAGGGCGGTCAGGGTCTAGAACGGTCTGGAAATTGAATGACTTAAGATCGAACCCACTATGCCACATGAGAGGCGTGTTTGGGAGGTGTGGAAGATCTCTCTCTCTCTCTCTCTCTCTCTCTCTCTCTCTCTCTCTCTCTTACACACACACACACACACACACACACACACACACACACACACACACACACACACAGAGTCGCATTTTTAGCTTAGAAGTCAAGGCCCCATATCGTCATTATCTTCCCGTGGGCGTATTTGTGGCAGATAAGGAACAGCTAGGGAGTGTGTGTGTGTGTGTGTGTGTGTGTGTGTGTGTGTGTTTTCCCAGCTCGTTAATGGACATAACCCAACGCGCGGGACGGCACTCTGCACACACAATCTTCCACACAACATTACACATCGTATAAATTCCTTCCTTTATTACACACCAAACAGCAATTGTTTGCATTTCCCCACCCTTCCCCATCCCTCCTACACCCCCACCCTCCCCCCATCCCCGAACACCCTCACCCTCTTCCCATCTCCCCCTACACCCCCACCCTCTTCCCATCTCCCCCTACACCCCCACCTTCCTCCCATCTCTCCCTACACCCCCACCCTCCCCCCATCCTCGAACACCCCCACCCTCCTCCTATCTCCCCCAACACCCCCCACTCTCCCCCATCCCCAAACACCCTCCACCTCCACATGCCCTCCCCCTCCAACATATCCCCCCTCCTGAACACCCACACCCCCCAACAACCACTCACCTTTGAAACACACCCACCTGTCTTCACCCCCACCTCACAACCCCCCCCCACACCAACCCCACCAACCAACTCTTCCCTCAACCCCTACACCAAGGACCCCTCTCCAGCACCCCCTCTACCTCATCATCCCCCCTCCCCCCACCCCTCCGATCCCCCTCCATTCACTCTCCCCTCCAAGCCCCCCCCCATTCTGCCTGCGTGACCTGAATTTTTATTATCAAATTATTAACACAGGGGGGTTGTAGACAGCTGAATAAAATCGTCTGATGGAAGTAAGAATAAAGGAATTGAAATGCTGTTGTACTGAGGGTATAACAGGCGAAATAAATTTAATATTCTCTCTCTCTCTCTCTCTCTCTCTCTCTCTCTCAATGTAATTTCCCTTTTAGAATTGTTAACACGTGAAGTAATTGGATTTACATACTTGTTTCTGGACGCGGCGTGAGACTGTCAAAAAGTGAGGCAGGGGAGGAATAGCATGTCTGGCTGGTGAGGGAAAGAGAGAGAGAGAGAGAGAGAGAGAGAGAGAGAGAGAATGGAGATTCAGAAAGGGGTGGAATACTGGAGAAAGTTGAAAGGTGAGCTGAAGAATGCAAAGATAGATAGATAGATAAATAGACATGGATAGACAGATAAAATAGATAGTTGGCTAGATAGAGGGGGGAGGGGTATCAGGAGCATCTTACCAAGCACCAGTGGATCAGCCCCCATCGATCACGTCTTACCTGCAAAGAAAAATTAGAGTTAGTTCATCATCATCATCATCATTATCATCATCATCATCATCATCATCATTATCATCATCATCATCATCATCATCATCAGAATTATTTAGTCGGGAGATGGTACTGTTTTCTTCACCCCAGCCTAAGCACAGTTCATTAGGCCTATAATTGCACTATAATAAGAGAGAGACGGGGGGATTCCGGTCGCGATGCCTCACCTTAATTAAAGAGGAAGGGAAGTGGGAGACAAGGGGGAGCCGTAGTGCAGTGGTTAGAACAGAGAGAAGACGAGTGGCAGAACCCGACATCAATTCTAGGACAGGGAAGAATGAAGGGAGTGGAGGAGGAGGGCAACGTTAGGGGTGGGTGGAGGAGGAGGGCAGGGTTAGGAGTGGGTGGGGGAGGAGGGCAGGGTTAGGAGTGGGTGGGGGAGGAGGGCAGGGTTAGGGGTGGGTGGGGGAGGAGGGCAGGGTTAGGGTGGGTGGGGGAGGAGGAATGGGGAATTCGGAGAGAGGAGGGTCTGGAGGGAGATAAAATGAAGGAGTGAATGGAATGAGTAAGGAAGGGGAGTGAGGTGAGGAGGAGATGGGAGAGGCGGATGGGTAGTGGTGGGGAGTGAAGGGGGAGTAAGGAGCAGGGAGGAATGAGGGAGTAAGGGATGGGGAGGAATGAGGGCAAGGGATAGAGGGTGGGGGGCGGAGGAGATCCCCTGTCAAAGATTTCAGAGGAAGTTGGTGATTTTTTTTGAGGAGTCGGTAGTTTTGGCAAACTTTGAGATGGCATTTTTGTGGGGGTGGTAACTGTGTGTGTGGAGGGGGTGGCTGTGTGTGTGTGTGTGTGTGTGTGTGTGAAGGAGGCGTTCTTAAATTGAATAGGTTGGCGATAACAAGAGTAAAATCGTTTTGAAGTAGATTAAGAAGACAAAAAACACTTCTCATTGCACTGAAGAGGTTAAATTTCGCTTCCTTATATCTTCCTTGGCCTGGTGGTCTAGTGGGATAAGGTGCTTCAGCCAGATGCGGTAGTTGGGGTGGTTGGGGTATATCGCTTACTTAAATTCGACTAAAGGAAGAGCAACTGGTCATTCACGCCTTAGATGTCTTGAGTGAGTAGCCTAGCCCCGGGCCCTTGCATTCCTAGGCACGTATTCTCGTCGTTTCAGGAAGCTCCGTAACACCTCGTCCTCACCGATTTATTTTTGGATACGGCTAGCTTGGTTTTGTACTTTATTTATGCAGTGTATGGTGATAGTAGAAAGATTTAAGTAACACTGAAGAGGACGGCAAGGTGTAATAAGCAAGATAAGTCGCTCAGGAAGAGGTGTTAGGGAGCTGCCTTAACTAGCGAGAGTATGGGCTTTAGTTCCAGCCTCAGAACTAGAACCCATCGGATATCACGTAACCACAACATAGTATCGACGTTGTAGGAGTAGACCAGTTGTCAATAAATAAATAAATAAATAAATAAATAAATAAATAAATGTAATAACTTTGAGTCCTAAAAGAGTACACGAATCATTTACCGGCATTGTACTGTGAAAAATGTGATTTGTTCCGGCTGTGTACATTACGTAATATGCACACAGTGAGCCCTGATTAAATTTATTCATACTGTAGGTCCAATATGCTTTCATTTTCCACGGCCCGCAGTGCATAATCTCTTCCTGACGTCGAATGCATTGAATATTTTAACGTCGGAATTTGTGATTATGCGTCATCCTTGTTTGAGTGGATCTGTTTTTCGAATATATTAATGGCTATATCGTTGTTAGCCTTTCAGTGGCGCTAGAGAGGGACGCCTTCAAGTGGTGGTGCTGATATGACCGGCCGGTGGAGCTGCTTGGTTATACAAACGTCCCTCAGTCTTCCTTCCTATCCCCCGACAGGAGGATGGTGGACTGCAGAAGAGTAACTTTGGTCTGCAGTTCACTGGGTTCGCGTTAAAATGAATTTGAGGAAGCAACCATTACTACTACTACTAGTACTACTACTACTACTACTGCTACTACTACTACTACTACTACTAATAATAATAATAATGCATAACCACCACCATCGCCATCACCACTACTACTTTTACTACTACTACTACTACTACTGCTACATCATCATCATCATCATCATCATCATCATCAACCACACCTCTCTTCCCACCTATGGATGGGGAGAGGGTAGCAAGTAGATAAAACTCTCGTATTCAGGTAGATAAATTTCCCTCCAGAAGGAAGGGAAGGAATCCATTTGTCCTCATTACTTGCCTAAATTAAATTGTATTAGCATAAAAGGGAGAGGGAAATTACTGAAGGATTTTTTTTTTTTTTTTTTTTTTTTTTTTTTTACCGCGAGAGGGTTCTTGTTGTGGGGGGAATACATAAACTGACCTACATTATATTGAGAAGGATCTGTTGTTTATTAGTGTTGGTTTTAAGTGTGTGTGTGTGTGTGTGTGTGTGTGTGTGTGTGTGTGTGTGTGTGTTTTCGGGAGAGGGGATGTCTTGTAGTGGGGATGGGGGGGGGGTAATATTTATTTTAATGTATCCGACTCTGTGCATAGGTTTAGCATCCCGTTCCCTTAGGCCCAGCAGCCCTCCTACATGTCACACACCATCACATACCACAACTTTGACACTAATACCATCCATTCATGTGGGGCTTTGTGGAAAATCAGTCAGTTTTGTTTTAGCGATATTCAGGTTACCTAATTCTTCCTTGCCCCAGCCCGGGTTCGAACTTGCGTCCTTTCAAACAACAGACGACCTTTCTTAAATCACTCGGCCATCACCCCTTCAGTTTGTAAAGCGTCTTCTAAGCTGAATAAAGGCGTGTGGAGATAGCTAAAACTGTATTATTGTTATTATTATTATTATTATTATTATTATTACTATTATTATCATTACGGTAGTAGTAGTAGTAGTAGCAGCAGCGGCAGCAGAAGTAGTAATAGTCGTGGTAGTAGTAATAGTAGTAGTAGTAGTAGTAGTGGTAATGATAGTAGTAGTAGTAGTAGTAGCCATAACCCTTAGTTTATCTGAAACGTAAACCCAGTAGACTGCAGGCTGAAGTTGCTATTCTCATCCATTCCACCATTGTCCTTTTGGTGGATAGGGAGAAAGATGAGGGTCATTTATATATATAGCCGAGCACTGGAGAAACCCAGCTGTATCGGTGCCACCACGTGAAGGCGTCCCCCAGCACCATAACAAGAGATTGTAATATGCATCTTCACGGTGAAAGGGTTACATCATCCTAGTGGCAATCTTTATCGATTATTTAGCGTGCTTTTGTAATTATTATCATTATTTAACATTCTTATTATTCCTCCTTGCTCATTCTTCTTTTCTTCCGCAGGTAAGGACGGGAAGGGAAGAGGAGAGTAAGAAGCTGGATACGCGAACTAAGATGTGGGCAAAATAACGGAAGCAGAAAATGTGCAAGTTAATATAAGCATTAATATTGAGCAGGTACAGTATATCATTTCGTCACTTTTTTTTGCAGACATTTTCTTAACAATTATGGTGTATTTTATGTAATCTTTTATCATTTGTGTGAATTTGTAATTCTCTCTCTCTCTCTCTCTCTCTCTCTCTCTCTCTCTCTCTCTCTCTCTCTCTCTCTCTCTCTTTCCTGAGAGAGGGCAAGACAGAACCAATTCTCTTAATGCACTTCTAACCACCTCAATCTCAAACCTGTAAATGTCTGCCATTCTCTCTCTCTCTCTCTCTCTCTCTCTCTCTCTCTCTCTCTCTCTCTCTCTCTCTCTCTCTCTCTCTCATTCAGTTCAAGTGCCGATCAGACTCGTAGACGAAATTTGTTTCCTCCGTGCCCCTGTTCACCCAGCGTGCAATTGGGGACTTGGAGGTGACAGTGACGGTTGCGGGTTGTATTTTAGGGGAAGATTAGGACTTAGAACAAAATGAACGCCTGCCATGATGACCCTTCGTGGAGTCGATAGGCACTTGGTTCGTATTCTAGGTATATTAAGATTTCGTAACAACTCTTCCTTTGCGATTTATTTACTCATTATTTTCTTGTAAATAATTGATGCAAACACTATCGATATTTAAAGCTATATAAATTACAAGCAAGAGAGTGTTAAGGTGTAAAGCCCAAAATAAATCGCTAAGGAAGAGGTTTTAAGAAGGCACACTGTATAACTTCATCATCATCATCATCATCATCATCATTTCCTTGTCATTCTTCCCTTCCTCCTCCTCCTCCTCCTCCTCCTCCTCCGCAGACAATAATAATCAGCCGCCATATCACATTAGGCTTGATGACCTGACCACGTTTCAAGACGACCCAAGTATGCCTTTGTTGAGAGAGAGAGAGAGAGAGAGAGAGAGAGAGAGAGGTATAAGAACGTATGACTGGAACACTTCACACCACAGGGTTAATTCTCTCTCTGTCTCTCTCTCTCTCTCTCTCTCTCTCATTTTCAGTTCCCTTCTGTTCCCCGCCCATTTCCAATTACGTTTCATTGTTTTTCCTCTCCCTTCTACTCTCCATCGATTTCTCTCCCTTCTTCCTCCAACTTCCCCCCCCTCTCCCACCGCTTTCTTCCTCCTCCCACCGCTTTCTTCCTCCTTCCACCCCTTTCTCCTCCTCTTCCCCTCGCTTCTTCCTCTCCCTTTGCTACTTCCTCTCACCTTTCCCCCTTTTCATTCCTTCTCATCTCCCTTTTTCCTCTTCTTACCACACTTCTCGTCTTCCTCTCCTCTCTACATCCTCTCCTACCCCTTTCCCCTACCATCCTTCTTTCCCCTCTCCCCTCCTCGTTCACCCCCTTTCCCGTCTCCCCTCCTCTCACCACCCCTCATCCTTTTCTCCTTTCACCCCTCTTCCTCCCCTTTCTCCCCTCCCCTCCCTTCCCCCGTCTCCCCCCCTCTCCCCACGCCTCTGTTCCCTAACTTCTCAGACTTACATTTTTTCCCCTACCGCATTTTCCATCGGCCTCTCAGTAGACTCTCCCGCGAAGTAATCAAAGGCCTCGAGGGTGATGGGAGAAGGAGAGGGAGGGAAATTGACAGATGAACAATAGATCCCTTGCTAGATGGTAGATAATAGGGGTAGAAAAAAAAAATCCCTTGGTAGAGCTGCAATTTTTTTGTGTTGCAGGCGAGTTGGGGATCTGTTTTCAATTCGGGGAAAAATTAAAGCAGAAGAGGAGTTTGTAATAGTTTGTAGCGTGTATTAATAATAATAATAATAATAATAATAATAATAATAATAATAATATAAGTAATAATAATAATAATAATAATAATGATAATAATTGTGGTAGGAGTAGTCGTAGTAGTAGTAGTAGTAGTAGTATTGGTGATAGGAGTAGTAGTAAAAATAACAGTAGTAGTAGTAATAATAATAATAATAATAATAATAATAATAATAATAATAATATTGATAATAACAATAATAATAATAATAATAATAATAATAATAATAATTTTTATCATCATCATCATCGTCATCATAACAATAATAATAATAATGATAGTAATACAGTTAACAAAAGATAAAGAAATAGAGCTGGAAATCATCTAACAAAGAGTTCCTTTATTGAGCAGGTGGAATTGAGTTTCTAATTAACCTACAGAGCCCTGGGGATTTATTATTATTTATTTTTATATTTATTCCCTGACATGGAATTGGATGGGGATTTTTTAATATATTTTTTTATTTATTTTTAGCCTGCCTTTAAATTGGAGGGGTTAGATATAGCCTAATTAAAGCCCTAAATATTCGTGTTCTAGACTGATAAGCGTATGAATAAAATCGTGTGAGGTACCTAGAATAAAATAAAGTAATAATTAACAAATAAATAAATACTTTCATCGGTGTGAAAGGCTTAATTCTAAAGGGCGTCACTCGTATTACAAAGGGTGAAAACTCCCCTTCCTGGGTGATTAGGAAATACGTCTTTTTTTCGTTTTTTTTTTTTTTTTTTTTTTTTTTTTTAATTGAACCTGGATTCTTTTGAGAGACGGAGTGATTGGGAGACAAGGCAGTGGTTGATTACCAGCCGCGATAGCGAAGCTGGTATTGTTTTCAGTTTGTGTGTGTGGGTGTGGGTGTGTTTGTTAGTACGATTACTTGGCAGCCGCTGAAGATATCTCCACAAAATTTTTTAGCAGGGAAAACAAAATCGTTCGCGAGTTCGAAAATGGTGAAAGTAGGTCAAGGTCTGTGTGTCTGTCACCACAATAACTTCGCAGCCGCTCAAGATATCATCACAAAATTTAGCAGGTGTGTAGTAGGGATGAAAATCTCGTACGAGTTCGAAATCGGTGAAAATAGGTCAAGGTTATATTCCGTGTCGCGCTAGGTATTTATCGACGCGGGTGATGTGATTTCCCCCCTTCGGGGGGCCTATAGTTTCGATGTGGATTTCTCTCTCTCTCTCTCTCTCTCTCTCTCTCTCTCTCTCTCTCTCTCTCTCTCTCTCTCTCTCTCTCTTCTTTAATCCCTATATTCTGATCCAAGACCTTTTTTTCTTCTCATTTTTTCTTGCTACCTCAGTCGATTTTTCTTATATATCTATACTGCTGACTCGCCTCCTACGAACCTAACTTTCTGATCTGACGCCAAAAATTTCCATTAACATTTTAGCATCGATTTCGCCCCTTTTTTCTCGTTTGGTGAAATACTGAACAGCCATTGGTAAAAATTATACTTGATCTCCCACTTTTGTTTTTATCACAAAAGACAGAAAAGAATCGTATTTCTGTTATCTGAATGAGCTGAGTCTTCGTTTACATTGTGTGTGTGTGTGTGTGTGTGTGTGTGTGTGTGTGTGTGTGTGTGTGTGTGTGTGTGTGAGACCGAAAGACAGACAGATAAACAGACACAGTGCTGAAAGGGTTAAGGAAAACGGAGAGCAAGACAGGTTTCACTACGAGAGAGAGAGAGAGTGACGGAGAGAGAGAGAAAGAGAGAGAGAGAGAGAGAGAGAGAGAGAGAGAGAGAGGTTAATCGTGAAAGTGAAACACAAAAATGCATAGAAGTTTACAGCGTGAAAGTAAAGAGGTGGGGTTTATGGGGTTTGGGGAGCAATAAAGACAGAGTTTACGGCAGCAGGCGGCGGAACGGGGAACGCGGAACAGGGAATGTGGAATGGAACACGGTACAGCGGGGGACATGTAGGTACGGAACATCGAACGGGGAACGTGGAACAAGGACTGTATACTGAAACACGATACAGAAGGAAGCAATTACGGAACACATTATCTAAGTTGATACAGGATGATGATGATGATGATGATGGGTAATGGTGACTGATGATGATGATGATGACTTAAATTTGGTGATGATGATGATGATGGTGGTGGTGACAACGATTACTGTGATAAAAAATAAAATAAAGTAATATAAAGTGCAATATAATTAATAAGGAATAAAGCACTTACAATACCAAACGTGACATTACGAAGGAAAATAATGACAAAACAAACAAGCAAGGGAGGCAGAGGAAAAGGGGGGGAGCCTTTATGGGCGAAAATCAATTGCCTACATTACGGGTTGTAGGTTTTATGGATTTATTGATGTTTATTCTTGGGGGAAATATTACGTGGACGGTATTCTGCAGTAGTGGGTGGCATTTTTCGGAACGCCTTTTCCCCAGCGATTTATTTTGTTTAGTACACATTTAAATATAGGATTGGATTCAGGGTGGCAAATGATAATGATGATGATGATGAAGGAAATGGGGTAAGATGGTGGTGGTGGTGGTGATGATGATGATGATGATGATTAATAATATTGATGAGTATGAGGAGGAGGAGGATGGTGAAGATAATGATGACGAAAATGAGATGATGATGATGATGAAACAGTTCAATAAAAACAATACTATTTCTTTTACTCCTTCCTGACGGGGCCACTTAACCCCCAGGCGCGCCCTACAGGTGGTGATGAGTGTGGTAATGTGTAAGGTTGCTGGTTCGATTCCCTGCTGAGAGAGAGAGAGAGAGTAACTTGGAGAGGAGTTGATAGGCAGAGGGGGTAGGCAGAAAGATATACAGTAAAGAGAGGAAGAGTGGGAGGCAGTCAGGCAGAAAGGGAGGAAGACAGGCAGAAAGGGAGGCAGACAGCCAGAATGGGAGGCAGACAGCCAGAACGAGAAGCAGGCATTGAGAGAGAGAGAGAGAGAGAGAGAGAGAGAGCGAGGGAGGAAGACAGACACCGCATCCAATAATTGATTCTAGTGAAGATCCACACACACACACACACACACACACACACACACACACACACACACACACACACACACACACACACACACACACACACACACACACACACACACACATCCTAGGCGCCTGCATGCATACCCAAACACCTACACCCCACGCCCAATTGAAACACAACACCTCGCTATTCGGATGCAGTGTAGCTACGTGTTTAGTTCGTATGTTTATTTATTTTTCTTTTATGGAGCTTGCTTTTATTGTTTTTATTGGTACAGGTTAATTGCCTAATTTTTGTAACAAAGAGGTACTGTACTGTCATTTATTTCTAGTGATTATTTTAACAACATTGTTAGTAGTAGTAATAGTAGTAATAATAATATTGTTGTTGCTGTTTGTGTTTGTTTTTGTTATTGCTGCTAGTAATAGTAGTAGTAATAGTATTTTACAATTGTTATTATTATTATTATTAAATTTCTGACACCATACCTCATCCTTTCCCTATTCTTAGGTAGCAAAAGAGGCCAGGATGATGATGATGATGATGATGATGATGATGGTGGTGGTGGTGGTGGTGACGATATTGTTGGCGATATTGACGACGATATTAATGATGATAATGATAATAATAATGATGGTGTAACGTTAGTCTCAGCCATACATTTTCATTTATCAAGTCATTTATCCTCCTTCACCACATCACATTACTGAAAATCGACCCTTGCAACTTTGACCTTTCTGTTGCAGAAGTCCAGGTCATGTTGCAGTCAGGCGAAAAGGGGGAAGTAGACAGCGGGTTGCAACGCGGAAGTGATCGTGCAGAAGGGAGGAAATGAAGGGAAAATACGTTCATAGACTGTGTGGAGGAAAGCTGTGTTCTTTTGTAGTTCATGTCCAGCCCATTTCCAGTAAGTGGGATTGGTTTTGTGTTGGTACCTGTTTTATGGATTTTATATTAGAACGACAAGAAAGGAGCCATTTTTCCTACTCCTTATGGAACTGTGTCACTCTCTCAACTTGATCATTAAATTGTGGTTGTGTATTATTATTATTATTATTATTACCTCCGCCAAGGATGTTGTTTTCACCCGTGTCCGTGTGTTTGTTGGTTGGTTGGTTGGTTTGTGAGCAAGATTACACAAAAACTACGAGACGAATTTCCACGAAACTTGGAAAAGAATGGGCCTTGGCCCAAAATAGACTCCATTAAATTTTGGTGCGGATCTGGATAAAGGTACGGATCCAGGATTTCTTTTTTTCACATTCTTTAACATTGCGAGATAGGGCGTTTTTCGACATTTTCGTAAATTTTTCAGTTAATATTTCATGGGTCTTGATGAAAGAAACCAGGCATATTTAGGATGTTGGTATCTACGAATGTGCACAGTTTGGCGCGGATCCATATATAATTCCGGATCTAGCGGATTTAAATATGCTTTTATAGAGGGGCTGTTGGGCCTTGGCGGAGGTATGCTCTCTACTGAGTGCCATGTTATTATTATTATTATTATTATTATTATTATTATTATTATTTTTATATATGTAGTCATGTGTGAAAATAGTTAAGGGGTAAATTGGAAAAAGAAAATGGTAATTCACACTCCTTTTTGTTTTCCTCGTCCATTGACCCGGAAAAATATCGTATTAATAGGTGCTGCATTTCTTATTCGTACTTTGCCAGCCCGGAGAAGGGTAAATTTTGGCTGTCAGTCTCATGTCGAGGTGTAAGTCCGATCCCGCAGTGAACCTAATATAAACGGATACAAATTCATAATAATAATAATAATTATTATTATTATTATTATTACTATTATTATTATTATTATTATTAACAATAATTCATCCCTCCATTATCCAATCCTATGTTGTCCCATGAGGTGCGTAGGAACCCTGAGCTAGACAAGTTGGTCCTGACATTTAAGATGAGAGTGACCAGCCTCACTCATCCCTGAGTGGCATTACGTGAGAAATAAATCCCACCCACCCCTTGGACATAAACCTACACAGGCTGAATCCAATCGGAGCACCCAAATTACCCACTAAACCACCAGGCGCCATAATTTGGTTACATGGTTACCTCCCAGCGTAGTAAATGGTTTCCTGGTGTACAGGAAACCATTTGGCTTGTCACTCAGTGTAAAGTCACCCATAGGCAGAAGGAAGAGGAGAGAATTAAGGAAAGAAAGACAGAAATGGGAGTGTAGCGTCACCCGTAGGCAGAAGGAAAAGGAAAGAATGAAGGAATTAAAGACAGAAGAGGAAGGAAAGAAGAAAGGGTAGGGCAGACACCCAAAACAGCAGTACATCGAGTGAGTGGATGGTGGATTTCCTCACCTACCAACAAAATAATACCTGTAAATAATAATAATAATAATTATTATTATTATTATTTGACAAGTTACATGTTATATTTTCTTTACAGTGACAAGAATCCAATGTACTCAGTTGTAATAATAATAATAATAATAATATTTATAATAATAATAATAATAATAATATTATTATTATTATTATTATTATTATAATCTACCATCATCATCAGTCGTTTGAGTGTCCACTGCAGGACCGGCCTATCCCTACCGAAGTGGGGACGATACCAACTTATGTATCTCCACCAAGTGGCTTAGGCTGTCTGGTAGAGATTGTATTTAGGGTGAGAAGTGCTTGTCAGTGTGATTGTAGTGTTGGAGCGCCGTATCTGTGAAGCAAGTGTAATCGGCCCGCGCAAGCCGACTGGGTGCAAGCATACTTTATAGTACGCGACTCTGGTTCAGCCACAGCACCCCTTGTGTCCGCCAAGCAGTACGTGGCCAGAAGAACGCTCCCAAAGTTTATTACCCTGGCGGGGCGCGAACCCTCGTTCTTCCATGTACGAAAACGCACACTTTACCACTGTACAACAGAGGCTTTGATGATAATTATAGTGAAGGTTATATCAGACCTCACCACTTCGAAATCTCTCTCCTGAGGTGAATAAATCGTCAGGAAATAACAAGAATTGGAAAAAATATATATATCATCTTGTGGCCGGTGTGAAGTGGCTTTGATTTTCTAGCACCTCTTCCTTGGCGATTTATTTTTGCATATTACACTTTCTTGCATAATTGAGGTAACGTAAGTCGATACTAGAATATATAAATAACATTAAGAAACAAAAACAGCCAGCTAATTTGTAATACGCAGAATCGAATCCATTATGTCACTCTGAAAATAAACACAATAAAAAATAGAATACCGACGTGTAATAAGCATAAAAATCGCCAAGTAAAAGAAGTTACAGATGTGAAGACCACCAAAAAAAAAGTACCCACGTTTTACACCATAAGCTCAATAAATCGCCAGGTAAATGATGTTACGGGTTTAAGTACCATTAAAGAGTATCGACTCTAAATAAGCACAATAAAGTATATCGCCAAATAGAAGTTACGGGTCTAAATACCATAAAAAATAGGAGCATCGACGTGTAATAAGCACAATAAATCGCTAAGTAAAAGGTGTTAAGGGTCCCTATGTGTTTTCCCTTGCACTGACCCCCCCCCCCCCAGGAAAAAAAAAAACTGGGTCTGTTGTCTTGGCAGGTAAATTCAATTCTGAAACTGGATCTGCAGCTCTTGTGACAGTCATATCAGGGAGGGAATGATATTGACCTTTTGAGCAAGACTGGGAGGGTGAGAGGGAGAGAGTGAGGGAGGAAGGGAGAAAGAGAGGAAAGGGAGAGGGAAAGGGAGAGGGAAAGGGAAGGAGGGAGAGAGGGAGGAAAGGGAGAGGGAGAGATGGGGGGGACAGACAGATAGACACACAGACATAGCCACAGGCACATACGCGCAGAGAAACACACACACACACACACACACACACACACACACACACACACACGCAATACTGAAGCTACCACCAGATGAGGTTCCAGTTGAGTATTGTTTGCCTCGCCCTGTATATCCCATCACCATTTTGATAACTGAAGAGAATTTCGTGATATTCCCCATGGCCCTGGTCCTGTGAATTTCTCCCCCGTGGCCTGAAGTGAATGGGGATTAAGAAGGATTTGTGTGGGAGTGGCCTTGGGAACGGGCACACACAATACCTGGACAGCGATGGAGACACGAGCAACGTTCACCGTGGAATTTGTCCGAATTTCACGCATAAGGATTTGTTACTGGAGAGGGGCGCCTTCATTTGGTGACACCAATATAACTAGGCGGCTCCACTGCATGGTTATGTACACACACGTCCCTCAGTTGCTTCCCCATCTCCCAAAAGGATGATGGACTGTAGAGGAGCAAATTAAGCCTGCAATCCATTGGGTTCATGCTTAGATACCCCTAGGTTTGTTAAAGTAAATAAGTTTCTTTGCCGTATCAGTGGCAGAGAAAGGGATTTGACATGGTTTTCGAGGCCTTAAAACCACCAGAATGTCTCTTGGTGGAACGAAATTTCTGTGGCTGAACCAGAATACCCAAGAGTGGCCACAGACACCACCTCCCAGCACAGTATATACCGTACCTGGACAGCGCTGGAGACAAGATCAGTATTCAGCAGGGAGGTGGCATTTGCGAAGGACGCAGTGTGAGAGGGTTGGGGCTACGAGTACACTTACACCCTTCGATCCGTGTGGCAAGATTACTTAGGTTTTGTTGAGTTCCTGTGACTACAAGACGATTTTTCTCAGCCTGAAGTAATGCCCATGTGATTAGAAGTAGTGATTTGCGATAGAAATGAATGGCAGAGCAATTCAAATCACATCAAAACGCATCAGGAAGAAAAATAAAGCATAGTAGGAAAGGGGTTAATGAAAGGTCTGTCTAACACGATCAGTTGAGACCACTTCTACCGGACGATTTTATTCAACTGAAGAGGCCCTCCTAGTAGTGAGGAAGTTAGTGAAGGTTCTATCTAAACCCATGTAGTCCGAAACATTCCCCCTATACCAAATAAAATCGTCAGGAGGTGAAGAGTAAAATACCCTCGGATAGGAGAGAGAGAGAGAAGGGGGGTGAGAGGCAGACAGGCACGATGTGTGAGGCAGGCAGGAAAGGGAATGATTGGGAAGACCAACAGACCAGGCAGGTTTAGGAGAGGCAGGAGGCAGTTAGGCAGGCAGGCAGAAACGGTCCAACAGGTAGGCGGGGAGGCGAGGCAGACAGAGTAATTAGGGCAGACGGGCATAGTACGGTGAGGCAGAAAGGTAGACAGGAAGAGAGGTAGACAGATAGGAACTGAAGAAGACAGACAAGCAGGCCTAGGCATTAGAGCAGAGAGAGAAAGGAATTGAGGAAGACAGACTGAACTAAGAGGTAAGGCATCGAGGCAGGAACTAAGGCAGACAGACAGGCAGTAATTCATGCAGACAGACAGAAATTAAGACAGACCGACAGCAGGTGGGGCAGACAGAACTTGTGGTAGAAAGACAGGAGATAGGAATTAAGGAGACGAAGAGATATGTGACAGGAACTGAGGCAGACGGACAGACAGACAAGAGAGGAATCAGGGCATACAGACAAACAGGCATGAACTGAGTTAGCATGAGTTGCACCCAAGTTTGAGAATACAGCACATAATACAGCCAATAAAGTTAAGCAGATATAGACAGAAAGGCAGGCAGAGAGACAGGAATTGAAGCAGACGGAGAGATATGAAGGCAGACAGACAAACAGATAGAAGTAGAGGCAGCTTGGTGTGCACCCAGGTCTGAGAACACAGCATATCTTTCATCTTGTGGAGCGAGAGGCAGGCAGACAGAAATTGGAGCAGACAGACAGACAGATTGCAGCATACACATACAGACAAATTGAAGCCTGCAAACAGACAGACAAATTAAAGCATAAAGACAGACAAACACATTGATGCAGACAGACAGACAGACTGATTGATGCTGACAGACCGACAGACTGGAATTGAGAAAGACACTGACACAGGTAGACAGACAAACTTACACAGACAAAGAGACAGAGAGACAGACAGAGAGACAGACAAAGACATACAGACTGACAAGAGTGGAGTCTGCCTGATGTGTACCCAGCCTGTGAAGGAATACAAAGAAGAATGAAGGTAGACAGGAACAAAGAGAAGCAAGACAGGCAGGAATTAGACAGACAGAGAGACAGAGAAACAATATAGACAGGAATTAAGAGACAGAAAGACCGAGAAACAAGATAGACGGGAAGTAGACAGACAGAATGACAGAGGAACAAGACAGACAGGAATTAAGACAGACAGACAGGCCCTGAGTAAGCCTTCTATGTACCCAGGTCTGAGAGCACAACACATATTCCTTGCTATCACTCAGCGGGCATTCTCATTCATGTATTCCGCCAGGGTTGTGCTAATGAGCGAGGGAGGTGGCCAAGGCTGCGCTGAAAATGAGGTGTGTTTGTGGGAAGAGGCCCGTGTTTGTCTGTGTGTATTTGTGTGTGTGTGTGTGTGTGTGTGTGTGTGTGTGTGTGTGTGTGTGTGTGTGTGTGTTTGCTTCTGTGTTTGTTGGGGGATGGGTGGTTGGTTGGAGTGTGTGTGTGTGTGTGTGTGTGTGTGTGTGTGTGTGTGTGTGTGTGTGTGTGTGTGTGAGTGACAGGCAGACAGGCATGAAGACAGACAGACAAAGGGAGAGTGGGGGAAAGGTGTGTATTCATTTGCAAATTGGTAGTTGTAATGTGTGTGTGTGTGTGTGTGTGTGTGTGTGTGTGTGAAAGAGAAATAGACAGACAGATGCAGATATCGACAGAGGGGGAATCATGCTTGTTCAGATGCAGGGACGGGTGTTTGTAATTGAGTGTGTGTTTGCTGTTTGTGTATGAGAGAGAGAGAGAGAGAGAGAGAGAGAGAGAGAGAGAGAGAGAGAGAGACTATATTTTGAAGAGTGAGCGAGTGAAGGAGCATGCATGAGTTTGCTTTGGAATTTAAATGTATGTATTCTGCATGACTGCGATACGACCAGTGAGCGATGCATGTGGGAGTGCATGGGAGTGGCTCTGTGTGTGTGTGTGTGTGTGTGTGTGTGTGTGTGTGTGTGTGTGTGTGTGGGCGACTACTAGACTTGCTGACAAATGCAGTATGCTTAGTATCGTATTGATCGCATATGTGAGTATGTGGGTAGATAATGTGCATGTACGTTCCGTGTGTGTGTGTGTGTGTGTGTGTTGGGAGCCTGTTGCTCTTGATTGAGTACGTGTTAGGTTTCCGTTTTTTGTGTGAGTTATTGTGTGCGTATGTGTGCATGTGTGTGTATTTGCTTTTGGTGACTGTGTGTGTGTGTGTGTGTGTGTGTGTGTGTGTGTGTGTGTGTGTGTGTGTGTGTGTGTGTGTGTGTGTGCAGCTTCGCCTGATGTAGCCCTTGTAAGGGCACTTATGCGTGCTAATCCTGGAGTTTATGTGCATTTGAGTGTGTGTGAACTTATATGTATGGGTGTGTGTGTGTGTGTGTGTGTGTGTGTGTGTGTGTGTGTGTGTGTGTGTGCAGCTTCGCCTGATGTAGCCCTTGTAAGGGCACTTATGCGTGCTAATCCTGGAGTTTATGTGCATTTGAGTGTGTGTGAACTTATATGTATGGGTATATATATGTGTGTGTGTGTGTGTGTGTGTGTGTGTGTGTGTGTGTGTGTGTGTGTGCTTGATTGAGTCCATGTTAGGCCGCTTGTGTATGCTAATCCCGTAGTTTATGTGTGTGTTCATGTCAGCCCCATCGTTCCCTGGCCTCACTCTCTCTTGCTTTATTTTTTCCAATTTTCTTTATTTTCTCACTTTTCACCAAGCCCAGCGTTCCCTCTCGCCCACTCTGTTTTTTTTAATGTTTTTATTTTCCCTCTTTCTTTTCGCGGACTTTTTATGGGCTTTCTGTCTTTTGCTTTATCACTTCCCCTTTCATTTTACACTTTTCCTTTTTATATTTATATATCACCGAATTCCTATTTCTGTATCACCAAATTTTCAACTGTCTTTAATTTCTCACTTCTAAATTTTTTAATGTACACTCTCTCACTTTTTTCTCGCTTTTTTTTTTTTTCCCCCTCCCTCTCTCACTTTTATTTCACTCTTTATAGCCAACGCTGCCCACGTTTTGCCCATAACTTTTTTTTTCATTGTTTTTTTTTTTATCTGTATTAAAGCTCGCTCACTTTTAGTTCCGTATTGTTCACTGTTCACACTCGTTCATTCACTTTATGCTCACTTTGTTTTCTCCCACTTAAGAGCTGGCCCTGTACACGTGAAGGCCACTCTCTTTTACTCATTATTTTTCTGACTTTCTTTGACTTCATACGTTCTGCTCTTCTTCCTCACTTTTCTCATTTTATTGGCTCACTTTTTTTTTCATTTATTCCCACTATCATTTCTTCACCATTTCCTTTCTTGGCTCATTATTATTTTACTTGTCTCACTTTTCTCACCATTTTCCTAGTTTATTGGATCGCTCTTTTCTTTCACTGTTTTTTTTTCACTTACTGTTTTTCTTAACTCGTTCACTTTATCAGTATTCTTTTTATCGGTTTCAGTGTGTGTGTGTGTGTGTGTGTGTGTGTGTGTGTGTGTGTGTGTGTGCGTGCTTGTGCGTCATCGTAGTGAAGGGCTTAAGCTTCTCGTCTTACCCCTCTTCCGTCTCTCATTATACTGTTATTGCCTTCTTATGGTCTGCCTTTCCCCTCATTATTCTCAGTCCTCTCCTTCCTCTTTCATCTTACTCTCATCTTATCTTCTTATCGTCTCCTCTTTCATCCTCATTCCTTTTTCTTATATATTCTGTTCTCCTCCCTTCTTGTCTTTCTTCTCTCTTCTCCCCAGTTCTCTCTCTCTCTCTCTCTCTCTCTCTCTCTCTCTCTCTCTCTCTCTCTCTCTCTCCCTCCCTCCCTCCCTCCCTCCCTCCGTCCGTCCGTCCGTCCGTCCCTCCCTCCCTCCCTCCCTCCCTCCCTCCCTCTCCCTCTCCCTCTCCCTCCCCCCTTTCATTTCCTTTTGTTTTCCTTTCCCTCCATCTTTTGTCTCCTTTCATGATTTCTCCTTCCTCTCATCTCATCTCATCCAATCTCATCTCGTCCCCTCACCTCCTTTCCTCTCCTTTCCTCCCCTCCTCTTTCCTCTCGTCTCCTCTCCTCTTTTCCCTTCCTCCTTTCTCTCTTCAATCTTCTCTCTCCTATTTCTCGTCTCGCCTCACAACCCTGCTATCGCTTGTCATTATTTTCTCTTCACTCGGTCATCTCATCTCTCATCATTATCGTCTCCTCTTCTTAATGACTTCCTCTCTCCCGGCCTCACATTCTCCTCTCATCATCATCATCATCATCATCATTTTTCTTCTCATCTCCTCTTGTCATTATCCTCGTCACCCTTCCCTTCTTGTAATTATGTCGATGTCACATACTAATCAAGAGCATCATTAGGGACGCCGAAATTATAGCTATTGTAATTAAGTCTGTTTCTACGTATATATCCAGCAGTGTATTAATGAGTATCTCTGTTAATTAGAAAAGAAAAAACATTGTGTAATTTTGACTAAGACTGGCACATACCTCGATTGTGGACCTGGGTGCGTGTGATTCAGTTTTGGTACAGGTCGCTCAAGGTCAGAGTTTAGAGGTCAGTGTTTAGAGGTCGGTGTTTACAGGTCAGTATTTAGAGGTCAGTGTTAGAGGTCATTGTTTAGAGGTCAGTGTTTAGAGGTCTGTTTAGAGGTCAGTGTTTAGAGGTCAGTGTTTAGAGGTCAGTGTTAGAGGTCATTGTTTAGAGGTCATTGTTTAGAGGTCAGTGTTTAGAGATCAGTGTTTAGAGGTCAGTGTTAGAGGTCAGTGTTTAGATGTCTGTTTAGAGGTCAGTGTTTACAGGTCATGGGTGAAGGTCAGGGTCTTGTGTCATAGATGCCTGACTCCTTGTAAAATTCAACCATGCTGTACTTAAATCGTCCGTAGGGATGAGAAAAAATAATTCGATTTTTAGTACAGAGCAGTCAAAAGTGCAGGATACGAGTCGAGATGAAGATAAAAATAATAATAATAATAAAACGCGGCATTGGCTCATTCTCATTTAAAAAAAAAAAAAAAAAAAAAAAAACTCTTTAGTGATTTTATTTTCACTTTTATTTATTTGGCAGTAACTATGGGTGAAGTCAGGTAGTTGTATATAATTGTGTAGGTTCTTGAAGTAGAGTTTAGAAGCTTGCTGGTTAGGATGAGACGCCAGAGTAATATGTCGGGGAGGATGTCTTAGTTGGCCAGACAGTGTTCCTCGTCTTAGGTGTTGTCAGAGCGTGCAGGGTGTTGTCAGAGTGTCCTGGGTGTTGTCAGAGCTTGCAGGGTGTTGTCAGAGTGTCCTGGGCGTTGTCAGAGCTTGCAGGGTGTTGTCAGAGCTTTCAGGGTGTTGTCAGAGTCCCGGGTGTTGTCAGAGTGTGTTTCAGCCGGGATATGTTTGGGCGGCCCCAGTGTAATCACGCCCTTCCTCCTGCCAGGGACGCGACACAGGGGACGGCTGTGTTGGGTTAGGCACACACACCCACGCAATATCCTCCACGGTCCCTACACCACGCCTCCCTAATGCCTGCTGGTGGGGGTCCTGAGCAAATGTGACGGTCTTGTGAAGGTGCTGAGTCTCTGTGATGGTCTTGTGAAGGTGCTGAGTCTCTGTGATGGTCTTGTGAAGGTGCTGAGGTACTGTGAAGGTGCCGAGCCTGTGATGTTCTGAAGGTTCTGAGCGTCTGAAGTTGCAGGGGACGTGTGGCTGCATTCCTGTGCGTGTATACCAGTTCCTTTTAGCTTTATTTTGCACAGGACCTAATATTATAGTCCTGTGTGTTACTTATTTTGTTTTTTGAAGTGCATTGCGTAAGTAACATAAGAAGGAACGTTAACTTACCCCATACAAAAGTAAATTGGTAAGGAAGAGGCGCTGCAATGGAGGACAGAGTGACATTTGACATATTCTTGCAGCTTCCTTTCTTCCCTAACACCTCCCACTTACTGGTTTATTACTACATATGGCACTGTAACATTCTCTTGGATTTATGCTCTGTTATTTTTATTATTTTTTTTTTTTCATGGAGGGAACACTTCTGCGGATTTCTGGCCTTTGGTTCCTTCTTCCTTGTATAAAAAAATCTTATATGTATACATAATATCGTATTCTCTTTTCATTTTCTCTCCTGTCGCACGTCTCCAGTCTCACTCTCCCCACCCCTTCGCCTCCCTTACTCCCCTCCAATCCCTCAGCCTCCCACCATCTTCTTTATTAATTTCTTCGTATTTCTTCCTCCATCTTTCCATCGCTCCTCCGCCTCTTCTTCATCCCATATCCACCCATCCCCAACCCACATCACCCTCCCCAACCAACTCTTCTTTCGTTTAATTCCTCCACCCTCACTTCCATTGAACTCCATTTCTCCCATCCATCCCTAACCCCCCATCACCTTTCTTTCTCATTCTTCCTTACCCTTGCCCACCACCTGTATCCACCTATCCCCACTCCCAGTTTCTCTCTCCTTTACCAACCGCCATCTCCCCGTCCCCTCCCCTCCCCTATCCCCCACCTCCCCACCCCATCTTTGTCTCTCATTCCCCAACCACCCATCGTCCCGTCCCCGAATTTTCCCCTTCCATCCCCCCTTCCTGCCTCCATCCCTCCCCCCCCCACCGTGGCCTAATAATGCAATTACTCCCCTCAACCCAGGTCGCTGCCCGTAGGATCTGACCCAATTATCCCCCACCTTAGATTGGAAACGCGATAGCCCTAATACTCAACCTTAGTCCTTCCTCATTGCAGTCTCCCTTTTTTTATTTTTTATCCCTTATCTCTTCTTTTTATTGTCTTTTCATCTTATCTCTCCATCTTAACTACTTATGTTTACCGCTTCCTGGGTTTCTGTCTTTTATCTCTCCATTTATCTCTTCATTTTTATTTTCTGTTATTATCTTCCCGTCTTAGTTAATTATGTTTCTTGTAATCTGGCTTCTTATCATTTATCTCTCCTTTTATGTCTTCCTTTTCATTCGCTCTTCATCTTATCTCTTCATTTCATTCTCTCTTCATCTTATCTCTTGATTTCATCTCTTCATCATAATATCTCCTCATCTTAGTTAATTATAGTCCACCTGATATTGGAAAGATGATAACCATTATACTCCTCTATCTTCCTTCCATATCGCAGCCTATCTTTCTCTCCTTTTTTTTTTCTTTCATATTTTTCTTGCGTCTTATCTTTCTGTGCTTCTGTTTCATCTTTATCATCTCTCCCTCTCTCATTTCTATCATTTTCTATCTCTTTTTCTGTCATAATTATACTTAACCTTGGAAATTTAATAGCCCTTATTCAGTATCCCCTTCCTTTTTCTGTAGTTTCTGTTTCTGGGTTTTCTTCCCCATTGTCCGTATTTCTTTCTTTTTCGTCTCTGTTTTGGTCTTTTCTTATCTTCTTTGTATCTGTCTTTATTTTACCTGTATTTCCCTCTTTCTGTATCCTCCCGTTTTGTCTCTGGCTTGTCCTTCGGCTCTCTTTACCATCTTTTTTCTCTCTGTCTCTTCTTATATCTTCAGGTGGTCCAGTTATGCCTCATCTTGGATTGGGACATGATAATCCTAATGCTCTCTCTCTCTCTCTCTCTCTCTCAGCCTCACCCAATTATTGACCACCCACCTCAGATTGGAAACGCGATATCCCTAATACCGTCTCTCTTCCTTCGTTATCTCTCTTCCCTTAACGCTGATCTATCTTTATTCTCTCTCTCTCTCTCTCTCTCTCTCACACACACACACACACACACACACACACACACACACACACACACACACACACACACACACACACACACTTCCTCAGACGTAATCTCACTCTCCTTACTTCACTCTCCTCAATCCTTTCTTTCTTCTTACCCTCCCTAATCCTCTCTTTCTCCTTACCCTCCCTAATCCTCTCTTTCTCCTTACTCCCCCTAAGCGAGTCACATGGGCAACCAGCTCTCCATTTTCTTTCTCCCCCACCCTTCCTTCTCAATCCTGGCTCATATCTCAAGTGCTCAAGGATAATACCACTTTACTTAGTGTGATTTCCGTTTTTAAGCTTCCCTTCCTCTCCCTTTCTCCTTCAATTACCTCGTGTGAATCATAGGTACACATGGCGGTGGATGTGTGAAGCCTGTTGTTAAACGTCTCCAGTTGCTAGAGTTTCCCCTGAGCTAGAGAAAATGGTCATCGTGGTGCAGTTAAAAAAATGTTAGCGTGGTGAATTGTAAGCGTCTGACATTGTGAAAGAAACACACACACACACACACACACACACACACACACACACACACACACACACACACACACACACGAGAGAATCTTTAGTGAGGACGTGTGCCGTGTACTACTACGTAACTATTTATAGACGCACCTCGCAACCAGATGTACTAACCAAGCCGAGAGGACTAAAGCCTGTGAGATCATTTAGAATTTTAGAAGTACATCATACCAGGCTGTTGGCGGTATTTTCATTTTTATTTTCTTATTTATTCCTTTATTTATCGATTTTATTATTCTGCCAAGTGTAGAACCAAATATTCCACCTCCCCCACTTGTCACTGTTATCGCCGGCTACTTATCGTAATCTGAGAGTGGCTTGTTTTACTTCCCTGCCCATAGATGAAACTCTTGCTATTTCACTCCTTCCGCTTGTCACCTTCCCTTCGCTGACTAATATTCCTAGACTGAGACAGGGTTGGTTTATGTCGCTTCTCATACATGATGCTCTTTGATACGATGGGTCAAAGAGGAAGATGTTAAGTTGATGTAGCGACCTTTGGCCCTGTGTAGCCAGCTTTTCACATTCTTTCTCCTCTTGCCCTCAGTCCTAATCCTCTTACACACCTCTTACCCTGACCTTCAATCCTCTCCCTACTACTCTTGCCTTTACCTCCTTACCGCCCCTCTCTGCACTCCTTCCTCTTGAACCGCTTCTTCTTCAGTCTGTCTACCTTCCTATACATATATTGACGTAATACAGATGCCTTCTCGTATTCCATGCTTCTTTGGAGATGTATTTCCCATCTCTTATTCGTCCCTGTCCTCAGCCAGTCCTCACTTCCTGTCCTTTATTTCTACAACCATTGCCACTGAAATGGTTCCGGTTCCCCCCCTTTGCCTTCACCCTAACTGTTCTACCTATGAATTCGGCGCCCCTATTTCGAAATCCAGTCTTCTCTTAAACGGCTCCACTTCTCCCCGTCCACCTCCATCATTCCTTCAAGCTCAAGCCTATTCACTTCCTCAACAAATCCTCTATTCATGAATCCTTTATCCCAATCCTCGCCACTGTCTCTGCAACTAAATCCCACTCAAAGGTTCCACTTCTTTTTCAGTGCCCCTGTCCCCCCCCTGTCCCTAAATCCCCTCCATTCCAAGCTTGTTCAGTCTTTCCGTGAATCCCCTATCCTCGCCCCCCTAGTCCAGAACCAATCCCTCCCTGAAACGGTTCTAAATCTCCCTCATTTTCCCTTCGAAGTGATATTTCCCTCCGGTTCACGCCATCCTCTCCCTGATCCTCTATCCCCGTCCCTTACGTTTGGAACCCATCCCTCCCTGAAGCGGTTCCAATCCCCCCCCCCTCCCCCCGTCATGTCCCATCCCGGCCTAAATTCATCAGCGGTCCCTTTTTTTCCCAAGTACACCCCTCCACAATTGCATTACCCCACAACACACACACACACACACACACACACACACACACACACACACACACACACACACACACACACACACACACACACACAGCAGGAAGCGAATCCATCCATCCATCAGTTATTCAATCTCTCTCTCTCTCTCTCTCTCTCTCCGTCCGTCCGTCCGTCCGTCCGTCCATCCATCCATCCATCCATCTACCTGTCTATCTATTTATTTATCCATCCTCGTCTGTATGCAATCATCGCCATCTCTCTTTCTCACTTTTCCCTTTAGCTAATTTCCCTCTCTTTCTTTCTTTCTTGCTTTCTTTCTTTCTTTCATTGTTTTTACCTCCATATCCGCTAGATTAATTCTGTCGCAGTTACCCTCTTTCGTATTGACGCTTTTTCCCTCACCTCAAAAAATCTGAGAGAGAGAGATTTATCACTTAACACCCCAAGGCTCCTATAGCTCATTCTCGGCTGAAGGAAATCGTCTGGCTTAAGCTGGAATACTAAGAATTCCCCCCCTTTCTCTCTCTCTCTCTCTCTCTCTCTCTCTCTCTCTCTCTCTCTCGAGGGGTTTTTCATACTGGAGAGGTAATAGTGTCAATCCCTCCGGTACTAGGTGCTCTGGTCAGCTGAATAAAATCGTCTGCTAGCAATAAGAATAGAACCGAACATAGGTCACGGTGCTGGAGGGGTTATCAACGGCGTTCTCGTGGGGAAGGGGTTGAGGGCTGTTGCTATACTTGCGAATTTGAGGTTCGTGAGAAGGAGACACACAACTTACCTAAAAAAATAAGTTATAGTAGTAGTGGTAGTAATAGTAGTAGTAGTAGTAGTAGTAATAGTAGTAGTAGTAGTAATAGTAGTACTGGTGGTGGTGGTGGTGCTAGTGGTAGTAAAAAAAAAATTAAATAATAATAATAATAATGATAATAAAAATCACAGGATATGGAGAAGCTAAGTCCCTTCAGATACATAGGAAATGCGGTGGGCAAGAACAGTAGTTGAGAGGATGAAGAACAAGAAAGGTGACAACAGGGAAGACAGGGAAAGATTAAATTACGAATAAATAAATAAATAAGTACAGCAAATAAATAAATAATAAGAATAAGAAGAAAATAATCAGACTTTTCGATAAAAAAAAGAAAAGAAAAAAGTATTGCCAAAGAAAACGGGCACAATAAATCGCTTCCCTCACCAACCTTTTCCCCAACATGACTGAAGGTAAACCCCCGGAGACGACCACCATCCTGGGGGAAAAAGACCTCCAGAATGCTTCATTTTTTCGTCTATCCTGGGAACGGAATATTCGGTCGACCATTCTTCCCCCCGTGATCGCGAAAATGCAGCTCTTGTTCGCAAAATCTGGCTCTGTTCGCGAAATTTTCCTCCGTTCGCAAAATCTGCCTTTGTTCGCGAAATTTGGGGTCTTTGCGAAAGTTGGGATATTTGGCGAAAATCGGGGCCTTCGCGAAATTCGGGTTCTGTTCGCGAAATCTGAGAGCCTGCTACGGGGGCGAACAGATGGCGGGACGCAGAGGTAATTTCGGCCCGAGATTTACCTGGCTGACGTGATTCGCCAGGTGGTTCAGTGGTAATGGCACCGCGCTGGGGGGGGGGGGGGACGGAAAGTTGGCGCCAGGATAAAGAGATGTGGACCGAGATGTATTTAGCTGGTTTACCGCGCACTGCCAGGTGGCGTAGTGGTCAGAACACCCCAGACGGAAGGGCGAACGAGACAGATGGGGCCAGGGAAAGGACGTGTTACCTGGAGATTTATTTAGGCGGGGGACGTGTACTGCCTTGTCGATTGGCGTTGTTCCGTGTTGGTGGAGAGACGGGAAGTGTGATAGACAGATAGATACAGCAGTTTTCATCGTGCTTGACGGATGTTTGCCTCCCCTCCTAGTCGATTTCCTATTATTTAATGGCAGAAAAAGAGAGTCCTGCCTCCATACATGATTTCTATAACGCGTGTCTTTAGCAATAACAACTATACAGCCTTCCTATACCATTTCTTCTTAGCTTCTTTATCCATATGTCATTTCTGTATTATGTAACCTATATCTTTTCTGCAACATGTATACTTAACTATAATGTCATTTCTATAGCATTTCTTCATAGCTAGCAACATATTCTCACAACATATTCTACTTCCCATCTTCTGTTATCAGCTCAACGTTCGAGGAGGAGAGGGAGCCATTTTCTGTGGGCTGGAATTAAACTTATAATAGCATACCCTTAAATCCTTCAGCCAAAAGACGTCTTAGTACCCGCGGATGTGTGTGTGTGTGTGTGTGTGTGTGTGTGTGTGTGTGTGTGTGTGTGTGTGTGAGAGAGAGACAGACAGACAGACAGACAGACAGGTGGAGAACTAGAGAGAAAGAACGAGCGAGAGAGAAAGAGTTAATGAAACAGTGGGCCGTAAGTCGAGGTGGAGGGAGGGAAGGAGGGAAGGAGATGAGGAAAGAAGGAGGGGGAGGTATGGGAGGGAGGTCATGAAGGAAGGTGGAAGAGAAGGAGAGAGGTGAAGGGAGAAAGAGGTAAGAGTGAGACAGATGAAGAAAGGATTGGGGTAGGAAGGGAGGTAGAAGGGAAATTAGGAAGAGAGAGAGAGAGAGAGAGAGGGGGGGTGGGGAGGTAATGACGATCTGGCTCCATCTGGGCCCAAATGAAAGCCACGAGATTTAGAGGGATTGAGGACCGTTCTTTCTCCTCTCTCTCTCTCTCTCTCTCTCTCATCCCATCAGATCGAGGACGTCCCACTTTATTGATTTCCTTAACAACTCCAAGACGATTTTCCTCAGCTTAGTAAATCCCGTAGTGGAGGGGTTGAAACAGGCTTCATTGATTTCCATGCTTCAGTGCTTCACGCAAGGGTGTAGTCTAATTGTGGAAGACTTTTAGCGTGTAAGGTGAAGAGTGCATGTGGAATGTGGAAAATTTTATGAGTGTAGGATGAGGAGTGCATGTGGAGTGTGGAAAATTTTATGAGTGTAGGATGAGGAGTGCATGTGGAGTGTGGAAGAGTTTTGGCGTGTAGGATGAGGAGTGGATGTGAAGTGTGGAATATTTTTGGAGTGTAGGGTGAGGAGTGCATGTGGAGTGTGGAAGAGTTTTGGCGTGCAGGGTGAGGAGTGGATGTGGAGTGTAGAAGTTTTTTGGAGTGTAGGGTGAGGAGTGCATGTGGAGTGGGGAAGAGTTTTGGAGTGAAAGATGAGGAGTGCGTGTGGATATTGTGTTGGATTGGCTGTGTTTGTGTGCGTGAGAGTATGTGTATGTCAGAGGATGCTGTCTGATTCGCAAGGTCGGTCTCTCTCTCTCTCTCTCTCTCTCTCTCTCTCTCTCTCTCTCTCTCTCTCTCTCTCTCTCTCTCTCTCTTTCCTTAACGTTATGGAAAAATTGTTAGATAAAATTGCACTCAAGCTTAGATAATGATTAAAGAACCATCACAGGTACAAGTGATTAAGTTTTGGGGGAAAAAAGGTCACAGGTCATTTTCGAGGTCAGTGAAAATCTATGGGATGGAACTGGATCGAATTAGGAATAATGACTGAGGATTACTAGAGAAATAAGATGTTAAATTTTGAGCGATAAAGGTCAGAGTTCAGGGTCACATGGGAAGGTCAGATGATCGTGTGTTGCCTTTTCTCAGTGCACCTTTGCTGTAGGATGTGAAAAGACGCCAGACAAACTTAGACTTAAAAGATAATATTAAGACCCAACATAGAAGATTTTTACCGTGGATATCGCAAGCAGGAGAGAGAGAGAGAGAGAGAGAGAGAGAGAGGCGCGGAGAAAAATGTGTCAAGTTTGCGAAGTGAAATAAGCGAGTCGCCCTTCACGATGACAAAACACGCCAAAGTCAGGTGATAAACGGAACATTGTGTCGGAAGTTCCCAAGAGCGCCAGTCGTCGTGTTTCCTGGCAGTGGAGGCTTAGATGGCGAGGGTTAATGCAGCACACTATCTAAATGTTGCATATCCACGTAATTTGCAGGGAGAGTTAAAGCAGCAAACTAACTACATTTTCTGTGTCCACGTAATTTCCGTAGAACAACATAGGAGGGGAAACTTAATGACCAGTAGGCTATACATTATAACAGGCGTCTCGATATAACCAGTCGAATTTGGTTTTTGGAGGCTTTTAAGTTTTATTTACATTATGTGTGATGAGTAGGGATGGACGTTTAGAGGATGAAGTGCTTGAAAGGGTACAACATGGAAGAAAGGTTGCTGGTTCCTTGAAAGCAGTATTAGGAAACAGGGAAGTGAGCATGGAAGTGAAAAGTTACTGCATGACAGTATTGTGATACCAACTCTAACATATGGAAGTGAAGCTTGGACCTTGTTGGATGGACAGAAGTCAAGATTGAGAGCAATGGAAATGAGTTATTTGAGAGGAGCATGTGGAGTTAATGGGGAGACAGACTGACAAATGACGAAATGAAGGAACACTGTGGTGTGGATGTGGATGTGATAGGAAGCGTTATGAGAAACACACTGAGGTGGTTTGGCCATGCGGAGAGGATGGAGAGCGAGATATTTACAAGGAGAGTGTATGTGAGTGAGTTGGAGAGGGGGAAAGGGAGAGAGAGGCCAAGGATGAGATGGAGTGGAGAGGTATATGAGAGAGGGATGTGTGAGCTGGGGGCAGGGCAGTGAAATGGCGGGAGACAGGGCGGCATGGAGGCGATTTGTTTGTCGCCACCCCTTACGGGATTAAGGCGTCTGGCAAGAGACAGATAGAAATTTTATTTATATTTATTTTTCTATTTATTTGAAACACGGATTTCGCAGGCCTTCAATTTTGGATTTTTTTTTTTTTTTTTTCGTGTAAAAGATACCTAAGGGAAGCATTCTAAAGGAAACTAAGGCAGGTTACATGGAAATTTCACTGACACCGTCTCACTCAGAAATCTGGCGTAAGTTGAAGAAAATCGTCTGGTAATAGGAAGAAGGAAGAGCAAAAATGAAGGGGTTAATTTCTTTCAGTCCCAAGAGTTTCAGATGATGACAGGCTTGACAGTAATTTTGATGTTGATTGTACTGATTAGCAAGAAGTATTTAATGCAGGGAGCTCAGGCCAGTCTGCATATGTGGGCCTGAGTGATTGGATGTATGTATAGAGGGGACCACACCTTGATGTTTAGGTGTGTGTGTGTGTGTGTGTGTGTGTGTTGCAGTAGATATTAATTATGTCCACGTAAATAACATACGCTTAAATATCAGAAGAATATTTGCTTAATTATTGAATTCAGTTACAGTGCTTTATCATTGGATTTAGTAATTGTGCTGATAAAAATAATAGTAAAATCCCCAAATTTCTAAAGCATATCATTTTGTAACCACAGAATTGTCATGAATTGGATATACAGATAGATATAGGTATAGATAGATAGATAAATATTTTAAATTTAATACACGATAATAATAGCAAATCCCGTTTCCATAAATATTAACTTCTTGTGTCCATTTCGTAGGCATTCAAGGACTTAAGGCGTAGTTATTAAAAAATTAACATATGGGTTTGTGATGGTTATGTACGGGAAAATTCAAACCCCTTCCCCTTCCCCCCTCCCCCTTCCCCCTCCCCCTTCCCCCTCTCTCCCCTCCCTCTTCCCCATTCCCTTATCCCCCTCCCCTTCCTTCTCCCCTCCCCTTCCTTCTCCCCTCCCCTTCCCCCTCCACCTCCCCCTCCCCTACCCCTTCCCCTTCCCCTTCCCCAACCCCCTTCCCTTATCCCCCTTCCCCCTGCATCACCGAATATTCCTCATTGCAGGGTTTAAATTGAGAGAGGAGTTCAGTTTACAGGGTCGGCCGAAAATAGCACTTCCCTAGAAAACACATGGCGTATTTTGTGTTGCGGGTACGGCTCAGTCTGCTGGTGTGGGTGTGGCCGTGGAGTTGGTATAAATGGTGAAGGCGTCCTCGCAACACACGAGAAATTGATCAATGGCTTGGAAGTGAGACGTTACTTAGGAACCAGCCTGTGTGTGTGTGTGTGTGTGTGTGTGTGTGTGTGTGTGTGTATGTGTGTGTGTGTGTGCTTGTTTTGAAGGGGATTAGAGAGACTATAGGCGTTTCGTGTAATACTAGAAAGATAAATGAGAGAGAGAGAGAGAGAGAGGGGGGGGAGGGAGGGAGGTCTATTTTCGCGTATACTTGCTTGTTTACGTGTGTCGTGTGTATGTGTGTATAAATAAACAAGAAAAACTAGCCTCACAGTATTTTATGTTCCTGTTTACGTTCACATCACGGAGCGCATTTCTTTGCCGTGAATTATTGCAGATTTTATTGCACTTGCTGTCAGTTCCATGGCTGTTTTCCTAATGGCGTATAAAAGATCTATTTCTCAGACAGCTTCCCCCCCCCATCTTGATTCAGTGCAAAGTTAGTGATGATGATGATGATGAGAGTAAGAAATCAGTGCGAAGGTTGTGATAATGATGATGATGATGATGATGGTAAGAATGATGATGGTGACAGTGGTAGCGGTGGTGGGTGATGGTGGTGGTGTTGGTGTTGGTGGTATGGTGATGATGATGAGGGTAAAGATGAGGGTAATAGTGGTGGTTGTGGTGATGATAAGGAGGAGGATGGTGGCGGCGGCGGTGGTGGGGTGTTGATGATGATGATGATGATGATGGTGATGGTGACGTTGTAGTAGTAGCAATACGCTGAATAAAATCGTCTAACTTTGTCCGAAATAGATAACTAGAATCGTTCATCACATTTGTATAACCCAATATTAGTAAAATCGTCTGCCATAAGCCAAAATACAAGAGTTACCCCACCATGAAAGGGTCAACGAAATCGGAGGGGG
The DNA here is from genome assembly GCF_032717465.1 of Coenobita brevimanus. Classification (NCBI taxonomy): domain Eukaryota; kingdom Metazoa; phylum Arthropoda; class Malacostraca; order Decapoda; family Coenobitidae; genus Coenobita; species Coenobita brevimanus. The sequence continues at coordinate 16,504,077 of NC_137028.1, forward strand.
AGTGGGTAGGGGAGAGTGGGGGTGGGAAGGGCGGGGAAAAGGAAGTGAAAATTTTTACTCTCTCTCTCTCTCTCTCTCTCTCTCTCTCTCTCTCTCTCTCTCTCTCTCTCTCTCTCTCTCTCTCTCTCTCCTGGATTTCTATAATTATATTGCCATCGAATTTCCTAAAAATTTTGGAAATAGGAAGACCTCCGTAGCCCACCTCATTATATGTGAATAGGAATTATTTTTTTCAGAAAGACGGATTATTAATTTAATCAATACTGAAGGCAGAGCAGAGTGAAAAGAATACAAGAGTAGAGGTTAAAAATATTGTTTGATAGATAGAATGATTGATAGATGGATGGATGTAGATAGATATAGATAGATACAGAGAGACAGCAGACAGAGATTGGTAGATAGATTGATAGATGGTTGGATGTAAATAGATAGAGATACAGAAAGACAGCAAACAGATAGATAGGTAGATAGATTGATAGATGGATGGATTGATAGATATAGGTAGACACACACACACACACACACACACACACACACACAGACTGATAGATAGCTAGATAGATAGATATGGATAAGCAGATAGACAGATAGATAAATGCATAGATAGATGAAATTAAAGGTATACCAGTAGAGCGAGAGAGAGATCTGGTATGTGTGTTTGTCTGTGGGGTGATGTTCGTTTGTATGTTTGTGTGTGTGTGTTTGTTAGGGTTTGCATATTCTCTGTTTGTGTTTGCTTTGTGTGTGTGCTTGCAAATACATCACTACATTTATGTGACCGTATGCGCGTGTATGTATGCATGTATGTATGTATATATGTATGTATGTTTGTATGTATGTATGTATGTATGCCTAAAAGAGAGAGAGAGAGAGAGAGAGCGCTTATCCCACGTTTAACCAAAATTCCCTTCCAGTGACAAAATTCGCGAGAGAGAGAGAGAGAGAGAGAGAGAAATACACCCAATCGCACCCCACATTTAACCAAATTCCCTTCCAATGACTATTGTTGTCAGGACTTCCAAAAAAAAAAAAACAGTGTAAATGTTTTGTTTGGAGGGGGACTGCGGCGGCGGTGCTATGTAGCCCTTTCAGTTCGAGGATTTTCTTTATTTTATATATTTATTTATTGGAGTGATACAGTATATGAGAGGAGGGCTATGAGTTGGAGGTAGGGCAGCTAGATGGCAGGGGCGATGAATGGACGGACGGACGGATGGATAGATAGATAATTTGATTCATTGATTGGTTGATTGATTGATAGGTAAGTAAGTAGGTAGGTAGGACATAATTTCTTCCACATTCTAATGACACCAGGAAATACAAATCTGACACCAGGAAACACCTGTCTGACACTCCAAAACTAATATCTGAAACTACTGTCATACCACCCTGCAAAACCCTGCCATTCGACACCGAGAACCACTACCATCCGACACTACGAGACACCACCACAATCATCTGACACTACGAGACACCACCACAATCATCCGACACAACGAGACACCACCACAATCATCTGACACTGCGAGACACCACCACAGTCATCTATCTGACACTACGAGACACCGCCACAATCATCTATCTGACCCTACGAGACACCGCCACAATCATCTGACACTACGAGACACCACCACAGTCATCTGACACTACGAGACACCACCGCAATCATCTGACACTGCGAGAACCACCACAGTCATCTATCTGACACTACGAGACACCGCCACAATCATCTATCTGACACTGCGAGACACCGCCACAATCATCTATCTGACACTACGACACACCGCCACAATTATCTGACACTACGAGACACCACCCTAATCATATATCTGACACTACTTGATACCACCACAATCATCTGACACTACGAGATACCACTACAATCATCTGACACTACGAGACACCACCACAATCATATATCTGACACTACGAGACACCACCACAATCATATATCTGACACTACGAGACACCACCACAATCATCTGACACTACGAGACACCACTACAATCATCTGACACTACGAGACACCACCACAGTCATCTGTCACTACGGGACACCACCACAATCATCTGACACTGCGAGACACCACCACAATCATCTGACACTACGAGACACCACCACAATCCTCTGACACTACGAGACACCACCACAATCATCTGACACTACGAGACACCACCACAACCATCTGACACTACGAGACACCACCACAATCATCTGACACTACGAGACACCACCACAATCATCTGACCTTTGACACGACGCTCCATCATCCGACACTAGAAAAAAAAAATCTCACCCAAGAATAACACCATCATTGGGCACTATAAATCACTAGAATTTGACACTCGAGGCCTATCATCCGACGCTGCCACTATCCGACACTACCAGAACTATTATCAGACACTACTATCATCCAGCGTTACTCTCATTTGACGCCGAGAACACTATTCCTGTCATCCAGGCTATCACCATCATCCGACACTGCCAGAACTATCATCAGACACTACTATCATCCAACGTTACTACAATTTGACGCCGAGAAACGCCATCATCAGAGACAGGTGAAAAGAAACTCGCTCAGACGTGACAAGAAAGTTTCATTTTAGGGGGAAACTTCTGAATATTACCCTACCATAAAGACTGGAGTGCTCTTAGATACAAAGTAAAGGCATTTCTCTCTCTCTCTCTCTCTCTCTCTCTCTCTCTCTCCAAAGTGGAATGTGATCTTATTGTAATACATCGAGTGAAATAAATTGTGCATAATTATGTTGAGAGATTAATTTCCACATATAACTGTGTAAACTCTCGCCTGTAACTATATTCTCTTATAACTTTGTATACCCCTTAGATTAACGAACAACTATCATTTATAACCGTATACTCCCATCCATAACTTTGTATACTCTCCTAATTATCGCGTAAATATGTATACTAACCATCACTTATAAGTTTGCATACTGTTATAACTGTATACCCCCAATTATAACTCTATATACCCTTCCAGTTTTCGCATAACTCTGTATACTAATCATCAGTCACAGCCTCACCTAATAACTATCACTCCTAACTTATGTATACCATCACTTACAACTTTCCACAGTATACCCACAAGCCACATGTAAACCAAGACAGGGAAAAATAGCCTCTGTGTAAATAATCCAAGATCCTCCCCCCCCCCCTGCAACTTGGCCCGTCCCGCCGTGCAAGTTGTGATGTTGCTCCTTCGCGTGGTAAATTGCACACTCAAACTTTTACTCGCTAGGGAGAAATATCCGAGAATATCTTGCCCGGGTGTTTTAGGCATGATGTGTTGCTGATATTTACTTGTTGTGGGTCGAGAGAGAGAGAGAGAGAGAGAGAGAGAGAGAGAGAGTGTGTGTGTGTGTGTGTGTGTGTGTGTGTGTGTGTGTGTGTGTGTGTGTGTGTGTCTGTGTCTGTGTGTGGTTATGGTTGTTTTTATTATTAGCGTTATCGGTAGTCATGATGATGATGATAATGATGATTAGTTTTATCTGCTATTATTATTATTATTATTATTATTATTATTAATATTATTATTATTATTATTATTATTATTAATATTATCTTTCCTTCCTTAAATTAAACACTCATATAGAGAGGGGGCATTATCGGTGAACAGCTTGCCTAGGAAGTATCTTGGCTGCAGTATCTCAACCCCGATTATTATACCGATATTAACCCCTTCAGACTGAGAACAACATTTTATATCTCATTATTTATTTATTTATTTATTTATTTATTTTATTAAGCTTTGGACAGACTAGTAGTAGTGAAGAGGTCAGTGATGGTGGAAATAAACCCCTCTAGTTCGAGAAGTCTATCCATTCAGTAAGGAATAAAATCAATAATAACAAGGACAGGTAATTAAACAGGTGATTAAACCGACGTCCTTAAACCCCTTCAGACCGGGGACCTGTTGTGTGTTCCATTTTTGCTACCGTCAGACTTGTGTGTGTGTGTGCGTGTGTGTGTGTGTGTGTGTGTGTGTGTGTGTGTGTGTGTGTGTGTGTGTGTGTGATTTTTCTCTGGACCTCTTTTGTCTTCCATTTTTTGCCACCCAGACCTTTTTTTGTTTTTTGTTGAGAGAGAGAGAGAGAGAGAGTACTTCTGGCATTTGGTTCCGTCTTCCTTACATTGAAAAAAAAAAAAAAGTGAGAATGGAAACTTGTATTTTTTTTCTTCGTTTTCATTTTGTTTGGTTCTTTGTCATTTTCCTACCATTTTTATAACTTATATTTTTGTGGTTGGTACGTATGGTTTATTTAGAGACAGACAGACAGGCAGACAGAGAAAGGGGGGCGACGAAAGTAAATGGTCAGGAAGAAAGGAAAAGGAAATTGAAGTGGAAGCAACATAGAAAACGGTGTGTGTGAGAGAGAGAGAGGGGGGGGGAAGGGGGAAGGATGGTGGCTTCGAGCGAGTGACAGTGAGTGAGGGAGGTATTAGAACAGCGCAATAAGGCATTAGATGGATTAGTCTCGCTCTTCATTTTATTGTTATTGGATTTACTGTTTAATTTTACATGAGAGAGATGAAATAGCTCACTGCAGTTTAATCGCAGTGTAAAAGTGATGGGGACAGTTTTGACTTGGGCGTGAGCTGTGGAGTATTTATAGTATTGAAAAGTGTGTGTGTTGATTATTGCACGTCGCAGAGTTGTGATTGATGGATGGTTTGGTAGATGGAAGGATGGATGGATAAATAGATGGATAGATAGATGGATTAATATGTGGATGGATGGATAGATAAATATAGGTAGATAGATATTGTACGTGCATAAAGACATAGTGACAGATTTTATTGTTATACTGATAGATAGATAGATATTGATGGATAGATAGGTAGGTAGGTAGGTGGGTATTGTACTGTACGTAGATAAAGATATTCAGGCAGACAGATAGACTAATTACTTAAGAGATACTGATAGAGATAGATAGATATATAGATGGATGGATGGGTAATTGATTGATTAACAGATTGCGCTGTAGTTTGTGTGTGTGTGTGTGTGTGTGTGTGTGTGTGTGTGTGAAACAGAGAAACACACACACACGGGGGTTAAAGTTGCCTTGTTGTCTACCACACACCTGCTGACTCCACACCTATCCTCTCTCTCTCTCTCTCTCTCTCTCTCTCTCTCTCTCTCTCTCTCTCTCTCTCACACACACACACACACACACACACACACACACACACACACACACACACACACACACACACACACACACACACACACTTGTATTCCTTTTTTGCCTGCTCTTACCTGTCACTTTATGCACCTGTGTCTTTCACGTTATCAGGTCTTTACACATTTTATTTTCTATCGCACACTTGCTGAACTTTCCCCAGAGAGAGAGAGAGAAAACAAAAAATTAAATAGCTTGGTAAAAGAAAAGTTCAGGAAGAGAGAAAAAAAGATATATAGGTATGACATTGTAAATCGCTGAAACAAACTCACACTTGATTTTGTTCAAGAATAAAGGATTCTGTTTATGTATAAATGATTTTGCACAGGTATGAATGATTGAACATAATCCAATAATTCACTAGTCGGAGGGTTTAATCTCTCTCTCTCTCTCTCTCTCTCTCTCTCTCAGATAAAATGTTACAGAGACGGGTGATAAAACGAAGCTCACATCTGTGTTCTTTCAAAGCTGACACTTGTATCTTTTATCTATCAATTTATCATTTTTATTATATTCTTTTATCACTCATGGAGCGTAGGGTCCCGGGGCTAGGCTGGTTAGTTTAGTTTGGACACTGAAGAGGAGAGTGAGCAGTTGCTATCGCTTGGGTGGTGTTCTGAGAGCATTAAAACCCTTGTTAGTTTTCATCTTCATCGTTATCAATATCATCATCATCATCATCCTAGCCATCCCTAACCTCATATATCATCATCATCATCATCCTAGCCATCCCTAACCTCATACATCATCATCACCACAGTCAGCCATCATCATCATCATCATCACCCCTCCCACCACCATCATCCCTAGTCCCGCAACCACCACCACCACCATAACCTCCCCCCCCCAAAAAAAAAAAAAAATTGACAGTAAAAATGTAATATACAATAACAGGATTAAAAAAAAGACCAAGGTGTTTCCAAAGTTAAGCCAATATTGACAGATAAAAAGTTACCTGAGCAATCAATAGACTACTCCCTCAGTGTTGTTAATTAGCTTCGTCCACAGGTATTTTCACAGCACAGGTAAAAGGTAGGGGGGGTGTATTTATAGGGCCTGATCTCCCGTCCCCTCATGGTCGATACAACTCTAGTAGTCAATTCAGTCTTATTCAGACAATTTATTTATTTATTTTTATCCCTACAGAAACTTAAAAAGAAATTATTAACCTCAATTTTGCTTGCCCATTTCTCCGTCAGATCTCAAAAACTTACAAAAATCATTTCAGACCAACTTTCGATAATCATCATCATCACGATCATCATCATCATCATCACCATCATCTCCATTATCACCATCATCATCATCATCATCATCAGTACCAGCAGAACATAAGCAGGGCCTCTGTGCCGGAATGTCCATTGTTCATTTCTTTATATCTCAGAATGTTACAAATAATTCCACGGCAGTTTAGTTCAATTTTGTTCATTACGTGACAAACTTCCGGGTAATATGTTTTCTTGAAGATTTGGTCGTCCGTTCTTCCCTCTCCTGTCTCTCCCCATCTACCCTTTCAGTCCGAGTGTGTATTTTCCTTTTGTTTATTTAATTGATTGATTGATTGACATTTTTTATTTCAGTCGATCGCGTATGTTGTCCATTTATTCTAGGTATCTTCAGAAATCTACACAAAATTTGGTTTTTGAGTAATTTATTTTTTAACTGGGGATTTAAAACGGAAGAGGGAGAGAGAACGAGTGTGTGTGTGTGTGTGTGTGTGTGTGTGTGTGTATGTTAGAGAGAGAGAGAGAGAGAGAGAGAGAGAGAGAGAGAGAGAGTTGCTAGAAAATAAAAATAAAGAAAACATACGGCAAATTTCTTCTCGCTACCCCCAGCCGATCTTACTCCGCTGAGGAAGGAAAATATTATGAGTATCAGACAGAATAAATCACTAAGGAGAAGATGCCACGGATACATAAAGGCCACGAGAACACGCCCTTTTTTAACCCCAGATGGCTCTCTTTCTCCTTTCGTCCACGTCTCCATAAACAGCCTCTTGGAACGTGCTTGCCCCTTTCATGGTGGTGTCAAGCTTAGTATTTTCTATGCCACTCACGGCTGAGAGAGAGAGAGAGAGAGAGAGAGAGAGTACGATACATTTGGAGAGAATGCTAGTAGATTGATGTACACACACACACACACACACACACACACACACACACACACACACACACACACACACACACACACAGGACTCCACGCCACTCAGAACTCAGAAGCCCACTCGACGGGACTGTTAGGGGCATCAAGAGAGGGATGAGCACCTCTTGTCGAAGCACTGGGAAAGATAGGATAGGAGGAGTGGGGAGTGGGTGTAGAAAGGAAGGACACACACACACACACACACACACACACACACACACACACACACACACACACACACACACACACACACACACACACACACACACACACACACACACACAGATGGATGGGAAATGGAGAAGAAATAGGGAGCTGGATGGTGAGCAGTGGTGAGGAGATGGTGGATCAGAGTGGGGATGGGGCAAGAGTGAATGGGGAAAGAGGTACATCAAGAACAGGATGAGGACCTCATGTCGTAACACAGGCCTGGGGGGTGGTTGAGGTAAGGGAATTTGAGACACGGGGAGGGGGGGAGGGGAAGATGAAGAGAATGGAAGAGGGAACTAGGATAAACAGAAACGGGAGGGGGAGTGGGAGGGAGGGGGAAGATGGGAGGGGGAAGATGGTTAGCTGGGTGGAGAATTGGGGAGGTTGTGTAAATGAGAAAATGATATATATATATATATATATATATATATATATATATATATATATATATATATATAATTTGGTTTTACGCAAGGTATCCCCGAAGGGCTAAGGCGTTGCCCCTAGGTGGAGGACTTTGGATTAGAGCGGGTAGCATTTTATGACCGGATGCCCTTCCTTATGTCTACCAATGACCCTTGGGTGGATTCGATCCTCCGACCCTTCGGTCAGAGCGGAGCGCTCTAACCCACTGAGCCAAGGCTGCTATATATATATATATATATATATATATATATTACAGATTTTACAAGTCGATAGAAGGATTGGGATGAACAGGATGGGGAGCTGAGTGAAGAATGGTGAGGGATATAAGTGAGAGACTGGGGAAAATATATGGGGAGAAGAGAGAATGATTTTTGGAAAGAGTTAATTGGGGAGATAGAGGTGGGTAGGAATTGGTTATAGAGAAGAGGTGCGCTTGATGAGGAACAGAAATATCTATGAGGAATATTTGAGATGTATGGGGAGGAGAGAGAGAGAGAGAGAGAGAGAGAGTAAAGAATAGATACTGAGTTGGTAAAATGTTAGAGAGAGAGAGAGAGAGATCAAAGAATAGATACTGAGCTGGCAGTTAGAGAGAGGGGGGGGGGGTAGAAATTAAAGACTAGGTACTGAGTTAGTATAATTTTAGAGAGGATTGGAAATACTGACCAGAAGTGGAATGGAGGTGAGAAAGCAAAGGTGGAGAGAGATGGGGGTATATGGTGGATGGAAAGATGGAGAGAGATGGCGAGGAGAATTTTGAAAGAAGATTTGAGGGATTGAGAGAAATATATCAGAGGCAAGAATGATGGAGGAATATCCAGATTGGTTGTGAGTGGGAAGCTGGGAGGAGAAATGAAGGAAAAGATGAGAGTAGTGGAGGTAGAGTTACGTGAACTGGAGGTGGAATGAGGTGGAGGAGGTGGAAGTAAAATGACAGAACACCCACACTGTTCAATATCCCACATTATCTCGCTTATAATACCACACTGCTCAGTACCACACGCATACACCACCACACTACTAGTCAGTACACCAGAACACCACACTACCAAAGTCGGTATACCACAACAACACCAGACTTACGACATTCAGCATACCACAACACCACACACCACCACAATACCACACACCACCACAACACCACACACCACCACAACACCACACACCACCACAATCCCACAACACCACACACCACCACAATCCCACAACACCACACACCACCACAATCCCACGACACCACACACCACCACAATCCCACAACACCCCACTGGAATTCTCTTTCATCTCGTCAAAGTATTAAAGCACTCCAAAAGCAAACTGGTGCCATGGCTGTGAAATATCATAATACTGCTCAGGGTAATATCACACGTCCCAGGCCATTGAATATAACGGTAATATCAGAGGGGAAGTATATCACGCCGGCTATGAAACCTACAAACGTGTTACCCAGCGCATTTCAGAATAATAATATCTAGCAGGAAGTCGAGTCAAGTTAGAGTTGAATTTCGCGCGTGATTTACGATGAATAGGATCAGACACCTCACTTCGAATTTGTCTGCAGGGAAGCTATACTGTTGTGATTACTACTGCCAGTATAGTGCGCCTCGTGAGCGTGTGACGAGCGAGCGAGCGTTTGTACATAAGCTTATCATCATAATTTCATCTCGGTGTAATCTTTCAATATTTCTGGCGACGTAGTTGAATAATTACAGAAGAATAATTGAGCTAAAATATTTGCTTTCGCGTTCTCTCTCTCTCTCTCTCTCTCTCTCTCTCTCTCTCACACACACACACACACACACACACACACACACACACACACACACACACACACACACACACACACACACACACACACACACAGCCAACATATGACACTGAGAAAGAACTCATACCTCGCATGTCACTTTCATACTGCTTTATATAGATTTCTTAGTGGAGCATGTCAGTTGAAGCTCTTGGTACTCTCTCTTGGAAAGCTGGGATTGCAAGGGGTTTCTTTGGTCTCATGACTAATTATATAGCTAAAAACAAAATTTATTGAATGTATCTACAACTTACTGAAGGAATCTCTTCTCTGTCTCACATAGAAAAGTTATTAGCCTCTGAAAACCATCGCTGTCGGGCCGTGTCATGGCTGGCCGGGCCGGGTCGTGTCGGGTCGTTCGTATCTCAGCTGACACCACTTCGCTATGCTTGCTCCTCGTTTCGCTTGCTCGCTCGTAACTACTACTGCAACTTCTGGTACTACTACTACTACTGCTAATAATAACAACAACAGCAATAATAATAATAATAATAATAATAATAATGATAATAATTTAATGTTACCAAAAATTAGTCTTGTTTTTCGTAATTTCCACTTTGGCACACACAGCCTGCTTGTGAAGAGTATTTTGTCTGTGTGCGTGAAGGAAGGTGTATACACAAACACTGATATACACTCTGATATACACCCTTTGATACACACAGGCCCTTATTCTCGTCAGTTATGGAAGCTCCCTAACACCTCTTCCATATCCAATTTACTTTTGGATACGGCTGGCCAAAACCTATTTGTGCTTTGTTCATGCAGAGTATTGCGATATTGGAATGATTTAAGGTACACTTAAGAGGACAGGAAGGTGTATTAAGCAAAATAAATCGCTTAGGAAGAGGTGTCTGGGAGAATTCGGGTTACAGACTCACGCACAAGCTTAAGAATTATAAACAAGTCTCCCTGTCTTCGAGGGTCGTATTCTTATTGATTTAGAAGGTTTCCTAGCACCTGTTCCTTAGCGATTTATCTTGCATATTACACCTCCTCTGTTCTCCTCTCCTCTGCTCAGCTCTGTTCTCCTCTCTTCTCCTCCTCTTCTCTCCTCTCTCCTTTCCTTTCCTTTCCTTTCCATTCCATTCTTTTCCTTTCCTCTCCTCTCCTCTCCTCTCCTCTCCTCGCCTCTCCCTTTCTTTCCTTTCCTTTCCTCCTTTCTCACCTTGCACTCTCCAGGGCTCTCCAACAATCCAATGTCTTCTCTCGTCTTTCTTCCTCTTACTCTTCAAATACCATTCCCCCCTTCTCTCCCTTCTTCCTCCACGCCTTTCCTCTCCCCCGTCTTTCCTCCCTCCTTCTCTACCTCACTCCACTCCTTTCCCCCTCCAATCTCCCCTAACATCATCAACCCTCTCCCCAGGTCTCCTCTCCTCCTCCTCTCCATTCATCTCATATCCCTTCTGCTCCACTTCTTCTTGTTCTCCTCTTCCCAGCACTGCTCTCCTCTCCCCTTCTCAGCACTGCTCTCCTCTCCCCTTCTCAGCACTGCTCTCCTCTCCCCTTCCCAGCACTGCTCTCCTCTCCCCTTCTCAGCACTGCTCTCCTCTCCCCTTCTCAGCACTCCTCTCCTCTCCCCTTCCCAGCACTGCTCTCCTCTCCCCTTCTCAGCACTGCTCTCCTCTCTCCCCCCACTTCATTCCCCTCCTTCCTTTCTCATCCCTTCCCTTCCCTTCCCTTCCCTTCCCTCCTCTCTCCTTCCTCCCTCCACCCCTTACCCCTGACGCTTTAAGGCTTCCATTTCTCTCTCTCTCTCTCTCTCTCTCTCTCTCTCTCTCTCTCTCTCTCTCTCTCTCTCACTTTCCATATTGCTCCTGCTTCCTCTCTCTGTTGATATCTTCCTCCATCTCCTCCTCTCCTTATGTCCTCCTCTTTTTTTTTCTTCCCATCTCTTGACCTCTTCTCCATCTCCATTTATTTCCCCCCTCTCATTATCTCCTTCCTCCCACTCTCTCCCACATCTTCCCTACCCCTTCTTCCCTCCCTCACTCTCTCCCACTGCTCCCTCCCTTTCTCCCACTTCATCCCTCTCTCCCACTTCTTCCTCTCTCTCTTCTACTTCTGCCCTCTGTCCCACTTCCTCCCTCTCTTTCTCCCACTTCTCCTATCCTCTACCTTTCCTACCTCCCTTCCTTTCCCACCTCTGCTTCCCTCCACCCTTCCTCTCATTCTCCCTCCTCCCTTTCTCCCTCCCTGTCGCTTACTCTCCTATTTCACCGTCCCTCCCTCCCTCCCTCCCTCCTCACCCTGACCACACTTCCCCCCTCCCTCCCTCCTCACTCTCTCCACACCCCTTCCCTCCCTCCCTCCCTCCTACCATGCCATTTCTACCCTCCTCCCATCTCCTCCATTCCATCATCGTCACTGTTATCGTCACCATCTCTCTTAATTATCACGCTAAATGACTCCTCGCTCTCTCTCTCTCTCTCTCTCTCTCTATTTCCTACTTTCCCTGCAGTTCCCTCTTTCCATCCACACTTGCCAATTTTCTTTCCTTTTTATCCATTTCCTTTGCATTCCACACTCCATTCTGCTGTTCCATACCACTCCACTCCATTCCATTTTCCCACACCGTTTCATTCCCCTTGTGCTCCCCTCCCCATCCACCCCTTCCCTTTGTACTATCTTCACCCCACACTTACCTACTACACTCCCTCTTCTCCCTCACAGACTCCCTCCCCTCTTCCCCCTTACCTCCTCCCACCTCACTTCCCGCCTCTCCCCAACCCCTATCCTTCCTCCCACGTCTCTTCTTCCTCCCCTTCCCCCCCTCTCTCTCCTTCATCTCCTTCCCCTTTCCCCCTCCTCTCACACCATCCCCTTCCTTCTATCCACCTCACTCCCCTCATGTCCCCTTCCCCATCCCACCTCCTTTCTTCATACTGTCCTCTCTCTCCCCCTTCTCCCCTTCCCTCCCTCTCCTCTCCCACTCCACTCCCCCTCCAGTACACACCAAATCCCCACAAATCCTATTATTATCATACCTTCACCTCTTTTCACCACCATCGCCTCCTCAAAAAAAAGAAAAAAAAGAAAAATAACTTTCTATAATACCTCTGTCTATCTGTCTGTCTGTCTCTCTCTCTCTCTCTCTCTCTCTCTCTCTCTCTCTCTCTCTCTCTCTCTCTCTCTCTCACATCCCCTACGCTCGTGTTCCGGGTAAAAATCTCCCTCTATATGCAATCATGGTATGTTGTCTTCTCCCTTTGTTTCATTCTCTCCCTTTCTCCTCCGTTTTCTCTCTTTATTTTCTCTCCCTTTCTCTTTCATGCTTCTGCCTTGTTTCTGTTGATTTTCTGGAATCCTCCTCCCACTGACTTGCCTCTCTCTCTCTCTCTCTCTCTCTCTCACACACACACACACACACACACACACACACACACACACACACACACACACACACACACACACACACACACACACACACACACACACACACACACACACACACACACACACACACACACACTACACATATAGGTAGATGTTTTTTCCTGTTTATCCTATGTATTATTTAGCCCACGTATTTTCCCTTTAACTTTTTTTTTTTCGTTTTCTATGAACCCCTTCTTTACGTTGACCAGTTTTTTTTAAGGACAAACTAATATTTTTTTCATTCGACCCAGAAGAGACGCCTCGTAGTGGAAAGGTTACGTGCAATCTCCCTAGACTTTACCCACAACCTCCTTAGAAGTCTGTATGTCTGTGTTATCAGGCTGCCTTTTCTCCAGCTCCTTTCCCCATCTTAACTTTTCTTCATTCTTTTCTTCTACCCTTTTCTGACCTTTGTCTTTTCTTCCTCCATCTCCTCGTCTTCCTCATCATCATCATCACCTTTCTCCTCCTCTTCTTCCTTCTCCTTCCCTGCCTAGATGCCTACATTGTTTTCTTCTCCTGCCATTTACCTTTTACCTCCTTAGCCATTTTCTCCTCGCCTTTTTACAACAGGGCTAATATTTCTTTGTTCATTTTCTTTCTTCCTTCCAAGACGTTCCCCCGATTCGCTTGTGTTATCGCTCTCTCCGTATCTCAGTTTTTCCTCCCTCTCTCTCTCTCCCACACTTCCTTCCTCCCACTCACCTACTTTTCCTTCCTTCCTTCCTTCCTTCCTCCTCTGCCTCCTTCCTGTCAGGACTCGCCCCCAGATGACCCTCTCCCGTTACTATTCTCGTCTCCTCTCTCAGTGTTTTCCCTCCCTCCCTCCATCTTTCTCCTTCTGCTCCTGCGTTCGTTCGTTCGTTCGTTCGTTCGTTCCTTCCTTCCCTCCATTCCATTTATCCTTCCCTCCATCCATCCTTTCCCCTCCCTCCCCTGTCCCTTTCTTCCTTCCTTCCTTCATTCATTCATTCATTTCCTTCCTTCCTTCATTCATTCATTCATTCATTTCCTTCCTTCCTTCCTTCCTTCCTTCCTCCTTCCCTCCAAGCCTTGCCTCTAGATCTTCTCATTATGTTATCACTCTTTTCGTCTCCCCTCGCTGGTGTGTGTGTGTGTGTGTGTGTGTGTGTGTGTGTGTGTGAGAGAGAGAGAGAGAGAGAGAGAGAGAGAGTGCTTCTTCCCCATTGAAGTTTGATTGTGTGTGTGTGTGTGTGTTCCTTACTTCAACAAACCTCCCGTTAGCCTACACAAACATTCTCAAAATAACTAACACTTTAATACCACATCTTTTCCTTGCCTTTCATACCTGCCATTTTCTCACCTCCACCATTATACCTTCCTCCTCCTCCACTCAGGGTTTGTTTTTCTTTATTTCCTCCACCATCCATCCACCCCTCCACTTCTCCACATTCCTTACACTCCTCCATTTCTCCACCAGCCATCTACCCTTCCACTTCTCCACCATCCATCAACCCCTCCATTTCTCCACTTTCTGTACACCCCTCCACTTGTCCACCATCCATCCACCCCTCCACTTGTCCACCATCCATCCATCCCACCACTTGTCCACCATCCATCCACCCCTCCACTTCTCCACTTTCCACACACTCCTTCACTTCTCCACACTCCATCCACCCCTCCACTTCTTGCCCTTTCCATCCTCAAGCGTCATTTTCTTGCTCAAGCTTACTCCTGATGTTCCTCGTTTTTTTTTTTTTCCTTTTTCCTTTGTTTTTTTCCTCCAGTTGCTCCGTTTTTCATAATTGTGATTTCATTTTCCCTATTTTCTTGCTCGACTTTCCTCCATTTTTTCCTCCAAGTTTCCTCCTCCTTGTCTTCTTTTCCTCCTCTTTTCCCCCTCCAGTATCATCCTCTTTTCCTCCGTTTTCCTCCTTTCTTTGTTTCTCTCTTATGTTTTCTTTGATCCAATTTTGTTCCACTTTCCTCCCTTTCTTGTACTGATTTCTTTCTTATTTCAAAGTTTTCTCTCCCTTCCTGTTAGCTCTCTTTCTTTTGCTCTTCCTCTTCTCTTTTCCTTCTTCCATCCTTCTTTTCCTCTTCGCTTTACCTTCCTCTTCCTCTCCACTTATTCCCCCTTTCCCTCTTCCTCTTATCTTCCATCCTCTTCCTCATTCTCTTCCTTCCTCTTCCCTCTTCCTTCTTCCTCCACCCTACAGCATCTCCACGCTTTCTTAATTTCTTCCACAGCAGCCTCCCTCCATTCATCATCCCTCTCCCCTCCCCTCCTCTCCCCATCCATACCCTCCCCTCCCCATCCATAACCTCCTCTCCTCCTTCATATCCCTTTTTTTTTTTTTTTTTTAAATAACAGAACGGAGGTAGGAAAATCAAATGAATTAAAAAATAATAATAATCCATACACCAGATTACTGGTTTCCTCTGTTCATAAATTATCTGTAACAGTTAGACTTGAGCAACTGTGGGTTGAAATTTGGAGGGAAGCATCTCTGGGGAAGCGAGTTCCAGAGAGATGCAGTTCTGGGAATATAAGAATTCTGATATGCAGAAGTTCTGCAATATGACTGAGTGACATTCTAGTCATGAGCGCTACCAGATGCCCGTGTAGCACAAGGGAAGGCATGGAGAGGTGGCACCATGGACACAACTTTATCTGAGCATTTGCCATAAAAGTATCTGTAAAATAACTCAAAGGAGGCAACATTCCTTCAAACTTGCAGGGGAGGTAGTTATTTGTAGTGGCTGGGTTTTTAATAATTCTAACAGCTTTGTTCTGAATTTTGTCTAGTTGTTTTAATGCAACCTCTCCACATCCATTCCACAAGGGTGAGCAATGTTCAAGCTGAGAGCGCACATGACTCTCATAAATTATAACTAACTGCTCATCAGCGAAGAAGTTACGGACTCTGTACAGTAATCCAAGTTTTTTTGAGGCGGTTTTAGTAAGTGATCATGAGAGATCCAGCTGAGGGCATTGTTAAGTGAGACGCCAAGAATTTCAATACTTTTGGAGACAGGAATATCAGTAGCACTGAAGGTACTGTACGATTCTGGCAATATCTGCCAGTTAGTTAATTGTATATATTTAGTTTTACTAGCATTAAATGAGACAAGGTTGTTATCCCTCCCCTCCTCCCCTTTTCGTCCCTCCCCACCCCCTCTAGTACCCTCCCTCTCTCCCCTCGTTTATCCCAGTTTTCCTTCCTCTCCCCCCCTACATTATTTCCCCTCCCTCCCCCCCTTTCCTCTGTGATATATAACCCCCACCCGTCCAACCCCCTCCCTCCCTCCCCCCTCTCCCCCATACACCCTTTCCCTCCTCTCCTCCTGTATACCCTCCTTTCTTTCAATCTCTTCCTCCAGAGTTCCCTCTCCCTCTCTCTCTTTCCCTCCCCCACCCCCTTCCCCTCCTCCCCACCCTTCCCATCATTCCCTCACCGAATAATAAAATATCCTTCCCTTCCCCGTCCCCTGCCTTTCCCCTCCTCCTCCTTCTCTTCCCTCTTCCTCTTCCGCCTCCTCTTCCTTCTCCACATCGTCATCCTCTTCCTCCATCCTTCCTTTCCCTCTTTCCTTCCTACTCTTTTGTCCCTTTTTTTTTTTTTTTTTTTAACCATCTCTTGTTCAGTGTTCCTCTTTCCTACGTTTATTTTTCCTCTTCCTCTTCCCTTTCCTCTTTCCTCTACCACTTTCCTTGTTCCTTCCTTTTGTTCTTTCTTTCCCTTTTTCATTTTCCTTTTTCCCTTTTTCCCATCCTCTCAGTTTTTATCCTCCTCCTCCTCCCCCCCTCCTCCTCCTCCTCCTCCTCCTCCTCTTCCTCCTCCTCCTCCTCAAGCCGTTAGGCCTCCCACTATTGTTATTCCGTCCACGTTGTCATCATCTCTGGAGGCCCTACGTTACCTCCCCCCCCCCTCTCTCTCTCTCTCTCTCTCTCTCTCTCTCTCTCTCTCTCTCTCTCTCTCCACCATCCTTTGTATAATCCCAGTTATTTCAAATGTTGGAATGAAACACTGATTTTTTTTTTGTCTCGTGTGTGCGGGTGACTGTGTGTGTGTGTGTGTGTGTGTGTGTGTGTGTGTGTGTGTGTGTGTGTGTGTGTGTGTGTGTGGCTGCCAAATCTCTTTTCGTCATTTAACTCCTTCATGATCAACCGAACTCTAGTGCTCTATTCCAGTCATCGCCAGACGATTATATTCAGATAAGAGTGAGTCCAAGGAGGCTGAGAGTGAGTCCAAGAGGCTAAGAATGAGTCCAAGGAGGCTGAGAGTGAGTCCAAGGAGGCTGCGAGTTAGTCCAAGGAGGCTGCGAGTGAATCCAAGGAGGCTGAGAGTGAGTCCAAGGAGGCTGAGAGTGAGTCCAAGGAGGATGAGAATGAGTCCAAGGAGGATGAGAATGAGTCCAAGGAAGCTGAGAGTGAGTCCAAGGAGGATGAGAGTGAATCCAAGGAGGATAAGTCCAAGAAGGCTGAGAGTGAGCCCAAGGAAGCTGAGAGTGAGTCTAAGGTGGCTGAGAGTGAGTCCAAGGAGACTGAGAGTGAGTCCAAGGAGGCTGAGAGTGAATCCAAGGAGACTGAGAGTGAGTCCAAGAAAGGTGAGAATGAGTCCGAGGAGGCTGAGAGTGAATCCAAGGAAGGTGAGAGTGAGTCCAAGGAGGCTGAGAGTGAGTCCAAGGAGGATGAGAATGAGTCCAAGGAGGCTGAGAGTGAGTCCAAGGAGGATGAGAATTAGTCCAAGGAGGCTGAGAGTGAGTCCAAGGAGGATGAGAATGAGTCCAAGGAGGCTGAGAGTGAGTCCAAGGAGGCTGGGAGTGTTAATCCTGGTTGCCATCACCTCATATTAATACCGGTATTTAATTTATATGGAAAGATTATTATTATTATTTTTTTTTGGGGGGGTAATTTCTGTTGTGGTTTTGGAAGTGTAATTTATTTCTGGCGAGTAATTTTTTTTTTTTGTTATTAATCGGTGGTTGGAAGATACTTTTTTTTTTGTTCCTGTTCTTTTTTTCGTTTTATTTTATTTATTTATTTAGTTATATATTTATTTGGACAACCTAACTTCAGTATTATTTATGATCGATATATTTCTTTTTTTTTTTTTTTTTTTTTAGTCAAACCCGGCTTTATTTTGGATTGTTTATTTTCTGATCTCTTTCTCCTTTTTCTTTACCACAAGCAAATTTCTGTTCGTCTTAATTATTCATAGATAAATTATTGCATAGTGTTTATATTTTCATTATCATCTTCTTTGTCGAGTGTCTGTATATATTTCCTTTATTTTCTTTACCGAGTGGCTGCATACGTTTTCTTTATAATTTTCTTGTCGAGTTGTATATATTTTCTTTATCATCATCTTTATCATTTTCTATACCGAGGTGCTGTGTACACTCTCTTTTCATTTTCTTTATCCCGTTACCCTATGTATTTTCTTCATAATTTCTTTGTCGCAACTCAGTGTATTCTCTGTACCCACGTGCATTCGCCTTGGCACTATTATCATCTCCATTCTCTTTGTATCTTGGGGGCTTTGTGTGTGTGTGTGTGTGTGTGTGTGTGTGTGTGTGTGTGTGTACCATTGCCTTTCTGTCTCCCTTTGTACCTCTGTTTGCATGTCTTCGTGTGGGGGGGGTTGGGGGGGAGCGGATGTGTGTGTGGGTGTGGGGGGGGTGTCCTTCATATGCATTCAGTCTGTCTACCTGTGTGTGTGTGTGTGTGTGTGTGTGTGTGTGTGTGTGTGAGAGAGAGAGAGAGAGAGAGAGAGAGAGAGAGAGAGAGAGAATAAAGAGAGAGAGAGAGGAAGCTAAGAGTACCCATCGGTCAAAAGGACGAGGGCAGTCACGTAGAAAGAGCTCAGAATAAATTACACCAAGCGTCTATCTCCTTCACAACTTTTTCTTTTATCTCAACCAGACGATTTTGGTCAGCAGGAAGAGAGGTGTGGTGGTAAGTGGGTTAGGGAGAAAATCGTCGGTACGTAAAATACACTTCTTCGTGACTTTCAGGCTCCTATGACTCACTCAGCTGAATAAAATCATCTGGTGTTTGGCTGGAATGGGGTACAAGAGTTGTCCCCCCCGTGAGAGGGTTCATTGAGACGATTTATTCTATTTATGTATTTATTTATTTATTTATTTAGTGCTTCAGTTTCGGGACCGTACTTGAGGCGAGTTAGAAAGCGCCGTAAAACCTCTTCCTTTGCGATTTATTTGTTTTTTATATTTTTTACATATTGATATTACCCTCTTCCCTCTTTCCTTCCCACCGTCCGTCCTTTCTTCCATCCCTCCGTCCTTCCTTCCTTCCTTCCGTCCTTCCCTCCTTCCTTCCGTCCTTCCTTCCTTCCTTCCGTCCTTCCATCCGTCCTTCCTTCTTTCCCTCCTTCCATCCGTCCTTTCTCCCTTCCGTCCTTTCTTCCTTCCGTCATTCCTTCCATCCATCATTCCATCCAGTTCCTTCAACACAATCCTAATGCATTCTCTCATCCTTCAATCCTTCATTCATTCATTCATTCATTCATTCATTCATTCACTCGCCCATTCCATTAACCAGCAGACCAGAATGATATTATTCATTAATTTATTCACTATAGTCTAGGCAGCAGAACAACTTTTTCCAGAGAGAGAGAGAGAGAGAGAGATTTTATTGATACATTTTATCTCCGGGGCAGCTATTTTTTCCTTGAGAGAGAGAGAGAAAGAGAGAGAGAGAGAGAGATTTTATAAATACATTCTATTTCCGGGGCAGTTATTTTTACCCTGAGAGAGAGAGAGAGATTTTATTGATACATTCTATCTCCGGGGCAGTTATTTTTACCGTGAGAGAGAGAGAGAGAGAGAGAGAGAGATTTTATTAATACGTCCTATCTCCGGGGCAGTTATTTTTACCTTGAGAGAGAGAGATTTTATTAACCCTTTGAATCCGGGGACATTTTATTGCCGTATTTTTGCTTTATGAGACGACAATACTACTTTTACTCTAAGTTGGCCAAGATTTCCGTCGTTTTGCAGTTAATTCACGTTGTTCAAGAGACACTGCTGCCGCTGTACATCCTTTTCTTAGCACTTCTTTGTGTCTAGCATCGTAATCTTATGTTAGTTTAAGTCTTACAACTTGGCATTCAAGATGGAGAGATGGGAATTTTAGGCCAAGTTAGAGTAAAACGAGTATAGTGTGAAAAATCTCGCTTGTCCTGTATGCGATCGCCTGGAAGTAGAAAAAATAAAATAGAAAATACTTTATCGAATTGAATTGGTTACGGTCGCTAGGAATATGCAAATCAGAAGACCTAGGACATCCTCTATGGGAGGTATGTAATGACCTCGCCTCTCACAAGAAGTGTACCGTTTTGGGGAGGTTAATACGTCCTATCTCCGGGGCAGTTATTTTTATCTTGAGAGGAGAGAGAGAGAGAGAGAGAGAGAGAGAGAGAGAGAGAGAGAGATTTTATTAATACGTCCTATCTCCGGGGCAGTTATTTTTACCTTGAGAGAGAGAGAGAGAGAGAGAGAGAGAGAGAGATTCAACTGTAATCAGACCCGAAATAAAAGCCGTGAATATCACAAATCAAAAAATTGAAAATCAAAAACAAAGCCTGTGGGCTAGATTTCTATATATACAAAATGGCTTCTAAATTAAAATCCTGCGGGCAGCCCTGTACAGTTTCATTAGAGAGAGAGAGAGAGGGGGGGAGGGAGGGAGGGAGAGGGAGAGCGAGAGAGAGTTGGTAAAGGATGCAGACGATGAGAAGGAGAAAAAAGAACGAAGGGAGGAAGAAGATAAATGGAAGCGAGACGTAGAGCTGAAAAGGGGACCAGACGAAGAGTAAATAGCAAAGGAAGATATATTAGAGAGAGTGAGAGAGAGAGAGAGAGGTGGGTGAAGAAATGTTCAGTAAGCAAAGAGAATGTGGAATGAGAGGTGGAATTAGTAGACGAACAAGAATCTAGAATTGAGAGAGAGAGAGAGAGAGAGAGAGAGAGAGAGAGAGAGAGAGAGAGTCCCCTTCATCTTCCCCGAGCTGAATAAATCCGTCTAACATTAGCAGGAATAAAGATACATAACTCTCTATCTGAAACGTTGCCCGAAACGTTTTTCACCATAACAATGTGATCGTCTCTCTTACCTTATTAAAATTACCCTTATGTTTTTCTTTCAGTCAGTTTGTTCTCTTTTTTTTTTTCATATAGCCTATATATATATATATATATATATATATATATATACATATATATATATATATATATATATATATATATATATATATATATATATATATATATATATATATATATATATATATATATATATATATATATATATATAGCCTATATATATATATATATATATATATATTTTCCTCCTTCATAGATGTCATTTTGCTGAGGATTCTTTTATTAGAGGCATTGAAGGCTCCTTAGCACCGGTTAATTAGCGATTTATTTTACGTTTTACAGGTCAGCATTTTCTTACATTTCGTCCTTTTCGTTTTAATATCGGCCTTTGCCTCAGTAACATACAACAGGACGATGAGCTAAAACATACAGCATAAATCGCAAAGGAAGTGGTGTTACGGAATCTCAGCGTTATAATACGTCCTTTATTTGCAGCGGATGGTCGCTTATGGTAGGGGGTAGGAGGGGAGGTAGTTGGGGGGGGTGTTGGGGGAAGGGGTTGGTGGGGTGCGTTGGGGTGGAGGGAGTGGGAGGAGGTGGAGGGGAGTTAGTGGAGGAGTTAAGGGGAGGAGGGAGTTAGGGAGTGGAAGGGTGGTGGATGGGAGGGGGTTTGCAGCGTGGAGAGGGGTTGGAGGATGGGGTTAAGGGGGGTTGGTGGAGGGGGGAGGGAGGGAATGGAAGCTGCTTTTGATGGAACTGCGGTAAATGGAGGACCGTGAACTTTGAAGGCTTATGCCATCACAGGAGCCTCTTAGGTCTACCGAGAGAGAGAGAGAGAGAGAGAGAGAGAGAGAGAGAGAGAGAGAGAGAGCATTAAAGTAAGATGCTATGACTACTACCGAATTGAACTCCAAGCTGGAATAACAGTGAGAGAGAGAGAGAGAGAGAGAGAGAGAGAGAGAGAGAGAGAGAGAGAGGTAAGGAACCACTTCGTATCGATATCTGTGTTATTTATGGTAAGGAGAGGCTGTATAGTTTGTACAAATTTGCATCTGTACAGCGATTGGCATTCCCCTCCTGATGCCTGGGAGAGAGTGAGAACAGGAAAAGATATTGTCTAAATGATTAGAAAGTGAAATAAACGATGAGAGAGAGAGAGAGAGAGAGAGAGAGAGAGAGAACAGGAAAAGATATTATTGAAATGATTAGAAAGTGAAATAAACGAAGAGAGAGAGAGAGAGAGAGAGAGATTGTAGGAAAAATGGAGCGAAGGGCTAGGGGAGAGGTGAATGAGAGTGTAACAAGCAAGGAGGAAGGAAAGGGGGAATTGGAATGGAGGGAATTAGTGAGAGAGAGAGAGAGAGAGATTGAATGGAAGTGTAACTATCAGCATTGGGGAGGGGAGAGAGAATAGGAATGGAAGTAATTTGAAAAGCAGAAAACTAGGGAAGGAAGGAGAGATGAAGGTGAGGGAATGTAGCAATCAAAGAAGGAATGAAAATAACCATAACGAAAGGGAAGGAGGAGGAATTACGAAAGGAGGGAAAGGAGAAAGGACTTGATGAAGGAAGGAAGGAAGAAGGGAAAGGAGGAAGGAAGAAAGGATTGAGGGAATGATTGTACCCCTGAAGGGAGGAAGAGGAACGGAATTTAGGGAACAGGGTAGGAA
Source organism: Coenobita brevimanus (assembly GCF_032717465.1). Lineage (NCBI taxonomy): Eukaryota > Metazoa > Arthropoda > Malacostraca > Decapoda > Coenobitidae > Coenobita > Coenobita brevimanus. The sequence continues at coordinate 16,527,004 of NC_137028.1, forward strand.
GGAAGGAAGGAATGGAAAGGGAGTGGGAATATAACAAGGAAGGAAGGACAGGAAGAGAGAATTAGTGATCTTTAGTCTGGTCACGAGTCGGTATTTGGGAGGCGAAAACCGATGAAAGGAAGGAAGAAAATAAAAATGAGTATGTAGCATGGATGTACGGTAGGGAGAAAGAAAGAAAGAAATAAGAAAAGAAATGTAGCCCACAGTAAAGAAAATTGGAAGGAACTGAGAAGCTGAGAAGAGGAAGGAAGGAAGTAGGGAAACAAATACAAGTAACGAGAAAGCAAAGACAGTAGTAATCGAGAGAAAACAAAAATAAAAAATAATCCGAAAAGGAGGAAGGGAATTTTGCCAGAAGTAGCCGAGGGAAAGAAGAAAAGAAGAGAGGAAGGGAAAGTAATGGAAATGTAACAACCACAAAAGACTAAAATGTAACCCCGTGGAATCGAAAAGGGAAGGAAATAAAAAAAGAGGGTAGGAAGGAAGGAAGGAAGAGGGAGCTGGAAGGAATCATTAAGTGGAAACCGAGAGACGTAAGGAAGGAAGGCATTAGGTAGTGGAAGCCTAGAGAAGGAAGGAGGAAAAATGGATGAAAATGTAATGCTGAAGGAGGGAAGGAAGGAAGGATTGCGCTGAGGAGAGGAATATTGAAATGTTATTATCTTTAGCATTTGCTCAGAGAGAGAGAGAGAGAGAGAAAGACAAATAACCTACTTACGTCAAATCACCTCATCTCTTAAACCTTCAGGAGCATTAGGTAATTAAGTCCCTTACCTGGAAAGAAAAAGAGCAACATTAATGGTCAGAGAAAAAGAGCAACGGAGAAAAAGAGTACTGTTACCTTAATTATGAGGGAAAAAGAGAAGCGGAAGTGCATAGTTACTTTAATCATAGGAGGAAAAGAGCAACGTTACTTTGATGTTGAGGGGAAAAGAGCAGTGTTACATGATCAGAGAAAAAGAGCAACAGAGAAAAGAGGAACGCTTTTTAATGAACAGAAAAAGAGCGATGTTACTTTAATAATCAGAGGAAAGAGCAGAAGTACTATTATAGTCAGAGAAAGAAGCGTCACCTAAATGATGCTTGCTTCTGTGTTTGAAATGATGCGAACTAAAACGAAACATGGGAGAGAGAGAGAGAGAGAGAGAGAGAGAGAGAGAGAGAGAGAGAGAGAGAGAGAGAGAGAGAGAGAGGCCGTGGGAGTGAATTTACCTTTTGAATATTAATGCTCAGACCCAAATATCACATTCTTACGAGGATAATACCAGGATTTGGCCATACCAGAATTTCGGGCACACCAGGAGAATACCAGGATTGGGGAAGGCAGCGATGAGGTATACCAGAATTTTGAGAGAGACTTTAATAATACCACTACGGCCATACCACTACCGTAGCACTACCACCGTCAAAGCACTATCATATTTCCACCATACCACCCTCATACCACCTACACAGTACCACCTTCACCACCACTAGCATAGAATTACAGCAGTACACACACACACACACACACACACACACACACACACACACACACACACACACACACACACACACACACACACACACACACACACACACACACACACACACACACACACACACACACACACACACACACACACACACACACACACACACACACACCTCTTCCCTGCTTATCACTTGTCACAGCTTGTCAAAGTTTACTAAATGGCTTCCTGCCATCTCACCATTTCTTTCATCCCACACTGATATCTAGCCTA
>NC_137028.1:16533748-16553748 GCF_032717465.1 Coenobita brevimanus
CAACCCCCGAAGGGAGGATGATGGACTGTTGGAGAAGAACTTAAGTCTGCAGTGTGTGTGTGTTTGTGTGTGTGTATGTGTGTGTGTGTATGTGTGTGTGTGTGTGTTTTCTCTCGATTAATTGCTTCCAGTCATGTTTACTTGTGTCTGAAATATATAATGAAGAACTTAAGTCTGTAGTGTGTGTGTGTGTGTGTGTGTGTGTGTGTGTGTGTGTGTGTGTGTGTGTGTGTAATTCACCGGGTAATTCACCGGGTCGGTCAGGATCACTTGATGGTCGTGATCGTCAGCTTTTACCCTTCCGGAAGGGAGCTGAGAGCTCATATAGTCCGATCATAGGGCAAGGCTGTGACCTTCACACACGCACACACCCGTCCCCTTGCTGGAGGGGGACAGTGACCACCCACTTCGTCAGAGAAACTTTTCACAACCTGAGTGAGGCGCGAACTCCCTTCCACCAGTTGGCAAGCGAGAACGTTACCATGCACCAGCGAGCGGTGTGTGTGTGTGTGTGTGTGTGTGTGTGTGTGTGTGTGTGTGTGTGTGTGTTTTCTCGATTAATTGCTTCCAGCCATGTTTACTTGTGTCTGAAATATATAATGAATATTTTACAAGCTTAATTAACTTTCTGATTAAAAATTTTGGCGGGAAAACACGGCAAGAAATGTAAACACACCCAAAGTTTTAATTGTCAAGATGATAAATTAACCCCCTTCCTGCGAGGACGCGTTTGGCCATGTGTTCTTGGCGGGGGGGGTTTGGGATGGGGAGGTGTATGAGGGATGAGGGGTGTATAATTCCCGGTGAACCAAGACAATTTTATTCAGCTGAGACGGGACAACTCTAGGTCTTTATGGCAGGTGAAGACAGATTACTTTATTGTCCTGGGAGTGGAAAAGCAAGAGAGCGTAAATACAAACAGGGTCACGTAATCCCCCTTACTCTCACGTACACCCACTTAAACTTACCCACTCCGACTTGTTCACTTTCACTCACGTACTCTCCCTAACTCCCACTTCAATCCCCTTACGCCAACGCCAAGACCTACCCGTTAAAGGAATAAAAATGAATAAAATAATCACCTTCACCCTTCTTTCTCAGCCTTTCCTTCTTGGTGGCAGCGTGAGAGGGGAGGGAACAGCCGAGAAGTGAGAGAATTGAGAATGACCTCCTGGATTTACATATCAAAGGGCATTTATCAGCGTTCACTTTCTATCACCTTGGTTGGAGAGGAGTGTGGTGGTGGCGGTGGTGGTGATTGTGGTGGTGGTAATGTTAATGGTGATAGTGGTGGCGTTGATACTAATGTTGGTGGTGATGATTGTGGTGGTGGTGGTGGTGGTGGTGGTAATGTTAATGGTGATAGTGGTAGTGTTGGTACAAATGTTGGTGGTGGTTGTGGTGGTGACGATTGTGGTGGTGGTGGTGGTGATGATGGTGGTAATATTTACGATGCTGATGATGATGGTGGTGATGATGATGATGATGGTGATGGTAGAGAGAGGGTTCACATACAGCAGTTCTGAACACGGTAGAGTCAAAGGCTTTCTCTCTCCCTCTCTCTCTTTTTCTCTCTCTGTCACTTCTTTCTCCCACCCCATCCCTTTCAGCCATCCCTGCATCTGCCATCCATCCATCACCCACTCTTAATCTCACCCCTCCATTCTCTCTCTCTCTCTCTCTCTCTCTCTCTCTCTCTCTCTCTCTCTCTCATACTTCAACTTCTCACTTTCTTTTCCTCTTCTACTCTCCTCCACTTTCCCCTCCAACTTCCTCCCTTCTTTCTTCTTTCTCAACATTTGTTTCCTCCATTCCTCTACTTTTGTCCTCCTCTCTCCTCCACTTTTTCCTCAAATTTCTCTCCCTTTTTCCTTCACGTTTCCCTCCAGTTTTCCTCCTCATTCCTCTTCTTCCACTTTCCCCCACTTTCTTTCTTCCTCCTTTCCTCCACTTTCATCCATTTTCTGCTCCACTTTTTCTCTCCCAACTTTCCTCCACTCCTCTTCGTCCACTTTTCCACTTTCCTCCACTTTTTTCTCTCCAACTTCTCTCCTTACATCCATTTTTCCTCCGTCCCTTCTTCTCTTCCTCTTGATTTTCTACCCAAACTTCCTCTGTTGATCCAATTTTTCCCCCCTCTCTCTCTCTCTCTCTCTCTCTCTTCCTGTTGCTTCATCTTCTCACACTTTTTTCCCTTACCTCCTCTCCTCCCTTCCCCTCCCCTCCCTATCCTCAGGCCTTTCCTTCCTCCTCACTCTCATATCTTTCCTCCCCCCTCCCCCCCTTATCATCTTCACCCCTACCCTCGTCTTCCGTGTTCCGTGTCTTCTGTCTTTCCTTTAAAAATTTCCACCTTTTGTGTTTCCCTGTCAGCTTTGTTTTGGTTTTTCTGTCTTTTTCCTGCCGGGTGTTGTGCAGGAGGGACTGGTGGGTGGGGAAGAGCCGTCGTCTTTTCTTTCACACACGTTGCTTGGATTATGCTGTGTAATTGGTTTTCCCCAGCAACTTAAGCCTGCAGTCCACTGGGTTTATGTTTAGGATGACTTTGGTGCCACAACAACAACAACTACTACTACTACTACTACTACTACTACTTCTACTACTACTACTACTACCACTGCTACCACCACCACCACCACCACTACTACTACTACTACTACTACTACTACTACTACTACTACTACTATCTTTCAAGTAACTAACAACCTCGAGTACCTTTTCCATCCCTCTTCTCTTCCTTATCTAACTTTTTTTTTTTCCTCCATCCCGCCGGTCACCACTCCCTCCCCCCCACCTTCCCCTTACCTTCCCCCTCTCCCCTACCTTCTCTTCACCTCCCCCCTCTCCCCCTCCTTTCCCTCACTTCCGCCTTTCCTTCTTTCTCTCCCTAGCCCTCTCATCTCCCCCTCTTCCCTTCTCATACCTCCCCCTCTCATCCCTTCCCCCTCACCTCCCCCTCCTCCCACCTCCCCCTCCTCCCACCTCCCCCTCCCTTTCCCCCAGCATGGTTTGGTTTTTCAGGCCTTTTTTATTTTCCCTGCTTTTCTCAACTCCTATATCCCTTTTCTTCGTTTCACATTCACCTTTCCTCGTAGTCTCTCTCTCTCTCTCTCTCTCTCTTTTTTTTTTCCCCATTTCCCCTCCCTTTCCTTCTTTTTCATTCTCTACCTCTTCTCCAACTCCCTCAAGCTTCTTACCCTTTCCCCCACTCATTCTCCCCCTCCTTCCCGTTTCCCTCCCTCTCCCCCTCCCCCTCTTCCCCTCTCGCTCCCTCTCCCTCTTTCCTCCCCTCTCCCTCCCCCTCTCAATTACGTCTCCCATCCCTACCTTCCCTTCCCCCTCCCACCCACTCCCTCTTCCCCACTCACTCCCAAATCCCATTCCTCCCCCACTCCGCCTTCCCTTCCCCTCCCCACCCATGCAGTGGCTATGTCGTGTTGCGTTGGAGGGGACAAAGTTAACTCGGATCTCCATGGGCGTCCCCTCCCCTCCCCTCCTGTCCTTTCCACACCAACCCTACCTCTCGTCTTGTCTTCCACCTCCAACATTCTCCTTCCCCTCACCCCCCCCTCACCCCCACTCATCCCCATACTCTCTCTCTCTCTCTCTCTCTCACACACACACACACACACACACACACACACACACACACACACACACACACACACAACAATGCCATCCCTCTATTCCCTTCCCTCCCCATTCTTCCCATTTCCTCTTACCTCCCCTCCTCTTCCCTCCTCTCCCTTCCTCATGATACTTCCCGATCCCTCCTCTCCTCTCCAGCAGCGCCTTCCCTCAAGTTCCTGTTTCTCCCTGTCTTTTCCATTCATTTCTTCCTTTCCACAGTCTCCTTACCTCTCCTCTCTCCCCCCAACTCACCCGACACTCCCCCCACTCCTCTTCTCCCCTTCTCTCCCCTCCCCAGCGCACAACCCCTTCCCTGGCCCTCAACTATCCCCCTCCCCCGTCCTTTGTGGGCTGACTGTTGTATTTTTAGCGTTGGGAAGGTCGCGTTGGGAAGGTCGCGTTGGGTGGCGTTGAACAGACAGCTACAGATCAACGCCTGACACTCTTAAATAACCCAGGCCCATTTATACACACACGTTCAGGCAGTGGAAAGGATGGGTGTGCACTGTGGGAGATGGAGGTGGTTGTGTGTGTGTGTGTGTGTGTGTGTGTGTGTGTGTGTGTGTGTGTGTGTGTGTGTGTTTTGGGGGAAGGGATTGTTAAGTTACTGCGATGTGTGTGTTGATGTGGGAAGGTTTATTTTGCGGGTTTAGATGTGTGTGTGTGTGTGGGTGGGTGGGCGGGTGTGGGAAGGTTTATTGTGTGTGTGTGTGTGTGTGTGTGTGTGTGTGTGTGTGTGTGTGAGGGAGAGAGAGAGATTACGTAGAGGTGTTGCAGTATGTAGCTGGGCAGTGTGAAGTGTGGATGTAGACTGTATTACACAGTTACAGTAAGTAATTCAACACCACTTCCATCCAATTAACTCGTGTTTGTATACATATTCCTATTTATATATCTTCAAGGCCAATGGTATAAATTGTACATATAAATCTTTCCACAGCCTTTATATATATTCATCCGCCTCTCCATCAGTGTATTCTGTTTTAGTGCCAGGGATATAAAATTTGCATCCACATATATCCACATCCCTTATATATCTGCACGTCTCCCAGCACATCACTCATATATGTGGTGTTTGTCTGATCACATATACTGTATATATAATGGTCATATAGGCTGTTAGAATATATGTCATACTTTATATTTCCTCTTATCATTATTTATTTTCTTTTCCCCTTTTTCTGTTGGTACGTATATATAATTCTTTTTCCTCTGCGCAGAACTGTCTTTATATTTTTTTCCTTTTTTTTTACTTCTAATGTCTCGCTTATCTAAAAATTTAAGTAAATGAATAAATATATAAATAAATCGTGGCGTTACCTGGAATGATATACTGAAGTTGTCTCGGCCAGGGAAGGATTAAGTGCCTTTTTATTTGTATTATTGTTATTATTATTTTTTTTTACATTTCAAGGCTCCCATTGCGTCGTTTCTATTCAGGTCTTACTTTCATCTCTCTCTCTCTCTCTCTCTCTCTCTCTCTCTCTCTCTCTCTCTCTCTCTCTCTCTCTCTCTCAAGCCCCTCAGAAAAAAGTGTAATTTTTCGTTTCCATCGTTTGTTCTATTTTTGTCATGATAATTGCTTCGCCTCATATTTCGAACTGCTCATAATTCTCTCTCTCTCTCTCTCTCTCTCTCTCTCTCTCTTTCTATTCATGAGTTGGAGTTTCTTCCTTGTACGTGCTGCATATAAGTTCCCTATTTTATCTTTTTTATCATTTTTTTTCTTTGTGTTATTCTCATTTATATTCCTGGCACTCTTCCTCCGAGCTGCGTGTGTGTGTGTGTGTGTGTGTGTGTGTGTGTGTGTGTGTGTGTGTGTGTGTGTGTGTGATATGTATTCATGATTGTGCGTCTCTCTCTCTCTCTCTCTCTCTTTTTCTCTATCCATCTATATATGTATCTATTCGTCATCGTAGTGAAATGGTAGAATATACCTTCTTGAAGTTCATTTATTTATTTATTTTTCCCTTGGTTAAATCATCTCTGACCAGCGACATCTTTTTCCCCACTACCTTCAGACGATTTTCTTCAGCTTACGAAAAAGGCCTCTTGTGCTGAAGGGGTTAATGAAGGCTTTATCTAACCCCTCGAGCTCGAAAAGCCACTCCTTAGCTGAATAAAATCGTCTGGGCGTAGCGAGAAGACAGAAAAATATATGTAGTAGTCAAATAGCTCTCTCCTAGAACTATTAAATACTCTTTTTGTTGTTGTTGTTGTGGTGGTGGTTGTGGTGGAGGAGGAGAAGGAAGAGGAGGAGGAGGGGGAGGAAGAGGAAGTGGTGGTGGTGGTGGCGGAGGAGGAGGAGGAGGAGGAGGAGGAGGTGATTGTGGTTGTGGTGGTGGTGGTGGTGGTGGCGTTGTTGTTGTTGTTGTGGTGGTGGTGGTGGTGGTATATCGTTTCATTGTTGAGCTGACTGAGATAGGTGCCATATTGTGTTAGATTCTATGTTATATTTGGTATTATACGAGCACGCTATATACTCTGGAAATTATACTTAGTTGTTATATAATTGTCATCCCCGTTAGCACAGAGACACAAAAACTAGAATAATAGATTAGTATGAGCAGATAAACAGACAGACAGAGAGTAAGACAGAAAGAAGAGATAATTAGATGGAAAGAGTTAATAAAGGTGAATAAGCAGCAGAACAGACAGATAGGTATACAGGTAAATAGATAGACAGGTAGGTATTGATAGGCAGGTAGGTAGGTACGTGTAGGCAGACAGACAGACAGACAAACATTAAGACAGACCCATACAGACATACAGAGGATATATAGATAGATAGACAGATAGAAATGATAGACATAGATACACAGACAAATGGTAGCCATAAATATGTTTTCTCCAAGTATTATTGTTACGAAGGAACTCCCCGGAATTCTTCACTGTGTGTGTGTGTGTGTGTGTGTGTGTGAGAGAGAGAGAGAGAGAGAGAGAGAGAGAGAAAATACATATATATATATATATATATATATATATATATATATATATATATATATATATATATATATATATATATATCCCATTGGATCCCAGAGTTCCTGGGCGAGGCATTGTACTGGGAGGGTACTAAGCGTACCGCCCTCCGCCTATCGGCTGATAGTCGTGAAGCTCATAGGTCCCTACCCAGGGGTTCCCTACTTTGTTAGTTTTTGAAAATTCCCAGTTCCGTCGTATATTGAGGACTCTGGGCTCCAATGGGTTATGTATACGGTATATATGTACGGATGTATGTATGATGTGTGCATGTATGTGTGTACGTGATCTCCCACGTATTGCAGAGAACAGTATCGTCATGATTTCATCCTTTTTTCTGATTCAGTACCCCAGGAGCAATAGAAAATGTACTGATTTTTTGCACCACCTTGTTTTTCTGTCCCCCTCATTATGCACACCCAGTGTTTTGTAAATTATTTTTATTTATGTATCTATCTTTGTCTGTCTATCTAATTAATTATCTGTCGATCAGTCGATCGATCGATCTATCTGTCTGTGTGTGTCTATCTTTATATTTATTTATCTATAGTTTTCCTTCTAATTTGTATTTGCTTATCAGTCCTTTTATTATTGAGACAACTTTAGTATCTTTATTTAATTCCAGTAACACCAGACGATTTTATTCAGCTGAGAGTGAGTGATAGGAGTCTGAGAGTGTTAATACCGCTACCATTAACCCCTTCATGCTCAGGGCAACTCCGGTATTCTATTCCAGCTCACGCCAGACGATTTTATTCAGCCGAGACTGTCATAGATACCGCTGTGAGCAAAAGTTAGCCGACATTACTCCTATAGCTTTGTGTCCCGCTTTTCATGAGAGAGAGAGAGAGAGAGAGAGAGAGAGAGAGTCCCTCCTTTTGTTGTGTGCTTCATATTGGTAGCACACAAAAGGACTTCATTTCAAGCCTTCCATTGCCACGGCGGGAGAAAGAACTGACGACGAACTTTTGCTTCTGACTGTACGTGTTAATATCATTGCCTTTTTCCTCTTTTTCTCACTCATGTTGGGGACTTTTTTTTTTTTTTTTGTCTCTTGTTATTGCGTCCCTTCATGTGATGGAAAGTATATATGTTTTTTTCTTTTTCCTGTTATTTTTTTTGTCTAATTTTTTTCCCTCCCCCCCCGCGTATTGCACAAACGAATATCATTTTCTGTCATCATGTTTTTCTGTACGCGGTCATAGAGGTAGATAGATAGATAAGTATGTTGATAGATAAGTAGGTTGGTAGATAGGTAGATGGGTAAGTAGTTAGATGAATATGTTGATTGATATATTGATAGGTAGGTTGGTAGGTAGATAGGTTGGTGGGTAGGTAGGTAAGTAGGTAGGTAGGTAGATAGATAGAAATAGATAGATAGATAGATACCGTATAATTATATATTGTTTATTATAAAAAATCCCTGGGGTAAGTGAATTTTTATCACCCATAAACACGTAATATTTATCGTCTGTGTTTTCCATACTGACATTTATAGCGTTCCTCTTCATTTTTGTATTTTTTATCCATGAGTTTTTTTTTTTTTTTTTTGAGTAATGAAATACCTCAAAAACATTTATCGAAGTCTTATTATTTTTTTATATTTGTTAATGGCTTGTAATCCATTGAGTATCAGAATTTTCGAGAAATTAAGAATCCGGAAATCATTTATCCATATTTTTTATCCCTTTTTTTATATTCATTAATGACGTGTATAATTATTTTCTAGTAGTGGAGAATCTCAGAAACATTTATCCTTATCTCTATCTATCTATCTACCTATTGCCAGACGCCTTAATCCCGTACGGGGTGGCCACAAACAAATCTCCTCCACGTTGCCCTGTTCCCCGCCATTTCACTGCCCAGCTCCCAACTCACACCCCCCTCTCATATACCTCTCCACTGCATCCCTCCATCTCATCCTTATCTCTTTATCGCTTTTTTATATTTATTACTGAATTCTGTACCAGCTGGCAAATACATACCCAATTATACTTACTTCCTATAATTGCCAATTTAGATATTAACACCAACTCACCATTATTATAATACACTTAATATCGCTAATTCACTTATAAATTTGTTGTCCGTTTCTGTCCAGTTATTATTATTATTATTATTATTATTATTATTATTATTATTTTTATTATTATTATTGTTGTTGTTAGTTATTATTATTATTTTTATTATTATTATTATTATTATTATTATTATTTCTGTATTGCAGTCACACTCATCTACTCAACTGCTGATTTTTATTTGTGATCTTGTTAATTGATACGGCTTAGAAAGTTATTTATTCTCATGCTCATTTACTCTCTCTCTCTCTCTCTCATCCTGTCGCTGTGAAACCTCCATTGTTTTCTGTTTAAAACAAAACCAGAAAAGAGGAGATTTTTTTTTTTCGTCGTTATGTAATTTTCTTTCAGTGTTGTCCACTATTTTTCGTTTTCCTTATTGTCTTGTTTTTCGTCACAGTGGGGCCGAGGTGTGGATTTTTTTTTTTTTTGTATTTTTCGGGAGCCATTTTCCTGAGTCTATGGATTTCTGTATACTTTGAAGGCTTGTTATGAGAGGAGAGAGAGAGAGAGAAGATTTCCTAGGATGCTTTGTTTTTAGCTAGTTATGTTCTTTTTTTTCAGATGCTGCCCAGATGATGATGATGATGATGATGATGACGATGATGATGATGATGAAGCGTGGACTGTATACCTGAGTGCAAGGAAACGAAAGGTGAAGTGCGAATCATACATAATTTCTTTTCATATCTATATACAATGCTGCTATACGGAAATGGATACCCTAGAAATGCCTTTTTTTTTCTTTTTTTCTCAATAATTCTCCTGCAGTACGGAAATATATAGTCTTTTACGTAGACGCCATATATGCCTAAAAAAAAGAAAAAAACAGCAAAATTTTGATATTCTGAAATGTATGAACCTCTTTTCTGTTGCACATTTTTTTTTTTTTCAGTTTTATTCATTCCGTTTTCTTTAGCCCATTTTTTTTTATTCTGCTTAGGAGAGACTTTAGCGTTTGAGAGGGGAGAGCTTTTACTTCAATAGACCCCGTACAGAGCCTTCCCAAGTCGAGTATAATAGCCTGGAGGTGGCTAGAATATACGGGGAAACACGTCATCGGCCTGCAGGGGTTTACGTGAACTTGCAGGGAGAAACGAAAGAAATAAAGGAAGAAAAGAAATAAGGGGGAGAGGGAGAAGATACGAGAGGAAAGGGAGATAATGCAGGACTGGAAGAAAAGGAATGATAAAGGAAGAAAAGAAATAAGGGGGAGGGGGAAAAGATGCGAGAGGAAAGGGAGATAAAGCAGGACTGGAAGAAAAGGAGTGGGAGGGAATTGAGATGAGGAGAGAGGAAAAGAGAAGAGAAGCGGAAGGAGGGTAGAGGTTGCATGCCCGGACCACACGTCGTTCACAGATACTCAGCTAAGTAGTTCTGACACCTACATAGCGCCCTTAAAATATAGAGCTTCCTCAAAATATAGAGCTCCCTCAAAATATAAAGCTCCCTTAAAATATAGAGCTCCCTCAAAATATAGAGCTCCCTCAAAATATAGAGCATCCTCAAAATATAGAGCGCCCTCAAAATGTAGGGCGCCCTCAAAATATAGAGCTTCCTTAGAATATAGAGCGCCCTCAAAGTATAGAGCTTCCTCAAAATATAGTTTCCTCAAAATGTAGGGCGCCCTCAGAATATAGAGCTTCCTTAAAATATAGAGCGCCCTCAAAATGCAGAGCTCCCTCAAAATATGGAGCGCCCGCAAAATAGAGAGCGCCCTTAAAATATAGAGCTCCCTCAAAATATAGAGCTCCCTCAAAATACAGAGCGCCCTCAAAATATAGAGCGCCCTCAAAATCTAGAGCGCCCTTAAAATATAGAGCGCCTTTAAATTATAGAGCTCCCTCAAAGTGTAGAGCGCCCTTAAATTATAGATATTTCGATCAGTAACACAAACACGTTCCACTTACGGTATTGCGGAGTTTGTCACGAAAGCCGATTCCGCGGAACATGCAACGTCAGGCACCATTATCGGGCATGCAGAGGCGTTCGTCCGTATTCCCCTCGGTTAAGGAAGCTCCCTAGCACCTCTTCTTTAGCGATTCGATATGGCTGGGCTGGGTAGTATCAGTTTGTGTGTTATTTATGTTAATTGTGGTGGTGTTTGAAAAGTGACACAGAAATGGATAGAAAGGGTGATAAGCAAAACAAATCGCTTAGGAAGAGGTGTCAGTGAGCTTGCTTAACCGACGAGAATACGGGCATTAAGCTCGTATTCTCGTCGGTTAAGGAAGCACCCTAACACCTCATCCTTAGCGACTTATTTTTGTATATAGATGGTCAATATCCTTTTGTACGTTATTTATGCAGAGTATGGCGATATAACAAGAATTTATGTAGCAGATGAAGACAGTAGGGGAGACCGGGTCTAGTTGTGACGGTTTTTTTATTTTTCCTTATAGCATCATAGATTAATGGTATAATGTAATGATTTTTGGTCTGGATGCAGGAAAATATGTCCCTTTATTATAAATATAGACAAAATAAACGAAGACATTTTTGCCGTATAGTTATTTAAAGGTTTATGATGGTATGTCATTCGTCACAATTTACCTCAGATACGGGGCAATATGTTACGCACCCCTGGGTAAATTGATATGCATGTTATAGAATCCAAATAGGTCCATAATTATTCTCTTGTCATTAACATGTGAATACCTGTGTAGTGGCATAGTGGATGTAGTGTAAGTAAAATTAAATTATTATCATGCATTCAGCCACTCATCACAACCTCTGTCAGTAACTGAATCATTCATTTGTGCGGCTGTTATCATTCAGTTCTTCCATCACCGTCACCAGCATTAACTGAATCACTCACTTGCTCCATTTTCACTATTTATAGATAAACAGAGAGTGATAGAGAGATAGATATAAATAGCTTGATTTATACAGACAGACTGATTCATTGATATAGATAGATAGATTGATGACGAAATAGTCTAAAACAGACATAGATACAGATAGATATACTAGATAGATAGACCGACAGATAAACACAGAGACCACCTAGATCTGCCTAAGATTACCTTTACCAACACCGTTCATTAACCAATACGTTACTTTTACATTACACTGTACTGATCTTCAACACATTTATATGATTATCCATAACTGGTTTGACGGCTGCCTCCATGACAGTCTGTTTTCCAAGGGTAAATCCAGGCATGACTGAAGTGATTAGCTGAAAATATTGGGATAATTTAGTACTGTTGTTCTCAAATGGGGTAAATTGATACTGTAACAACTAACCCGTAACAACAAAACCCAACACTGGTTTTCTGTACACTTAGCCATTTTATATATATAAAAATGATTTGCTAATTTCATAGCCTTTTCACATATCTGGTTCCACGCACCAGGTGACTCAGCTGCATCAGCAGGTGGCAATGATGTATCACAATAACTTTGAACATGGAAAAAATTTTGACGGTTAAATTATTTATTTTTTCCATTAGCTCTTACTCAAGCAACGCCTTCAAGTTGCGATTTCAGACTGTACCTTTGTATGAAAGCTGCATAACATGGCAACGACCACTCCCTCATCTATAGACTAATTATGGAGATACTGAGGGTGTAACAACTTGGACATGTAACAACTAGGCCCGATCTCCCCTAAGGGGTAATAAAACAAATAAATCGTTTAGGAAGAGGTGTTAGGGAGCATCCTTAACCGACGAGAATATAGGCCTTAGAGTCTTATTATAGATTTAGAAGGCTTAAGAGCATTTATACTCACCAGATGAAGATTCCAAACCTCTTCCATATTAGTTAATGACCACATTTTTCTGTATTTCTTATCAGCTCACTTTGATAAGATGTGGTCAGGGAGGGTTGATTTAACTACACCACATTTTTCTGTAACTCTTATCAGGTCAGTTTGATGGCAGGGTGTAGTCTGGATGGGGGTTCGCCTTGACATATTACCATTGAGAGTCTTTCCGGTCTCATCACTACGTCTCGTTAAAATTCGGACAATGATTACTCTTCATAATAGTTCAGTCTTTAGTGTTCAGTTGTGGGGGAGTTTCGTCAGAGAGAGAGAGAGAGAGAGAGAGAGAGAGAGAGAGATTTTATATATAGGAGAAGAAATGCGTGGTGCGAATAACATTGAAGTCATTAGAAGTCATCGGGCTGAAGAGATTATAGGTTTTGTGGTTAGGCAAAGCTTCATTGCGGGAAGGGAAGGTGTGTGTGTGTGTAGTTTCTGTATTCATTAATCTGTCCTTATGTTGCGTGCACGTGTGTGTGTGTGTGTGTGTGTGTGTGTGTGTGTGTGTGTGTGTGTGTGTGTAGTTTCTATACTTATTAACCTGTCTTTATGTTGCGTGCACGTGTATGTGTGTGTGTGTGTGTGTAGTTTCTGTACTCATTAATCAGTCTTTATGTTGCGTGCACGTGTGTGTGTGTGTGTGTGTGTGTGTGTGTGTGTGTGTGTGTGTGTGTGTGTGTGTGTGTTTGTGTGTGTGAGAGAGAGAGAGAGAGACCTTCTGCGTAGGAGTGCTGTATGTATGTATCTCTGCTCGCATACATGTACGTAAGTATACATATTCTGTTTGCGGTGATGTTAAGCTTATTATTATGAAATTCCTCGCCTCCCACGCGCCACCGCACGCACACATCCACGCGCCACCGCACGCACACACGCATACGCCACCGCGCACACACACACACACACACACACACACACACACACACACACACACACACACACACACACACACACACACACACACACAGCTCGCTAATGCACTACAGAAGCCAGAAAGCAGTTATTTGGGGATTATCATTAGTGAACATTATGAATTATATTTTTTTTTCGTTTTTTCTTTTGCGTTGTAGCTCCATTTCCTTCTAATTTACCTCTTATATATACTAAAACCAGAAGAATGGCAGTGGATTGTCACAGTAACGCAGAAGAGTTACTAGAGCAGGGTGAGGCATTAGGTGGGTAAGGCAGAAGATTACGTAGGTGCAAGACTTCAGGTGCTACGTTCAGAGCCTTAGGTAGGAAACTGCTTAAAGGAAAATTAGTACATGGCGGTGGGGAGGTAAAGGAGTAAGAAAGAAGAGAGAGAGAGAGAGAGAGAGTCCATTTCATCTAATGCTACGTTAACAGAACCGAAAGAAAAATAGAGTGAGAAAAAAGTTAAGAGAATAGACGTGGTATTTTGCGAGTCTCAAAAATCTTAACTCATTTCCATAATTACGTGACAGTAAAGAGGTGAAGCTAGATAGCGTGATGAGCACTAATTAGGGTTGAGAGAGAGAGAGAGAGAGTGTGTGTGTGTGTGTGTGTGTGTGTGTGTGTGTGTGTGTGTGTGTGTGTGTGTGTGTGTGCGCGCGCGCTGCAGAAACCCTTCCGAAAATTTTGTTCCATATTATCACCATCTTGACCATTTTTCGTACATAAGTGTGAGTAAGCATAGAGTGGGGGCAGCGGCGGCGGCGGTGGCGAATAATAATAATAATAATAATAATAATAATAATGGTGATGATGATAGTAATAATAATAATAATAATAATAATAATAACAATAATAATATAAAAACTCCTTTGTCCTTGCGTTATTCAGTCTCGTCCCAGCCCGCGACGAATAGAGATAAATGAAAAGATTCTTTCTCTCTCTCTCTCTCTCTCTCTCTCTCTCTCTCTCTCTCTCTCTCTCTCTCTCATTCACTTGGCCAGTTCTCCGGCTGTCGCTTTAATGGAAGGAGGATGTTTTAAGGGGAGGACCCAGCCTGGAAATTGAGAGAGAGAGAAAGCGAGAGGGGGGGAGAGAAAGACAGTAGGTTGGGGAAGAAGGAAAATTTGGGAGAAAAAAATGGAGACGAGAGAGAGAGAGAGAGAGAGAGAGAGAGAGAGAGAGAGGATGATGATGATGATGATGATGATGATAGAATGGATGTTGTGAGTGAAGAATTACAGTTTTGGGCAAAGTAACGTTTCAAACAGGACAGGTGAGGTAATTTTCCATGACCTTATTAACCCCTCCACAGCCTAAAACCTTTCCAAAATTATAATTCCACCGTCTAAAGGCAGCAGGAATACACGAAAATAATAGATCATGATTATAGACGGGAAATGAATAGAAAGGGAGAATGCGTAAAGGGATGTTGTTGTAGTTGTTGTAGTTGTAATTGTTGTTAATGTTGTGGCCCCAGGTTCGTCCAAAAAGTGAACCCAGTGGACTGCAGGGTCAACTTGTTTCTCTCTTGCAGTCCATCTCTCGGGGACAAGGGATGTAACTGAGGGACGTTTGTATAGCCAGGCAGCCGACCCGACCGGTTATATCAATGCCACCACGTGAAGGCTTCCCCCTCCAACATCTGCCTAAGGTGTGGGAGGAAGGTGTGATTGTACCTTCGTGTAAGAGGAAGGATGATAAAGTGTGATAGCCAAGAGAGGATGTGATAGCCAAGAGAGGATGTGATAACGAAGAGAGACTGTGATAACGAAGAGAGACTGTGATAACAAAGAGAGACTATGATAACGAAGAGAGACTGTGATAACAAAGAGAGACTATGATAACGAAGAGAGACTGTGATAACGAAGAGAGACTGTGATAACGAAGAGAGACTATGATAACGAAGAGAGACTGTGATAACGAAGAGAGAATGTGATAACGAAGAGAGAATGTGATAACGAAGAGAGACTATGATAACGAAGAGAGAATGTGATAACGAAGAGAGCATGTGATAACGAAGAGAGACTGTGATAACGAAGAGAGACTGTGATAACGAAGAGAGAATGTGATAACGAAGAGAGACTGTGATAACGAAAGAGAGACTATGATAACGAAGAGAGAATGTGATAACGAAGAGAGCATGTGATAACGAAGAGAGAATGTGGAAAGGAATTGAGAATGTGGAAACGAAGAGAGACTGTGATAACGAAGAGAGAATGTGGAAACGAAGAGAGACTGTGATAACGAAGAGAGACTGTGATAACGAAGAGAGAATGTGGAAACGAAGAGAGACTGTGATAACGAAGAGAGCATGTTATGACCAAAGAATTTCCCTTTTTGTGTAGCGGGGAAGGTGTATGATAACGTGTTGATCGAAAGAGGGAAGGATGGAGAGCTGGAGAAGGGAAACATAAGCCTGATTTCCACCTGGTTCACGTTTCGGATGAGCCTAGAGCCGCAGGACAACAGAAAGACAAGTTTACCTGGTTCACAACAACAGTAATAACAACAGGAGCAACAAAAGCAGTTGCAGAAAGGTGGTATGTGAGGATCAAGGTGTGGTTAGGTTTGGAGAGGCAGGTGTGATAAGCTGATATTTACACTACGATTTCTGATAGGGAACATTTTTTGGGATGGGGACGAAAGGTTGTTTGCAGCATATGTAGATTTATAGAAAGCATATGAGAGATTAGTTCGATAGGCACTGTGGAAATGGTAGTAGTAGTAGTAATAGTACGGTAGTAGTAGTAGTAGTAGTAGTAGGAGGAGGAGGAGGAGGAGGAGGAGTGGTAGTAATAGTAGTAGTTGCATCGCCATGAACCTAGTGAACTGTAGAAAAAACTAACGCTCCAGTCTCTTATCCTCTTACGGGAAGTGGAGGACAGTTGAGGGACGTGCGATGAAATACTGGGTAGATAATAAAATAAAGGGTAGATGACGCAAAGCTATCCAAAGTATACATCAAGGAGCCAAAGCATCCTGAGAGTAGAAGTAGATATTAGCCCGAGTTTTTCTTTGGCGAGCGTAGTCTTCCAGGAGAGCAGTGGGACCGTACAGTCATGGACAAAAGTTCGCCTGCGGTCCTTTGCCAACTTTTTATCCTGCCTTCCATATTTCTCTTTCTTCCCCATACGGCAGAGAGTAAATCCTTTTTCCCATACCCTTTTGTTGTGTTCCTAATATTGCTGTCACAATAAAAAAAATAAAGAAAAAAAAATTGTGTAACACCTTCCATAGCTACGGCCGGCAGAGAAACGCCGGCGTACTTTTGCTCATCCTGTATCTCCCCCCCCCAAAGAAAAAAAAAAAAACTTCCTCTTCATTTTGGAGATTGAAAAAGGAAAATACACAACTTGAAGAATATAAAAGTTTTTCTACCTTTGCGGAAAATGTCAATATCTTTGGAAATGCGTGGAGCGAGCCGTGAAATTGGGCCATCTGGCGGAGAGGACGAGATATATGGCGAGTGGTGAGTGGTGCTGAGTGGGGGTGAGTGGTGGAGAGAGCAGTGAAGAGTGGGAGTGAGTGGTGGAGAGTGGGGGTGAGTGGTGGAGAGTGAGGGTGGTGGAGAGGACACATTATAATGCTGAGTGGTGATGGGAGGGGTGCTGATGATGATGAAGATGAAGAGTTGGGAATGCTATGGAATGATGGTGATGAGTTGGGAATGATACAGTTTGATGATGATGATTATGATGATGATGATTAGGGAATATTATAGTGAGTAGTAGGTGGTGTTGGTGGATGTGAGTGGTGAAGAGAATGGTGGAGAGTGGGGGTAGTGGAGAGAACAAATTGTATGGTTAGGAGTAGCTAGAGAATGTTATAGTGAGCAGTACGTGGAGAGTGGTGGCGAGAAGTGGTGGAGGAGGAAATGTTGTAGCAAGTGGTGGTGGTGATGGTGATGTTGAGTGGTGGAGGGCGAAATATTATGGGAGGGAGGAGGGAAGGATATGGCACGTAGTGAGAGGGAGTGATGGTGGTAAGATGCGTTCGTTGAGTGGACCGACTCTGAATGATGGTTATGGTGCAGCTGCTGGTGGTTATAGGCAGCGGTGGTGGTGGTGGTGGTGGTTGTAGATAGAAGAGGTGGTGGTTGTAGTGGTGGTAGCAGTGTTGATTGTGGTGACGGTGGTGGTAGTGGAGAATGTCGGGGTCTTTTACCGACTAGCTACCGACGAAACATAGGCAGACCGTGTCCTTCTTTTATCCCCTTCAGGACCACTTGTTTCTCGTCTCCTACGTCCCCTCCTTCCAAGAACCCCACTCTCATACCTTCTTCTTCGTCTGGTTCTCTCTCTCTCTCTCTCTCTCTCTCTCTCTCTCTCTCTCTTAATGAAGTCTCCCACCCTCCATACAGCACCATACATCTCGTCCCTTTAATTATTGCCGTGTGGGCGGTATATAAAGGGAAGGAGCCATTACAATACCTTCACACCGAGGACGCCCTTGGCCCTTTTTATTCATGCCGACGACTTGAGGTTTTATGTAGCTTAGGCGTTTCGAAATTCTAGATAGATAGATAGATAGATAGGTAAGTACATGGACAGATTGATAGGTAGATTGATTGATAGATTGCATACTTGGTTGATTTAGTGATTAATGGATGGATATAGATGGACAGATAGATAGATAGATAGATAGACAGATAAATAGATGGATAGATAGATAGATAGATTGCCGCTGGTAGATGTTCAGAGAGGAATATATTTACTGGATGTGAGCTCAGAGATGGGATAGATAGAAAAGTTAGCAATATAGATAGATAAATACATATACCGGTATACAAAATAGATAGATATAGATAGATATGTAGACAGATAGATAAATAGATAGAATAATAGATAGGTAGATTAATAATAGATGGATGGATGAATAGATATACACATAGAGAGTCGAACGGAGCAATACGTAGACACATAGTTAGATAGATAGATAGATAAAATAGACATCTAGCTCCGAACAAAGCGGAATGCATGGCCACTCTGGCGTGAACCCAGAACTGGTGAGGTGTGGACGCATCTGACGGGGGGGGGGGGGAATAAGAAATGGAGCTCTGAAACTGGACCACAAGACGCTGGAAAATACGCAAATAAAGTGTTTTGTGAAGCATTTTGACGGATTTTTCACTTTATTATTATTATTATTATTATTATTATTATTATTATTATTATTGTTGTACGTTCAGTCCTTCTTTTAAGTGGGTGGCGCAGTTCTGGGAGCAGCCCTGTCCGTCTGTCCCTCACTAGCAATTTTCGGAGACATGGTGCGTCACTCCCGTAGATTTTAGCGACCTAGCAAAACACAGAATCTTCCGCATTTCTCTAGTCCTTCTTTGCTTGTTGACTTAAGTACTTAATTACATTTTAAGTACATATTTCTTTTTTCTTTCTTTTTCTTTCTTTTTTCTTCCCTACTGTATCCTAAAATTTTTCTTTCGGGGGGGTGTCCTAAGCTGAATAAAATCGTCTGGCGGTGGTCGGAATAAAGTACGCAGTAAAGGGTAAAGGGATTAACGAAGATTTGGGGGGATTAACGAAGATTGAAGGGGGTAACGAACATTCTATCCATTTCTCCTTTCTCTGAAATCTCCATTCTAGGAGATTTCAATGTTCTCCACCACCTTTGGCTCTCCTCTCCTTTCACTGATCCACCTGGTGAACAAGCCTACATCTTTTCTATCCTTAATAACCTAGAGCCGCTTGTACAGCACCCCACCCGTATCCCTGACCGCCTTGGAGAGAGCTCCAACATACTTGACCTCATCCTCACAACTAATCCTTCTGCTTACTCTGTTAATCTTTTCTCTCCGTTGGGCTCCTCCGATCACAACCTTATCACCTTAACCTGTCCTATCACTCCGGTACAGCCTGTGGACCCTCCAGGGAAACGTAGTCTGTGGAATTTTGGAGCCGCGGGTTGGGAGGCCCTCAGGCAGTACTTCTTTGATTTTCCCTGGAATGATTATTGCTTCCATGGCCGGGAGCCATCTGAGTGTGCCTTGCTCATTACGGAGGTTATTCTCTCGGGCATGGAAGCATACATTCCTTTCTTATATCCTTTGACTAACGCAAGAAAGCCTTGGTTTAATCACGCTTGTTCTAATGCTGTCCGCAACAAGGAGGTAGGGCCTACAAAAGGTACCGGAGCCAACCCACCTCTGAATCACATCATCTTTACGTTTCTGCCCGGAATCGTGCAAAGTCTGTTCTTCACTTTACTAAAAATAATTTCATCCATACTAAATGCTCTCAACTCTCCAACTTGAATTCTTCCCGCTCCTTCTGGCACCTTGCCAAAAACCTTTCTAACAACTTTACCTCATCATCCTTCCCTCCTCTTTTCTACTCTGATTGTTCTGTAGCTATTTCTTCTGCTGATAAAGCAGATCTCTTCGCACAGATTTTCTCCTCCAATTCCACCTTAGACGATTCCGGTGCTGTTCCTCCATCACTTCCCCCTTCTGACTTCCTCATGGCTGACATTAAAATTTCTTCAGCTGATGTATTTTCTGTCATCACTGGCCTCAGTACTAACAAGGCATATGGGCCTGATGGGGTCCCTCCTGTTGTTCTCAAGAACTGTGCTTCTGTGCTTACACCCTGCCTAGGCAAACTCTTTCGCCT
>NC_137028.1:16558748-16601248 GCF_032717465.1 Coenobita brevimanus
TCTCTCTCTCTCTCTCTCTCTCTCTCTCTCTCTCTCTCTCTCTCTCTCTCTCTCTCTCTCTCCCTTTACCTATCTGTTTCTTTTTACGTCTTACACACACACACACACACACACACACAGGCGTTAATCAAGAGGTTAAAGAAACGGTTCACTGTCTCCGGAATGTCAGGCCTTAGGGAACGGGCCATTAAAGAGAGAGAGAGAGAGAGACGTAAAGAAAATAAAGATAATTCCCAGCCCTTCTGAGAGCATGATATAAGCCAGCTATCTCCCATCCGTCTCCTGCTTTGCGTCAGGCTTGGGCACTGGGAGACGTTTTTAATTTCGGGGGGAGGACAGCTTGACAGAACCATAATGTCACTTTCTCCTCCACAAACCCCACCATTTTCCCAGGCTCTTGCAAGATGTATAAATAAATGAATGAATAAAATGTAGGTGATCCTTTGCGACACGTGGAAATGGTTTGGGTGAGAGAGAGAGACAGGTTAGAGCTTGCTTTATGTATTTCCCGGGGTTCACTCTCTCTGTTGATGAGTTCTGTGGAGCGTGAAACGTGAGAGGAAATAAAGAATTGATGTGTAAACCTGTCTCTCTCTCCCACCCAACATTTCTATATGAATACATGTTTCTCTCTCTCTCTCTCTCTCTCTCTCTCTCTCTCTCTCTCTCTCTGCTGAAGAAAATCGTCTGGCGTTAGCAAGAATGAAATAACTAGAACCGTCCTGACCGTGAGTGGGTTACTGGGAACCGTATGAACCCCGTCAGGCTCTTAAGGCAGACACACAGGTGAAGAAAATCGTCTGGCGTGAGTGATAATGAAAGACCAGAGTTTTACTGGGCATGAGGGGGTTAAAATGAAAGACTAGAGTAGTTCAGAGCATGGAAGGGGTTAAAAGATTGACTCGTTGTGGCTTTTCTGTATTTCCCTCCATTGAAGATTTGCAATTCCCATGGCTTTTACGTGTGGGGACCTAACAGGGGTGCCACGTTGCATGCAATTGAGACGGAGTGCATGTGCAAGCCTGGACAAACACAGAAAGCATTTTTTTTACCCTTTGGTGATACACGGCATTTTTTCTTTTTCTTTTTCCTATTAAGTTTTTTCTTCCTTTACGCTGCCTTTTTTCTGTTTCTTGCTGTTTTTTTTTCCTTGCTCTTTCTCTTTTTTTCCATTCATTCTTCATCTTTTTTCGTTTTTGATGTGTGGTCCATTTTTACTGGACACTTTTTCGGTAGTTCGTCTTTCGTGTGTGTGTGTGTGTGTGTGTGTGTGTGTGTGTGTGTGTGTGTGTGTGTGTGTTCCTGTTTCTGTGTCCATCCCACGCCCTCTTAGTTAGAGAAAGTTGGGATGATGATGATGATGATGATGATGATGATGATGATGATGATGATGATGATGCACAGCTGTTGTTGTTGTTGCTGCTGTTGTTGTTGTTGTTGTTGTTGTTGTTGGGGACCCTTGTTGAAGTAGGCGTGATCCCTGTGGACTGCAGAATCCACCATTTCAACCGGGTGTGCCCAGGGATCTTTTGTTAGGCTAAAGGATTATCTGTGCTGCGTGAATATGTTGCCCTGTGTGTGTGTGTGTGTGTGTGTGTGTGTGTGTGTGTGTGTGTGTGTGTGTGTGTGTGTGTGTGTGTGTGTGTGTGTGTGTGTGTAGTTGAGGTTATGAAGTTAAAGACAAAAGTTCACCTAATATTTCAACTTGTCATATTGCCGTGGTGGCTAAATATTCCTGAACTGAGAGAGATTTGCCATGTTTTTCAGCCCATAGATGATGCTGTTTGATATGATGTGTCGGGGAGGCAAGTGACGGCCATGATCTTAGTGTGAAGTGGATGCAGAGGAACAAGACGAACCTCTGTCCATAACTGTCCCTTAAGACGATTTGATCATGTATACAAGGTCTGTCGTCCTGAAGGAGATATTATATACTAAATACATTTCTTTTTAAGCAAAGTGACAGTGTATCTGTTATTGGTGGGCATTAAATATTAGTTGATATTGTGTTTACGTGGAGGTGATTGATGCGGTCGTGGACAACAATGCAAAGGCCATGCAATCACTGACCACTAGGGTGTTGTGGTTCACCCAATATGCAGTGAGGACGTCCATCATTCTCTCCAATATACTGTACTGTATATATGGAATGTATATAAATATACTCGTTTATATGTAATGTATGTGTGTGTGTCTGTATGTGTGTATGTATGTGCGATCACAATGTATTTGTCCACTTTTCGAGCGAAACAATCTTACACTACAGGCGATGGATAATATAAGGTGTCCTTTACTCCCACTGTTGTGTTGGAGTGTTATAGTAAAAGAATATCTTTATATAATTAAACTATAAAAGGTTTAGTTGTTATCTAAGGAAGCTCTGTGCGTTTTCCTACAACATATACATTTTTACAGTGTAGTGAGAGAATTCAGTGTTAAATTTGTACCTTGTGGCTCAACCCTGTGGCAGTCACTACATGCCTGCCTCTCCCCTCTCCCACATTCTAATTACATCTGTCACGTTTTATAACATACACACTAATTTATCCATGGTGCAGCCCTCTCTAATGCATTAATTAATCTTTGCTGCCTCTCTTCTCTTCTCATCTCTTCCCCCTCCTTCCCATCCCTTCCCTTGTCTTCTCTCTTCTTGAGACATCACAGGATTGACCTTTATAGAATGATGGGCTGAAGTCTTTTATATTTTTGTTCAAATTTCAAAACATTATCATGGATGTATATTTAATGAACCAGCAATACCGCCGTGAAATATATAGTGAACCAAAGGCTCGATCGTTGCAGAAAGTTGACATTGTTAGAAAAACTGAACGAAAATGAGCGGAAAACAGTATCTGCTCATTTCAAGATGTCTGGACGCTTTGAGTTTAAAAGAATGGTGGTCATAAGTAGAGAGAAATACAGAGTGAGGCATTTTCACCACAAAATCACTTTTTCATTCCACACCACACAACGCCGAGCCACACCACACCACGCTAAACCACACCATACTACGCCAAACCACACCGCACCACACCATACAAACTCACCCTCCCACACCACATCGCACCACACAAAATCACGTTCCCACACCACAACCTTCCACGCCACACCACACCAAGGGTATTTATCGAAGGTCCCTGAAACTGCTGCATCTATTACCTGTTTCTCTTTTTCCTTTTTCTTTTTTTTTTTTTCTTTTTTTTTCATAGCATCCGCCAGTTAAGCTATTTCTCTTAAGATGTATGTATATTTTTGTCTTTTATTCTTTTTTTTTATTTGCTCGCTTTACTTGTCAATTGCATGGGGTAATTTGAACTTCAGGAAGGTGATTTTGAGTGTTCCAAATACCAAAAAAAAAGGTTTTCTGAATAATTAATCGAGCATTCATATTAAGGAGGAGACTTTGAGAGAGAGAGAGAGAAAGAGAGAGGGGGGGGGTGGCTGTTATACTCCATGCCCTTTGTTCTTCCATTTTCTCTTCACTCTCCCTCCCCTGTTCCCCCTCCCTCCACAACCCCCCTTCTCCCTTATACACCGTTGTCCCTTTCCGCCCCTTTCTCCCGTATCCTCTCCCTCTCCCTCACCCTCTCTCTCACCCTCCCCTCCTCTCTCTCTCTCTCTCTCTCTCTCTCTCTCTCTCTCTCTCTCTCTCTCTCTCTCTCTCTCTCTCTCTCTCTTTTCTTTTCCCCCTCATTCTCCCTCTTCCCCATCTTCCTCCTTCTCCTCTCATTTCCCTCCTTCTCCTCTCATTTCCCTCCTTCTCCTCTCATTTCCCTCCTTCTCCTCTCATTTCCCTCCTTCTCCTCCCATCTCCCTCCTTCTCCTCTCATTTCCCTCCCTACACTCCCATCCTTCTCAACTCCACTCTCCTTTTTCTCTCCCATGCCTATCTTTCCTCCGACATCTTTCTCCCTCTCCTCCATTTATACTCCTCTCCTTCTTCCCCTCCCTCCACACATCTCCCTCAAACCT
The DNA here is from genome assembly GCF_032717465.1 of Coenobita brevimanus. Classification (NCBI taxonomy): domain Eukaryota; kingdom Metazoa; phylum Arthropoda; class Malacostraca; order Decapoda; family Coenobitidae; genus Coenobita; species Coenobita brevimanus. The sequence continues at coordinate 16,562,721 of NC_137028.1, forward strand.
CTCCTTCCTCTTCCTCCCACTTCCTCCATACCTCCCTCCCCTTTCTCTCCATACTTCCTCCCCCTCCCCCATGCCTTTGGACCCTCAATTTCCTGGTGACTGAACACGCTAGAGTCTGTGACGGCCCCCCCTCCCCATCCCCTCCCCCCCTTTTCCCCTCACCTTCCCATCTCCCTCCCTCTCCCCCACCCTCTCCCCCACCCTCTCAACCCTTCTGCTTCCTTTATATTTTCCCCGCCTTACCATCTCTTTCTCCAAATATTTTCTTGTCCATATATTTTCTTTTTCTCCTTCTCAACATCTTTCGCCCCCATTCCTCTCCCCCTCCCCCTCTTCCTCCTCCTACCCTCCCTAGGTTCTCCTCCACTCCATCTCCTCTCCCCTCGCACTGCTCTCTCCCAACTATTCTTTACCTTCCACTTTATGCATCCTCTGCTTCCTACTTTCCCCTCCCTTCCCCCCCCCTCCTTTCCCCACCCTCCTCCACCCATACATTTCCTCTTACTCATCTGCTCTTTCTCTCCCTAAAACAGCTCTCTCCCTCCACATGTTCTCCTCTTAATGTATTCTCCTCTCTCTGTCTACGTCTTCCTCATTCTTCCTCGCCTTTCCGCCTTTCCCCCCCCCCCTCTCTCTCTCTCTCTCTCTCTCTCTCTCTCTCTCTCTCTCTCTGTTACACACACACACACACACACACACACACACACACACACACACACACACACACACACACACACACACACACACACACACACACACACACACACACACACACACACACACACACACACACACACACAGCAGGGGTTCTGTTAATTCGTCTTTCTCATTCTGAGGGCCTCAATTTTTGCCCACCCTGTAAATAAATATACCGGTATATACAATCCACTCGGGCGGATTAGCACTCAGCGTGGAGTTACTGGAATGGATAAAGTTGTGGTGTTATATTATTTATCACTATAAACAAAACTTTCCTCTACACAACATACTTATCCCCCTCCCCTCTTCCCCTAGCCTGTCCCCTCTCCACCCCACTTATCCCTACTCTTCTCCTGATCTTCCCCATCCTCTTCTTGCGTCCTTCTTCCTCCCCCCCTCATCTTCCCCACTCCCCCCTCCTCTCAACCTCGCTCTATTTCGTCCCCCTTACTCTTCCTCTTCCCCCACCTCTCCCCTCCATTACTCCCCCGCATCTTCTCTCTTCAAATTCCCCTTCCTTCTCCCCCTCCCTTCCCTCCCACCCCATTCCTCCTCACCCTTCATTGGATATTGGCATTCATCTTAAACCCCTTCAGTCCGATGTCGTATTTTCCAATTTGTAGCTGCCACCAGACGATTTTATTCAGCTTATGGGGTTAATGAAGTCTGTTGTAACCCTCTCTAGTTCCAAAAAATCTATTGTTAAAAAAAAAAAATTGTCTGGAGGTAGCGAGGATGAAGTATAATCAGGTAGTATACGTCCTTAGATGCAAGTGGTTAAGCCTCCTCCTCCTCCTCCTCCTCCTCCTCCTCCCCCGCCGCCCTGAAAATAGCGATGGTAATGCATGGACAGCAATCCATTATCGGGTGTAAACAGGTAAATCCCCTGGGAGGTATATAGGTCGCAGTTTATTAAGGCTTCTCTCTCTCTCTCTCTCTCTCTCTCTCTCTCTCTCTCTCTCTCTCTCTCTCTCTCTCTCTCCCCATACTAGATTTTACGCCCCTCTTTCCTCCCTCCCAGTCCATGCTTCCCTTCTCTCCGTCCGCTCTCCCCATTCCTCTCGCCCTACCTCTCCTTCCTTTCCTCCTCTCTCCCCGTCTCTCTCACCCCACCCCTCATCCTTCTCCCTCTCATTTTTCCCTCTCCTCTTCCCTTCATTCTCTCCTCACATTTTCCGCCTTCATTTCCCACACCTCTCCTCCTCCTCCACCACCTCTCCTCTCCCTTCTTTATCTCTCACCCTCCTCTTCCCACCCTTTCCTTTCTTCCTCTCTCCATTTCCTCCATTCCTTCCCCTTCTATCCTCTCAACCTACCTTTCTTCCCTCCCTTCCTCCTCCTCTCCTCTTCCCTCCCTTTCTTTCCACATCGCTACACTGTCTCGTTCCTTTCATGTACTCCACTTTCCACTCCACTTCTTTCACCCTTCTCCCTTTCCTTTCCCTTCCTTTCCCCTCCCCGTCAACTGTACTTTCGTTTCCTTCCCTTCCCCTTTTTCCTTACCCTATTTCCTCCTCAGCCCCTCTCCTTCCTTCTTTCCTTCTCTTCCCTTCCTAACCCTCCCCTCACTCCCTTCTCCAATACTTCTTTCCCTTCCTCAGCCCTCCCTTCCCTCTTTCCTTTCTTCCCTCTCCCTCCCAGCCCTCCTCTCAATTCCTTCCATCCTTCCTTTCATCTCACCCCTTCCCAGTTGTCACCTCCCTCTTTCCTTTGTTCTCTCTCCTCCCCACCTCAGGTCACCCTCCCCTCCCTCTCTGTTTCCCCCCATGCTGTCCACCTCGCTCATTATTTTTTGTTCTATTCGTGCTAATTCCAGACGATTTTATTCAGCGTAGGGAGAGAAACAAGGCAGTGAAAGGATTAAAAAATAGTTTCTAACCTTGTCACCAAAAATAGTCTCTCTAAATCTTAAGAGAATAGATGTGAAAAACGTCTTCGGGGTGAGGGGGTTAAGATCTTTGCTGTTTTTTATTTATTTTGTTTTCGTTAGTTTTCTCTGTACGCGTTCTAAGCCACCATAGAGGCTGGAACATGTATAAAAGGAAGTTTGGAGAGAGAGAGAGAGAGATTGATGGATGGGTAGGTTGTGTGTGTGTGTGTGTGTGTGTGTGTGTGTGTGTGTGTGTGCGTAGGGATACAGTCTGCAAAAATGCTGAGTCTGAAAGCAACTGACAAACGGGCAGTATATCAGAGAGGAGAAAGACGGGAGCGACCTTCGTCCTGCAGCGAAATCTCAGGCAGATGATGTGTCGAAGGAGAAAGAACACTACATCACCTTATCATGTCATAAAGTAGTGCATATATTCTGACGTAACCAGTACCACAAGCCCTCAAGTTAATGTATGGAAACTAAAAAGAGATTGTGATTGGCTGGAGCCGATGACGTCACGCCCCATGCCCGTCTCCTCTACCTGCCCACTGCCCAGGTGGTTTAGTTGGGCTCCCGTCTCTCGCAAGGAAGTACGCAGCCCCTGCCTCGTATGAGTTTTGCTTGTTTTGCTGTGTCTTGTCGACGAACTAAGGGTGAATTTTTGAAAGAGGCTTGAGGACAATATCTGGACGAGGTGATGAAGCGAATAGGAAGGAGTGAGGCGAGGTATGCAGGAAGCCCAAGGTAAGAGATTTGTGTTTACCATTTTGAGTGATAACCGTGGTGTCCTTGTGGACTAACGTTCTACCTTGCCCATTCACTATGTTATCTTGGCCCTGATTATTTTAACTCTCTCACCAGATACTTTTGTGTCTGTTGTCTTCGTGTGACTAACATAGAGGGGTGGCAAGTGAAGGTTGCCTGCTATAGAGCGTGATAAAATATACCGTGCTGGGATGTAGTTTGTGTTGGAGCCTCTCACCAAGCATGGCTTCAACAAGCATGACGAAAGAGTTACTGTTTTCACTGAAGTATTAATTCTCTACTCTATTTTAGAAGAAAATACCTGTATTTTTATTTGAGTATTTTACGTAGGAAAGTGAGGATAAATGAGTCTGTGTGGTAAGCTTGAGAGGAGGGGAGGGGTAGAAGGAGGGAGTGCAGAGGCCGAGACTGTGGGATGGGGGCGGGGCCAGACGCGAACTAGAGGTGTATCATCAAGACCATCGTTTGAGATCTTGGCAATGGTTTTTCTTCATTAGCTATCAGGTTTATGCTTTTAAGGCCCGTTTACATAAGCAGTAGGTGATTATGGTGGTTGTTTATCGTGTTTGGGAATTCATGGGAAATTAACTATACCTGTTGAATTGAAGTACCATCCCTTTTCGAGCCGGTTCGTCGGTGAGCTCAAGGTTCGTGTATTGCCACCTGCCGCCACTCGAGCTTCATCCCGTCCACGTGCTCGCTGGGCTTCCGTGTTGTCGGAGTTTGCTAATGGACAGTGTTTGATAAGCAATTTTGTAGCGTGATAAAATTAGGTATCGTTTTTTCTTCCGATCCACTGCTTATACCGTGCTTCGCCATCGTGCCTCGAAACTGATGAACAGCGTGCTCGGACACCACACGTGCCCCACTGGTCGTTTCATCGAGCCCTGGCGCGCACGCACGCACGCACACACACACGCACACACACACACACACACACACACACACACACACACACACACACACACACACACACACACACACACACACACACACACACACACACACACACACACACACACACACACACACACACACACACCGGACCACACCACACGTATCGCACTACACACGCACGCAGACTTGCACCACACACTCACGCACACGTGCACCACACCGCATCACACACCACACCACACCACACCACACCCGCACGCACACATGCACTGCATTGCACCACACGACATCACACCACGCCAAACCATACACGCACCGCATTACACACGCATGTACACATGCACCGCATTGTACCACACCTTTACATACGCACACACACATGCATCTCATTGCATCACACTGCCCAGCATCCCGCCACATCACCACACCATACCATACCATACCACACCACACTTTTATATTGCTTTCAGTTCTTCCTTTGTCACACATTCTCCTCATTCACTTACGTCCCCCCGTCTGCATTTATTCTCTCTCTCTCTCTCTCTCTCTCTCTCTCTCTCTCTCTCTCTCTCTCTCTCTCTCAAAAAATCCCATGACTTTTTATGTGTTTCACTCACAGCTTGGCCCTTTTCCCGTTTCATTCGGTTCCCTTCTCACTCTTACGTTTTTATCATCCCCTTCCCTTTCCCACATCTATTTTTCACCTTTTTCTTTTTCACCGCATTTTATTTTCATTGCATCGTATTTCTCATTGGGGGAGGCGGTGGTCAGGTGGTTAGAGTAGTGATCTGGTGACCGAAAGGACGCGAAATTAATCCCAGAGAGAGACAGAGAGAGAGAGAGTGAGTGAGTGAGTGAGTGAGAGAGAATGACAAGAGCACCCCTGCTAATACCATAACAACCTGCCGTGAGTGAGAGGGAATGTTTTAGAACGGACGGTGGGGATTAGCGTCAAAGGGGTGACGATGTTAAAGTGTGTGGCAGGTTGGACACACACACACACACACACACACACACACACACACACACACACACACACACACACACACACACACACACACACACACACACACACACACACACACACACACACACACACACACACACACACACACACACACACACACACACACACACACACACACACACACACACTTATTGCTTTCATTTCTTCTTTATCGCACATTCCCCTTTTACACTTCTCCCTCCCCCTTTTGCATCTCTCTCTCTCTCTCTCTCTCTCTCTCTCTCTCTCTCTCTCTCTCTCTCTCTCTCTCTCTCTCTCTCTCTCATAGAATTTGATAACATAAGTGTCCTTGGTTCCTTCAGGTGGGAGGAGGAGGAGCCAGACGGGCCAGGTGCTTAATGAGCAACCTTCCTTTAGGTCCCTAGGTCTCACTTCAGTGCCCACCCACCTGACTCACACCTGCCTCTCTCTCTCTCTCTCTCTCACCTGTTTTAACGCCATGTCCCTGCTCACTTACCTCTCTCTCACACCTCTTCAGTTACCACCCACCCCTCGCTCACATACTTCTCTCTCACACCCCTCTTCAGTTTTCACTCTGCTGGCTCACATTCCTCTCTTTCAGTTCTCTTTAATTCCCACTCACCCCTCTCTCACACATCCCTCTCTTCCCTCTTCTCCAGCCCCTCTCACTTTTCTCTCACCTTCTTTCCTTTCTCTTTGTCTCACCTCGCTCACTTCTCTCACGCCTCACTTCCCTCCATCCTTGCACAAATCCTCTCTCACCTCTCTCACTTTTCTCTCACCTCTCCTCCTTCCATCCTTTCTCTGACTTTTTTCTCTCTTCCCTCTTTCCCTCCAACGCTTTCCTCCCACATCTCTAACGTCTCACACTTGTCTCTTTAATACTGGTACCCTCCTCTCTCTCTCTCTCTCTCTCTCTCTCTCTCTCTCTCTCTCTCTCTCTCTCTCTCTCTCTCTCTCTCTCTCTCTCGTTCTCCCCTCCATTCCCTCTTATATTCTTCCATTTTCCTTCGCCTCTTCCCCTCACCTCCATTTTCTATATTTTTCTTATCCTCGTTTTCTTTTTAATATTTTCTTTATATTCACAACGCATCCCTCCCTTTACATTTTCATTTTTTTTTTTTTTTTACATTTTTACGCTCTTCCCTTTTCATCCAAATTCCGTTTTTTTTTTTCATTCTCTCTCTCTCTCTCTCTCTCTCTCTCTCTCTCTCTCTCTCTCTCTCTCTCTCTGACCTCTTCTCTCCTACCTGTTCCCTGTGTCTTCCCCTTCTTCCTTCCTTCCTTCCTTCCTTCTTCCTTCATTCCCTACCTATCCTGTAACTTCGCCTTCAGTTTCATTTCATCCTTACTTCACCTTCCTTTCCTCCTCCTTCACTTTCTTTCCTCCTCCTCCTTCACCAATTTCACTCCCCCATCCCCGTCCCCTCTCGCCTCCCCTCTTTTCCTCCCCCTCCCCGTCCCCTCTCTCCTCCCCTCTCTTTCCATCCCCGTCCTCCTTCTCCTCCCCTCTCTTCCTTCCCCTCCCCGTCCCCTCTCACCTCCCCTCTCTTCCTTCCCCTCCCAGTCCCCTCTCACCTCCCCTCTCTTCCTTCCCATCCCAGTCCCCTCTCTCCTCCCCTCTCTTCTTCCCCATCTCCTCCCTTCCTCCCCTTCCCCCTCACAGGCATTACCAAGGTCCCGCAAATTAATTCTCCTCCAACCCCTTCCTTCCTTTGTCCCCCCTAAATTCTTACTCCTCTCCCCGCACCACCTCCTCTCTCTCTCTCTCTCTCTCTCTCTCTCTCTCTCTTGAGCAGTTATTGCATATTCGCTTCTACATTCATCTATTTGTTAAACACAATACACCTAGACTAGTAATGAACACAGACAGTATTTTAGGGCAAATAGATAAACATTCTGTTCATCTGTTTTAGATTTATAACATCAGTAAAAAAAAAAAAATGTGCATACATAGAGTAAGTATGTGGCTGTATGCCTAAGTCCTTCATTTCCGTATTATTCGACTTTCTACCGATCCTGTAAAATTCCTTCAGGTTTTTCAGTCCTACGAGGTATTACTTCCTCTTTTGTTTCCTGTATGGCAAATACCGGAGGATTTGGAGGGTGGGGGAGAGAGCCTTCTGCTGTGCTATCCTTTTCTCCTGCTCCTGTAAGTATAGCATAATTATAGCGCTGTATTAGAATTAAGGCCGGACCGCCTCGTAGGGACCGAAAGGTCTGTGTGGTTTGTGTATCTGTGTAACTATGTAACTCTCTCTCTCTCTCTCTCTCTCTCTCTCTCTCTCTCTCCATCTTTTCCCCCGCTCCCTTTCCTCTTCCTCGCTCCTTCCTCTCATTATCTCGATCTCTTTATCACAAGGTTTCATTCTCCCTCCCTTTTTTTTTCGTCGCCTTTTTCCTTTAGTTTCTCCCTCTTCCATTGTATTCTCTCTATTCTTTTTTCTCCTCTTCCGCCTGTGTCTTTTCTTTTTCCTTTCCTCCTCCTCCTCCTCCTCCTCCTCCTCTTCTTCTTCCTCCTCCTCCTCCTCCTCCTCCTCCTCCTCCTCCTCCTCCTCCTCCTTTCTCTCCATACCCTTTTCCCTCATTTTTCCTGCCTCAATACCCGGCCTCTCTCTCTCTCTCTCTCCTCTCTCTCTCTCTCTCCGTTTTTCATCGCTTCCATCTCGCTCATTTCCGTCACACCTTTCCCTTCTTCCTCTGTTCCTCCTCTTCTTTCTCTCCCTCCATTCTACTCTTCCTCCATAGCCTCATTTCTTTCCCCTCCAATCCTTCACTTCCTCTCTCTCTCTCTCTCTCTCTCTCTCTCTCTCTCTCTCTCCTTCAGTCTTTTATTTCCTTCTTATCCTTTCCTTTTTCCTTCTTTCCTTCTTCCTTTTCATGTCTTTACTCTTCCCTTTTCTCTCCGGCATTCATTCATTCCCTCCGCTCTCCCTCACTTCCTACCTCATCCTCCCCTTCCTCCCTCCCTCCCTCCCTCCCTCACTTCCTACCTCATCCTCCCCTTCCTCCCTCCCTCCCTCCCTTCTATAATCCCTTCTTCCCGCCTTCTCTACCCCTTCCCAAGACCTCTTGCTCTCTCCCTCCCTCCCTCTTTCTCCTCCCACCCTCCTTCCCTCTTTCTCTTCCCACTCTCCCTCTTTCTCCTCCCTCCCTCTTTCTCCTCCCTCTTTTTCTCCTCCCTCCCTCCCTCCCTCTGTCTTTCTCCTCCCTCCCTCTCTCTCCTCCCGCCCTCCCTCCTTCTCTCTTTCTCCTCTCTCACCCTCCTTCTCTCTTTCTCCTCCCTCCCTCCCTCTCTCTCTCCTCCTACCCTCCCTCCCTCTCTCTTTCTCTTCCCTCTCTCCCTCCCTCATACTCTCCGTCTCTCACCTTTAAAGCACCTCAAAATTCCAACGCTTTTTTTCCTGAAGAAAGGCTTAAGATGTTGATCTTTCTTGGGAATGGTAAGAAATATTATCCGATAGTTAAGAGGTCGGATGCACTCCCTGACCCGTCGGTTGAGAAAGCTCCCTAACACCATTTCCTAAGCGATTTATTTTATTGATTATACTCTCCTCTTCTGTGTTACATAATTCCATCCAGTATCGCTCTTCCGTGCATACGTAGCGTACTGTGGGTTATATGCCAGGCGTCTCCCAAAATAAATCGCTATGGAAGAGGTGTTAGGGAGCCTCCTTAGCCGACGAGAATACCAGCCCTTAACCCTTTCACCCCCAGGACTTTTTTTTTTTTTTCTCCCTTGTAACACCTGATGTTTTTTTGACTAATATTTTTCGTTTTATTTTTGGCAACCAGACGATTTTATTTACCATTTTTTTTTTCACTCCTCGGGCTTCATTTTTTCATACATTTTTCGTTTTGTTTTTACCACACCTGACGATTTTATTCACCTTGTTTTTCGCTTTGTTTTTCCCTATTTTTCTTTGTTTACGATTACACATACGTATGCACTGATATGCCTTACACACACACACACACACACACACACACACACACACACACACACACACACACACACACACTAGCGAACTATCCAACTAAACAATCACAATGAAATGCACACAGTCACAAAGTGGCTACACACACACACACACACACACACACACACACACACACACACACACACACACGCAGCACAGAACTAATCAAAGTTGCCTGCTGCAGATTTGAGTTGTGCTATGAAAGTTTGTTAAGCAATTACCTGACTCGCCAGGGAGAAAGCAGTGTCTTCTGGGTTTTCTTCAAGACCTTTCTCTCCTTACCTGGCGTCTTGGCTGCGTATCCTTGTGGGGTTTGAGTCTCCCTGGCACTTCTTCGTGATTAGTTTTAGCCTCTCTAATATATGGTGTCTTGTTACCTCGAGATGTAAATGAACAAAAATCCTTCCAGAAAAATCAATCAAAAAATCCTTCCTTTCAAAAAAAAATCACTTCAGGAAAATCCTTCAAAAAATCCTTCCTTGCCAAAAAAAAAAAAAATCCGGAGAAATCCTTCAAATAATCCTTCCTTCCAAAAAATCATTCAGAAAAAAATCCTTCCCCAAATAATCCTTCAAAAAATCCTTGCCCAAAAATCCTTCAAAAAATCCTTGCCCAAAAAAAATCCTTCAAAAAATCCTTCCCCAAAAAATCCTTCAAAAAATCCTTCCCCAAAAAATCCTTCGAAAAATCCTTCCCCAAAAAATCCTTCAAAAAATCCTTCCCCAAAAAATCCTTCAAAAAATATATCCTTGTAAAAATCCAAAAAAGTAAGGAAGAATGAACCATACCTTTTTTTTTTTTTAACGTCAAATTCATTACACGTCCGAAATTATTCATATATTGAAGTGTTTTATTAGTATTATTTATTTATTATTAATTTTGCTGTATTATTGTTTCCTCCAGACGATTTTCCTCATCTGTAGGGGGGGTTTAGGGAAGCCTCTCTTTGTGAATGGATTATTGAAGCTTATATCTGTCGTCTGCAGAGAGAGAGAAAGAAAGAGAGAGAGAGAGAGATTTGTAGAGATAACCAGAATGGAAAAAGAAGGTTGTGATCAAATTCGAAAAATCTCCCCTAAGCTGAATATAATAATCTGGAGAGAGAGAGAGAGAGAGAGAGAGAGAGAGAGAGAGAGAGAGAATCATGGGCCTGGAAGGGTTACCACTGAGTTAAAACGCACCCGATCCATGTTGACAGAAGTTTTAAGGAATTTCTTTCGCTTCAAAAAGATCATCGAATCCCATTTCTCGAATATGTAAATTTCCGAACCAGAAAGGGTACGATCCCACGTCTTTTAAAACAGGCGCAGGGCGTTCGGATCCCACTGCGCCATCATAAAAGGGCGCAAAGAAAAGCGAGATTGGATTTGGAAATGTCTTGAGAGCAATTTTTACCCTGGATATAAGATTTTAACTTTGCGTGTCTTGGTTATAGATTTGTGTGTGTGTGTGTGTGTGTGTGTGTGTGTGGAGTAGGGTAAAGTAGAATAATGTAGACTAGGGTAGGGTAGACTAGGATGGGGTGGGGTAGAATAACACAGACTAGGGTGGGGTAGACTAGGATGGGATGGGGTGGAATAGACTAGGATGGGGTGGGGTGGAATAGACTAGGATGGGGTGGGGTGGAATAGACTAGGGTAGGGTGGGGTAGAAGAACATAGACTAAGGTGGGGTTGGGTAGAATAACATAGACTAGGGTAGGGCAGACTAAGGTAGGGTGGGGTAGACTAGACTAGGGTAGGGTAGACCAGAGTGGGATGGGGTAGAATAACACAGACTAGGGTGGGGTAGCCTAGGGTGGAGTGGAGTAGAATAGACTAGGGTAGGGTAGAGTAGGGTGGGGTGGAGTAGAATACCGTAGTGTAGTTTAGGGTAGGGTGGGGTAGAATGAGGCGTGGTAGATTAGGGTAGGTAGAGTAAGATGATGCAGGGTTGGTCCGAGTATTGATATAACTACAGTAAGTAAAATACACGTAAAAAATAAAGAATGAAACTTATTGAAACTAAAATTAAACCTTAAAAACGGAAACCCCCAAGCGTAATATTCAAATACATGTAAAGTAAACCTTGAGTAAACCCCCGTGGCCTGAACCACTCCCTTTAAAATCTTTCCACCAACTCTCTCTCTCTCTCTCTCTCTCTCTCTCTCTCTCTCTCTCTCTCTCTCTCTCTCTCTCTCTCTCTCTCTCTCTCTCTCTCTCTCCACCACAACCACCACCACCACCACCACCACCTCCACACACCTTCCCTCCACCACACACATCCTTCCCCCCACCACACCGCCCTCCCGTCAACACACACCACCTTTCTTCCACCACACACCACCTTTCTTCCACCACACACCACCTTCCCCCCACCACACTCCATCTTTCCTTCCCCTGCACCTCTTCTCCTTTATTAGGTTGTCCCGTTGGTTCCCTGCACCGTTGATGTGTCTGCGTCTTGGTGTGGCAGGCGTTGTGTAGTGCTCCGGTATGTGTTTTGTGTTGTGTAGTGCTCCGGTATGTGTTTTGTGTTGTGTAGTGCTCCGGTATGTGTTTTGTGTTGTGTAGTGCTCCGTTATGTGGGTTGGGTCGGGTTGGGTTGTGTAGTGCTCCGTTATGTGTTCTGTTGTGTTGTGTGGGCTTATTCTTCAGTCAGGGCACGTGTCGTCTGTGATTCCACCCAATCGAAATCTAAGCTGGTAATTGAGGAGGGCAGGGTCATGTCCTGATCTAAGCTTAACTAGGTAAACTCAGTCAGCTGTAAGCTCTATTTGAGGGTACCTCTGGTGGGTGAATGCCAGGGGGGAGTCTTGAAGTATAGACTGGTATTCTTATGGTGCACCGCTGTGCGCGTTTAATGAGTAGGCTGGTATTTCTTCATTCCTAGTGTTGGAATGTTGGAAGTGGAGTGTTGTTGATGCGGGTCCGCTAACGTTTGTGTAGTGGTGGTTTTGTGTGCCTAGTTGTGTTGTGTGACTGGGTCATTATTTTTTTTTATTCATTTGTTTTTCGTTCCTCTATTTTATTATTTAAAAATGTATATATATATATATATATATATATATATATATATATATATATATATATATATATATATATATATATATATATAATGGCGGTAGTAAGAGAAAGAAAGAAAATCAAGGTCCAAGTGAAATGGAGAAATACGGTAGAAGAAGGGAAGGACAGGAGGAAGTAGTATATACAAAGAGAATGGAAAGGTTACACGAGGATGAGAAAAAGTCAGAATATAAGAGAGAAAAGTGGAGGAGCGATTGGGTAAATATGAATTGGAGCAGATGGGGGACGTGGAAGGTGTGTGCAAGAGAAGAAATCTGTGCAGCATGTGAGGTGGTGTGTGGGGTGAAGAGAAGACGAAAGGGGGTGCAAGGGACAGCATGGTGGAATGAAGAGGTGAGACAGGCTGTGGCGCAAACAAAGAAAACATAAAATGAATGGATGAGAGGTAGGGGCGTGGAAGAAGTTGAGAGATGGAAGAGAGAGTTATATGTAGAGAGGAAGAGAGAGGTGAAAAGATTAGTAAGAGAGAGGAAGAAGAGAGTGGATGAGGAACTTGGAAGGAATTTGAGTGTAAAGTGGAGGGAATGTATGAAAATGTTCTGGAAAGAGGTTAAGAAAGTTAGACAGGGTAACAATGAAGTTAGACGGCGAGTGAAAGACAAAAATGGTAGATTACCAGTGGAGAAGGGAGAAAAAGTGAGTAGATGGAGAGAACACTTTAACGAATTGTTGAACATAGAGAATGAAAGTAATGCAAGTATAAGTGGCAGGGGAATCGATGGTAGAAGGAGGGAGGTGAGAAGAGAGGAAGAAATCAGTAGGATGGAAGTTGTGGAAGCAATGAAGAAAGTCAAAATGGGGAAAGCCCCAGGAATTGATGGAGTGTGTGGTGAAATGCTGAAGCATGGGGGAGAGATAATAGTAGATTGGATGTGGAAGATGTGCAGATTGGCCTGGGAGGAAGGTAGAGTCCCAGAGGATTGGAAGTCAGGTATAATTGTTCCCTTGTACAAAGGAAAAGGGGAAAAAGAATTGTGTAGTAATCATTGGGGCATTTGTCTTATTAGTTTAATAGGAAAAGCATATTATAGGATACATATTGACAGAGTTAGGGAAATAAAAGGGAAATAACAGAGGAATTAGTTGGAGAAGAACAGGGAAGTTTTAGGAAGGTAAGAGGTTGTGTAGATCAGATATTCGTTCTTAGATCTTTAGTGGAAAAGTTTGTAGAGAAGAGAAATAAGTTGTATGCGGCCTTCATGAAATTGGAGAAAGCATATGACAGGGTGGATAGACAAGGATTGTGGAAAGTATTGAGTAGATGGGAAGTTGTTGGATGCTGTGAAGAGTATGTATGAGGGTGCTAATGCTGCAGTGCGTGTGGATAGTGAACTGAGTGAATTTTTCTACTTGAAGGTTGGACTGAAACAAGGATGTGTCATGTCTCCATGGTTGTTCGATCTGTATTTGGATGGGGTTATAAAAGAGATACAAGGTAGGGCAGTGGATGTTGGAGTGGCCCTAGAGAGAGAGAGGGCAATGTTTGGAAACTCCCTGTACTGTTGTTTTGCAGGTGATACTGTGTTAAGTGAAGACGAAGGGGAGCTGCAAGGCTTTTTGGATGAGTTTGGGAGAGTGTGTAAGAAACGGAATCTAAAGGTGAATGTAGGGAAGAGTAAAGTTATGGTCTTCGAGAGAAGTTAAGTCAGTGAATGTACAGTGAGGTAGGGTGAGGAGAAAATGGAAAATGGGAGTGCGTTTATGGGTAGTGTGATGAGTAAGGATGGAAGCTTGGAGGGCGAAGTGCTTGAAAGGATACAACAAGGAAGAAAGGTTGCTGGTTCCTTGAAAGCAATGATAAGAAACAGGGAAGTGAGCTTGGAAGTGGAAAAGTTACTACATGACAGTATTGTGATAACAGCTCTAACGTATGGAACTGAAGCTTGGACGTTGTTGGAAGGACACAAGTCAAGAGTGAGAGCAATAGAAATGAATTATTTGAGAGGAGCCTGTGGAGTCACATGGAGAGACAGACTGACAAATGAGGAAGTGAAGGAGCGTTGTGGTGAGGATGTGGATGTGATGGGAAGCGTTAGGAGAAACACACTGAGGTGGTTTGGCCATATGGAGAGGATGGAGAGTGAGAGATTTACGAGGAGAGTGTATGTGAGTGAGGTGGATGGGGGGAGAGGGAGGGGGAGGCCATGGATGAGATGGAGGGATGGAGTAGAGAGGTATATGAGATAGGGAGGGTGTGAGCTGGGAGCAAGGCAGTGAAATGGCGGGGGGACAGGGCGACATGGAGGCGATTTGTTTGTGGCCACCCCTTACGGGATTAGGGCGTCTGGCGATTGAGGTAGAAGAGTGAACGGTGTAGGAAATTGCGACCACTCTGGCTTTTGCCTTATGGAGATTGTTTATGAATCTTTCCCCGCGCTAAATATAATCGTCTGGCATTAGCAAAAATAAAGCACTACGGTATATATCATGTCTACAGGTGCTAAAATCCACAGTGGAGAGAGGACAAAAATTCGATTCATATTGCACTATCTCTTCTAACTTTTACTCAGTTGGCGTGTATTCTTAACCTGAGAGACTTGTGATGTATTTCTCTGCCCGTATGTGATATTTTTCGACATGATACATCAGGGAAGGAAGTGACGGACGTGCCATGAGTGTGAAGTTGACGCCGTGGAATAGTAGATGAATTTTGTTGTCCCTGAGTTTACTTTTAAAAATTAATGGTTTTGATGACACCGGTGTGGGAATGATGGTTGTGCCTGACCTGCTGCACACTTTGACATCGACACTGACAGGCATGCAACAATTTTCATGCAACACTTTTCATGCAACACTGTGACTGCTGGGGCTGAAAATGGCCTGCCTGACTGCCTGCCTGTTGCTGTTGAAGACCCATTCGATTGGTGATAGTTTGATTGGCGCGATGTTTGAAACGGCTTTTTTCTGACGATACTTAGGCCTCCTCCATGACGTGTATATAAATGAAGAAGAGAGAGAGAGAGAGAGAGATAGTAAAGGGGTGACCAAGAGACAATTCCATCATGGGAAAGTGTCCCACAAGACGGTGTGTCAGCGGCAGTAAACTTTATTGGCACTTCCTCTGATACGTTAGCACTTTCCTCATGTACCTCCCTGGTCCATTGACATTTCCCCCCTTGTACTTCCCCCATGTACATCCCCCTGATCCATTGACACTTCCCCCTTATACTTCTCCCATGTACCTCCCCCTTCTAATTCCCCGATGTCGAGTACCTCCCCCGTTTACTTCCCCCATTTACCTCCCCCTTGTACTTCCCCCATGTACTTCCCTGATCCATTGACACTTCCCCCTTGTACTTCCCTGATCCATTGACACTTCCCCCTTGTACTTCCCTGATCCATTGACACTTCCCCATGTACTTCCGTAATCCATTGACACTTCCCCCTTGTACTTCCCTGATCCATTAACACTTCCCCCTAGTATTTCCCTGATCCATTGACACTTCCCCCTTGTACTTCCCTGATCCATTGACACTTCCCCTTTGTACTTCCCTGATCCATTGACACTTCCCCATGTACTTCCTCTGATCCATTGACACTTCCCCCTTGTACTTCCCTGATCCATGGACACTTCCCCATGTACTTCCTCTGATCCATTGACACTTCCCCCTTGTACTTCCTCTGATCCATTGACACTTCCCCCTTGTACTTCCCTGATCCAATGACACTCCCCATTGTTCTTCCCGTAATCCATTAACACTTCCTAATGTACTTTCCTTAAACCCTTTCAGCACGATGACGTCACTTCCGCTGTATGCTTGTCACACACCTGGCGATTGTATTTACCTGAGAGTGAGTCATAGGAGCCCAAAAGGACATTCTGACAACGTGAGCGAAGCATTTTGAAACATCGGCCACCCCTTGATGTAAGTGCAGATATTAACGTTCTTTTCTTTAATTTTTCGGAATTATATAAAACGGTGCAATAAATGAAGGTATTACTGTTTACAGTCTAAATTTTGTAGGTTCAAGTGTACCTGAGGAGTGTGTTTACTTTCATTGAACCTCAGGGATGCGATACATTGTGTGTGTGTGTGTGTGTGTGTGTGTGTGTGTGTGTGTGTGTGTGTGTGTGTGTGTGTGCGTGCGCTAGAGAGAGAGAGAGAGAGAGAGAGAGAGGGAAGGGTGAGTTGAAGGGTTTGAGAGAGGAGAAAGGAGGGGAATAAGGAGAGAGGATGGAGCGAAAGGAAACGAATAAGAAGAGAAGGATGGGGAGAAAGGAGGGCAATAAGGAGAGGAGGTTGGGGAGAAAGGAGGGGGGGAAGAAGTTGAGGAGATGGAGGTAAGGAGGGAGGCAAGGGGAGGGAACTGGGGAGGAGGGAGATTGGTGTGGGGGTAAGTGTAACGGTGATGGAAATTAAGAGAGGACGAGGTAGTGGACGGATATGGTCTTGCTTTATAGAATGGGGGTGGGGGAGGCGGAGGGAGGAGGGGGAGAAGACTAAGGGAGAGGGAACGAAGGCAGTAAGGGGGTGAGAACAGGAAAAGAGGGAGGGAGGAAGAGAAGGCAAGGAGGGAGGGAGGGAAAGGTGGGAAGTGGAGGGAGTTAAGGAAAGATCGGAGAGAAAGAGATGGGGGTGGGTTGGAGAAGGAGTAAAGAACTGAAGGGGACAAAGAAGACAGGGAAGATAGAGAGAGAGAGAGAGAGACCGACATTCTGAATACGTGGAGAAACAAGACACACACAAAAAAAAATAATAAGGGAAGAAGAAAAGTGCTAGAAGGACTTGAGGAGGAAAAGAGAGGGAGAAATATGAGGTGATTAGAGAGAGGAAGGGAGGAAGAAAGAGAGAGGTGAGATAGAAGAGGAAGAAGGGGAAGGGAAATTCACAGGAAGAGGGGTGTATCTTAAAATGAGAGGCAAGACGGGAAATTACCATCCTCAAGACGATGACCCACGCTTTATCTTGCCTTGCTATCTCCTTATATTTAACTTAGGAAACATGTCTAGAATTAACTAATGGTGTAGCTTTAGTAGTGAATTTACAGGAAGAGGATTTATGATCAGAATTCGAGACGGCTTGAAAGAAAAGGAAAGAAAAAATCGCTTGCAAAAAATGAAGTGCATAAAGAGGTACAGTAGGGAAGGGAAAATTCCTGGTTTACAGAAAACAGAAATTCAGAACAGGGCGTAAGGATCTATGAGTTACAACGATGCAGAACTCACGCCCGCACAAGCAAGTGTTTGGTGGGGACGCGCCTTAGTTGTCGTACCAGCTCCTTTCTAGCCATGAGTTTTTCTTGTACTTACCTGGAAAAAAAGAGAGAATTTGTTATTTATGTGATTGCTTATAGTGCAAAAATAGTTGGTTAAAGATAGAAGTATTAAAGATCATTAACGTCATCATTATTATCACTTTAGACACAATCATCATCATCATCATCATCATCATCATCATCATCATCATCCTTTCTCACTTTCTTAGGATGTAATGGGTTGGACAGGTTTCAAACGAGAGAGAGAGAGAGAGAGAGAGAGAGAGAGAGAGAGAGAGAGAGAGAGTGTGTCTTAACCCTTTCCCCTTGATTATGGAAAAACTTTCATGTGATGTAAGATCTGACTAACCGGAAATAAGTTATCATCGTTGTAAAGAGAGGTTGCTGGAGATTATTTCCTTTATCACTACAGATTCTCTCTCTCTCTCTCTCTCTCTCTCTCTCTCTCTCTCTCTCTCTGTCAGGTTACTGATATTGTTTCCCGTTACCTTGTTTAATCGCTACTCTCTCCGTCTGTTCTTCCCTATTTCCTCTTCCTTACACTTCCCTTCCTCCTCCTCCTCCTTCTTCGATACGAGGAAGCTATTCCCTCAATCCCCAGCTCCACACCTCATTAGCTCCCCTTCCCTCACTTCCCCTTCCTTCCCCACTTACCCTTCCCACTTATCCTCCCCTTCCCCTGCGTTCTTCCCTTCCCTTCCTTTCTTCCTCTCCTCTCCCCTCCCTTTCCCTCCCTATCCCCTTCTTCTTACCCTTTTTCCTCCCTCCCCTCCTCATATCCTATTACCTAATGGGGTGTTTAGTAGGGAGAGAAGAGATATGGTCAGAGGCACAGTGGATAAAACAGAATAGAGACTGACATTGTTTGTGTTGAAGTTGTTAGGTTTACTCATTCCTCCTCCTCCTCCTCCCCCTCCTCCTCCTCCTCCTCCTCCTCCTCCTCCCCCTCCTCCTCCTCCTCCTCCTGCTCCCCCTCCTCCTCCTCCTCCTCCTCCCCCTCCTCCTCCTCCTCCTCCTCCCCCTCCTCCTCCTCCTCCTCCTCCTCCTCCTCCGTCTTATTGCTCTTATTTCTTTACATTCCATGCCTAATTCCTCACCTTCCTCTTCCTCCTGTAGTCTTCTTCCCCTCCCCTCCCGTTTCCCCTTCCCCTTTCCTCTTCCCTTCTCCCCTCATTACACCCTCTCCTACCTCTCGCCTGCAAGTTAGCGGATTCAGCTCCCCAAGTTTAGCGCTCTTCTGCCCCTCTAGCGACTCGCACTGTTACTCTCGCCTCTTCAATCATTGGACCTAACTTTTGGTCCACCCCGTTCAAGTAGGGGGCTTGTTTGTGTGTGTGTGTGTGTGTGTGTGTGTGTGAGAGAGAGAGAGAGAGAGAGAGAGAGAGAGAGAGAATTCTATAGCGTCCCATGAGACTTGTAATTAGAAGGGTTTAATTTCTGCCTATCGACTACACGTGGTTCATTAAGGCGGATGATTAGATTTCGCATAGATCCAGTCCTCTATGCATAACTGTAAATGAACTGTCAAGGTCCCTAAATGTATTAGTTGGTAAATAGCACAACACACACTTATTATACACAGAGATGCATTTTAACAACATAACTAAACACACACACACACACACACACACACACACACACACACACACACACACACACACACACACACATATACAAACTTACCCCTGAATGAAAGGATCGACATTTTATTTTACTCACTCCCAAATTCGTTGCACGGACAGGCAGACGCGTGACAGACAAATAACAGAGACAGACAGACAAACGGATATGACATAGATAAGAGACAAAGACACAGATATGACAGAAAAGCAGGCAGGTGAGACAGACAGACGCAGATAAGCATGAGATAAAGACAGGTAGATGAAACAGACAAAACAAAAAGAAAAGTAAAGGTACGGTAAAAAAAAATTATGTTCCACTCTGCCAGTCGCCTCGCAATCAAGCCGTCAAATTCTCTGCACCCATGTAAATATTTCGCGCTTGTTTGTGTCATTAGTCTTGCTTGTTTTTGCTGTTACGCTATTTCGCCGGCAGAGGAAGGTACCTAACACCTTTTCCTAAGCGATTTATTTTGCTGAGAACACCCTAGTGTCCTAATTCATGGATGTTGTCTTCGTTGTTTTGAAATCGACATAGCTTTGCATCAGTAACGTAAGAAAGGATGTTGAAGGATAGTTTGCAGAATAAATCGCTAAGGAAGAGGTGTTAGGAAATTCCAAAGCCACTTCTAATCCAACACAAAGACTCCTATGTTATCTATCTATCTATCTATTGCCAGACGCCTCAATCCCGTTTGGGGTGGCCGCAAACAAATCGCCTCCAAGTCGCCCTGTCCCCCGCCATTTCACTGCCCTGCTCCCAACTCACACCCCCCTCTCTCATATACCTTTCCACCCCATCCCTCCATCTCATCCTCGGCCTCCCCCTCCCTCTTCCCCCCTCCACCTCACTCACATACACTCTGTTCGTCAGTCTTTCACCCTCCATCCTCTCCACATGGCCAAACCACCTCAGTGTGTTCCTCATAACGCTTCCTATCACATCCACATCCACACCACAACGCTCCTTTATATCCTCATTCGTCAGCCTGTCTCTCCATGTGACTCCACAGGCTCCTACGCCTCATTCATCGCACTTCCTATCCAGCTGCCCTCGCTAGGTGGGAGTAGCCGATAGGTTCTGAGGTCCGGCACCCTCTGGACGCGGGGTGTCGAATTAAAACGAGTGGGACGGCTTCTATCCGAATGGATACGATAGCCGCCTCCAACTCGTTAGCCCTTGGCGCTTCGCGGTTCCCGGATGTGTGTCCGAGCTGATAAGCCGAAAACGGTGAAACCGGAGTCGCGATGTGTGTGAGTTGGATGACCAGGTATGGGGTCCATGGTGGACCCTACGCCTCATTCATCGCACTTTCTCTCCAGCTGCCCTCCTATATTAGAAACCGTAAATAGATAATAAGACTCATCCATTAGAAACCGTAGATAGATAGACAGATAGTAAGACTCATACATTAGATACCATAGATAAATAGACAGATAGTAGATACCGGTAGTAGATAAAAGTAGATACATTTCATAACGTCCCCCTGTGATAAACAACCTCGGAGCATAAATAAATCGGTTGTTGTTAGTTCATACGTGCCTCGTGGTGGTGTCTTCCATTTATATATTAATTCTCTCTCTCTCTCTCTCTGTCTCTCTCTCTCTCGTTATTGATACTGCTTCCTTTTATCTTTATCCTCAGCTCTCTCCTGTTTTTCCTTATTTCCTCTTCCTTTCAGTTGCCTTCCTTCTCCTCCTCCTCCTCCTCCTCCTCCTCCTTCTCCTCCTCCTTCCTTCCTGCCTTCCTTCCTTACCTCCTTCTTGCTTTCCTCCCCCTCCCCATATTCTGACTTTTAAAGATGTCCTGTTCTCCCTCGCATTGCCGTTTTCCTCCCTTCCTCCCTCCCTCCCTCCATTCTCTCCATCTTCTCCCTCCATTCCTCCTTGTCTCTCCTTCCCTCCTCTGTTTTCTTTCCCTCTTTCGTCTTCATTTTTTCGTCCTCCATCCTGTTTTTCTTTTCCTTTTCTCATACTCTTCCTGGCCTTTCTCTTTCCCATTTCCTCCACTCTTTCCCAGTTCCTTTTCTCCGTTCTCCCTCTTCCATCTCGCCTCCTCCCTTATTTCTCCCACCCTCATCTCTCCGTTCCGTCCCTTCTCTCTCTCTCTCTCTCTCTCTCTTTCAATAATGCAGTGGAGTTACGAGGCTGTTTACCCCCGTTAGTGAGAGGCGAGAGTGAGAAAGAATGTAAAGGTCAGGAGGAATAAATATAACAACCCTTTCAGCACGTGGACGTATTTTTTGTGCCCGCAGACGATTTTATTAAGTAGTAGTAGTAGTAGTAGTAATAGAAGTATTAGTAGTAGTAGTAGAAGTAGTAGTAGTAGTAGTAGGGAGGCGCCGGGTAGATCGGTGCCCCCACGTGAAGGCCTCTCTCCATATACCGTATCTATTTTATTGGAGGGGTTTATGTAGGCTTTATCTACCAAGGCCAGGTAGATAAAGACTCTTCTGAGGTGAATAAAATCGTCTGCAAATAGCTCTATCAAAACTACGGAAAAACGGTAATTGGATGGAAGGGGTTTGGTGGAAATAAATAAATAACGAAGGTAGGGCTAATGGCAGTGTTGAGTAATTGTATGGGGTTAATGGTGTGTGTGTGTGTGTGTGTGTGTGTGTGTGTGTGTGTGTGTGTGTGTGAGAGAGAGAGAGTATGCATGTGCGTGTTTATGTGCGAGCGTATGTGGTTTACGTTTTCATATTCACTGACATACAAAATAACTGAAACCATATTTTAAGAATGTGTGTGTGTGTGGTGTGTGTGTGTGTGTGTGTGTGTGTGTGTGTGTGTGTGTGTGTGTGTGTGTGTGTGTGTGTGTGTGTGTGTGTTTAATTTCGTTTCCACATCCACAAACTTTCGTAATATTCACAGCCATGCATGTCGTCACAAAAATAATCACCGTCCTCTGCGTAAAACACTGACCTCGTTTATTAAATCCATCGTTATTAATGCGTTTTTATTCCGGTCATTTTTTTCACATCAATAAATCCGTGCAATATTTGACTTCAGTATGACAAATTTCTGTAATATTTTGGCATCATATACAGTACACTTTCAGAAAAATAATTGCCTTGGCGATTTACATTTTGGAAGTTAGTGTAAAAAATTAGCACTGTGTAGTATATATATTTTAATTTTTATTTTTATTTATTTATTTATTTGTTTATTATCCTCTGGTAGTGCGAAGCGAGTATTTCTGGGGTAATTATTCTTGTCTGGTGAGGAAGCCCCCTAACACCTCTTCTTTAACGATTTATTTTTTAACGATTTATTTTTGGATTTGGAGCTTAAGTTTGGGGTTTATATTCGCGTCGGGTATGGAAGCTCCCTAATACCTCTTCCTTTGCGATTTGTTCTTGGATATGGCTGGGTAATATCCTTTTGTACGTTATTTATGCAAAGTATGGTGATTTTGGAATGATTTATGGAACAGCAAGTTATACGAGTAATAAGCAGAATAAATAACTGAGGAAAAGGCATCAGGGAGCTTCCTTAACCGACGAGAACACGGCTGTGGATGTTTATACCTGTGAGGTGCAGCCAGGATTCTCGGGGCTGGAATGGTATGTGATTGAAGATGTGGCCCATTTATTTGGATAGGCTTTTGATGTTTCTCCTTTCAGTTTGTGTGTGTGTGTGTGTGTGTGTGTGTGTGTGTGTGTGTGTGTGTGTGTGTGTGTGTGTGTGTGGACCCTGCCTACCCCCCTCTTCCGCAAGTGGGAAAAGAAGTCGGTGTGATGATGACAGTGGTGATAATGATGATGATGATGACGATGATGATGATGATGATAACCCCCCTCATGGTCGATATAACTCTTAAGGTCCTCATCGACTTCAGCTAACGCCAGAAAATCGTCAGTTGTTAGCAAAAATAATAATAATAAACGACAGAAGGGATTAATGGGTCGGGTTAAAGGGGACCTGAATCTCAATTAAGGTTTTTAAGGCGATCAAAGGCCAAGAATGTTATTAGATTCCTTAATTTTGGAGGCTTGTGACCGATTTTTTATTTTTATTTTTTATTTTTAGTCGAGGTGAAAGCAAATTTGGGCGATGGAGAAGTGAATCATTCTTTGACATGGCGACGAGTTTTTCCTGTTTTTTTTTGTGTGTGTCTGTGTTTATTTCTGTGTGACGTTTTGGGGACCTCTCGTAGTGAAGGGGTTTAAGATCTTCGTTAACTATTATTATGCCATTTTTTTTACTATTAATAATTTCATGTTCCTTGGAGACTCTACATGGGAGATCTGTGGGACCCTAAATCAGTTACTTTTCCCATCGCAACACTCCCAGGCGGGGGACTTAACCACATCTACAGTACATTAAAACATTAACCCATCACTACCACCACCATACTTCTCAACCAACCTTAATCATCCATAATACAAAACATCACCAAACCTGACTCACACCACCACCACCACCACCACCACCACACACTGCATCAGCATCACTAGACCACACCTCAGCACACAGTCACACTGTACATCAGCATATCCCATTCACTACGCCACACCACACCACACCACACATCTCTTAACAACTTCAGTTCCACCACAACACAGATTCAGCACTCCAGTCTGTTCACCTCAGCACAGCACAGCACCTCACAGCACAACATTCCGTTCATTAAATCACCACACCTCACCTTCAGCAGAGCATCATACCCTTATATTTACCACAGCACAGAGTCATCGTCATAACTCATTCACCACACACCACACCCAACCACCGCATCTCAAGCATCCCAAGCCTGCCACAGTACACCATACTGCCTCCTTTCACCACAGCACCGCATTCCACATCACCAAAACCACCACACCACACCTCTTACTTTTCTTGTCTCCACGCCCCCATGCAGCCGATCACACTACTTCACAGCACAGTACATCACATTACATTGCAGCACACCACACATCACATAACAGCACACAGCACAGCACCAAATCAGCGCTACATACCCCCACACAGCACAGAACCAGATCAACGCTACATACCCACACACAGCACAGAACCAGATCAACGCTACATACCCACACACAGCACAGCACAAAATCAGCACTACACACCCTCACACAGCACAGCACAGCGACCTCACAAGCATGTTGCATAGCTCAGTGGGTCAGACAGCCATCACGGCCTGGAGCTATTGCTGTTTAGACCCGTGATGGCTGCTATTAGTCAGCCAGGGCATGCCAGCAGGGACTCAACACACACACACACACACACACACACACACACACACACACACACACACACACACACACACACACACACACACACTAAATCCTGTAAATCATTTTGTCCATACATCATACGTTTTTATAATTTTTTTTTTTTTTAAATCTATGTTCATTTTTTTTCTTAGTTTAACGCTTTTCACTTCCCCCTCTTATTTTTTTTTACCCACTCATGGTCGCATCTTTTATTATTATTATTATTATTATTATTATTATTATTATTATTATATTATTATTATTATTATATTATTATTATTATTATTACTACTACTACTACTACTACTACTGCTACTGCTACTACTACTACTATTTATTATTATTACTCATTATTATTATTTTTCCATTGTTTATTTTTTCTTTCCTCTCGTCCCTGTCCCCATTAATCTTTGTCCTAATGCTTTCGTTCTTTCTTCTCTCTGCACTAAAAACGCAATATTGCAACACAGAGGGTGAGTAGGTGGCGACGTTCACACACACACACACACACACACACACACACACACACACACACACGTAATTCAGTCAAGAGAACAACAGGGTAATCGGTATACAGACAGACATACGACGGCCTAAATACTGTATTACTCTGAGATGTATAGTGTATTGGTCATTATAATCAATATTTTACATTAACATTGAATTAGCAGCAGAAAGGAAGGTAGGGATGATGATGCTGATGGTGATGATGATGATGATGATGATTTTGAAGGGGGAGCAATTGTAGTAGCTGTGCAGTATTAGATATTGCTCTCTCTCTCTCTCTCTCTCTCTCTCTCTCTCTCTCTCTCTCTCTCTCTCTCTCTCTCTCTCTCTCTCTCTCTCTCCATCCGCGTTTGCCTATTCCTGGTGACCTGGGCAACGTACTGACTCATAAGGCGCTTAGCAGTTTTTTTTTCTCTTACGATTAAATACCAAAAAAAAAAAAAAAAAACGTACGTGATATTCTATTGTGGTGACCCACAAGGCATTCTGAGCCTCTGTGAAATACTGGCCTTACTTTACTTTATTCCGCTGTCCTTTACTACTTTACTCCCAGTCCCTTACCTGACTTCTCTTTATTGTCTGTGCTTTACTCCCTTATTCTGTTGTGCCGTACTACTTTACTCTCCATTACTTCACTTTACTCTTTGGTTTACAATTACACTCTGCTGTTCTCTGCTTTACTGCGCTTTACTACTTCGCTGTGCTGTAGTACTGTACTCTGCTGCGCTTTATTAAACGCCACTGTGCTCTCCTTGACTACCTCACTGCTTGTTTTACTGCTTTTATTCTCCTGTGCTTGACTGTACTTTACTACTTTACTGTTGTGCTTTAATCTCCTATATTTTGCTCTGTTCCGTGGTACTGTAGATTATTCCTTTGCTCTGTTCTGCACCCCTTCCCTTCCCTTCCCTACAGATAATCCGCAACACACACACACACACACACACACACACACACACACACACACACACACACACACACACACACACACACAGTACTCGGCATTACGCAACACGAGTAGGGGAATTTAGTTAAACTTTTGAAAACTACCGTAGAGTCAAGAGCTTATGTGGAAGGCTTAGGCGAGGCGGTAATCGGGGTGGGGAAATTGTGTTAGTTCAGAGAGAGAGAGTTCGATATAATATGCTTTAGGTTGCGTGTGTTCATGTGTATGAGAGAGAGAGAGAGAGAGAGAGGGAAGTTCGATATAATATGCTTTAGGTTGCGTGTGTCCATGTGTATGAGAGAGAGAGAGAGAGAGTTTGATATAATATGCTTTAGGTTGCGTGTGTCTATGTGTATGAGAGAGAGAGAGAGAGAGAGAGAGAGAGAGAGAGAGAGTTTGATATAATATGCTTTAGGTTGCGTGTGTCCATGTGTATGAGAGAGAGAGAGAGAGAGAGAGAGAGAGAGAGAGAGAGAGAGAGAGTTTGATATAATATGCTTTAGGTTGCGTGTGTCCATGTGTATGAGAGAGAGAGAGAGAGAGAGAGAGAGGGAGGGATTGAGAGAGAGAGAGAGAGAAAGAGAGAGAGAGGGTTCCTGTTGTGTTGCTGAATGTCGAAGGTTGTCCATTTAACTCGTGGTTGTTTTTCACTTTGACACCCTGCACCTCATTGTTGGCTGATTGTGTGTGTGTGTGTGTGTGTGTGTGTGTGTGTGTGTGTGTGTGTGTGTGTGTGTGTGTGTGAATGTAGGCGTTTATGCATACGTCTTAAAAATCTGCTAAAGTCTTGCTATCCTGAATTGCAATAATGGCTCTCTCTCTCTCTCTCTCACACACACACACACACACACACACACACACACACACACACACACACACACACACACACACACACACACATGTATATTAACGCCAGGGGATTTGTGAGCCCGAGAAAATCCTGAAATCCTCCCAGTACCGAGTTTGTGTGACGTCATGGCGGGATTTATGTGTTGACCGGATTTTTTGTCAGGGTGGATTTATGTCTCCCGGATTTTTTTTTGGTGATGCGTTGCCGGATTTATTTTAATGGTCGGATTTATGTGTTTGCTGCTCTGTTGTCATGATTGGATTTTTTAACCGGATTTTTGTCATGGTTGGATTTAACTGTCTCTTGGATTTTTGTGCCTATCGGATTTTTTTTTTCAAAGCCGGATTACTTTAAAATGGCCGGATTTACGTGTTTGCTAGTTTATTGTTGTCAGGGTTGGATTTATGTGTGTGTCGGATTTCTGCCTTGGGTGGATTTATGGATTTTTTATGGATGGATTTATATGTCTACCGGATTTTTTTCATTGCTGGAATTATGTTTGCCGGATTTTTGTCATGGTTGGATTTATATTTGCAGGATTTTTTTGTACTGGATTTTTTTTCTTGGCTGGATTTGTTTTTGTTGTTTTTTTGTCATGGTTGGATTAACGTGTTTGGTGGATTTATGTATTTGGGATGTTTTTCATTGCTGGATTTATGAGTTGTTTGGATTTTTATTTTTTATTTTATTTTATTTTTTTATTTTTTTGTCATGGCGATTTATATAATTTCCAGAACTGCCATTTCCAGGTTCCTCGGGGGTGACGACATTTTGTGGTCGGATTTTTTCTTTTATTTTCCTTTTTTTAATTTTTTTTCGACCATATTTTTGGTATCGAGGTCAGATTTTTATTTTTTTTCGGAATTTTTCTCATGGCCGGATGTCTGTCTTTTTTTTTTTTTTTCATGGTTGGCTGTATTTCTTTTCTTTTTTTTTTTTTTTAAGGGATAGATTTTTGTGCTGAGTCATTGGCGAATTGATACTACTTTCTGTCTTTTTTTTTTGTCATAAACAGATAATTGAATTTTATCATACCTGGATTTTCTTTTTTTATGACCGACGCCTGTGTTTCTCATGACCAAATTCTGTGTTCCTTATGACCAAATTTTGCCTCTCATGACCAAATTGTTCCTTATGACCGAATTCTGCTTGTCTCATGACCAAATTCTGTTACACATGACCATATTCTGTGTTTCTCATGGCCAGATTCTTCCCCTTTCATAACCAAATTCTGTCTCTTGTCGTGACCAAATTCTGCCTCTCTCATGACCAAATTCTGCCTCTCTCATGACCAAATTCTGCCTCTCTCATGACCAAATTCTGTTTCTCATAACCAAATTCTGTCTCTTGTCGTGACCAAATTCTGCCTCTCTCATGACCAAATTCTGCCTCTCTCTCTCTCTCTCCTGACCAAATTTTGCCTCATGACCCAATTCTGTCTTTCATAACCGAATTCCGTGTTTCTCAGGACCAATTTCTCTGTTTCTCGTGACCAGTTTCTGTGTTTTTTCATGTCCAAATTCTGTTTCATATGACCTAAGTCCATCTCTCATGACCAAATTCTGTCGCCCTCATGACCAAATTCTTTCTCTCCCGACCAAAAACCTGTGTACAGTATGATCGGAATCCTCTCTCTCTCGTGGCCGAATTTTCCGTATTGTCGTGGTTGGCATCCCGTATTTTCTCGTTGACTTATTTCCCCGTTTTGGCCGTATTCCAGCGATTGTCCCCCAGCGGCTTCCAGTTACTCGTTACCGGCTATTGTTGAACCGGATAGGGAGGCTGCAGTGGCCGCCGATTGGTTGGACCGGCTGGGACCTACGGCTGGGTTCAGAAGTGTGTGGTACGGAGATGTAGAGTCCAGGTATCTCTCTCTCTCTCTCTCTCTCTCCAGACGTCTTAACATAGGAAGGGATGGCCACAAACGAATCGCCTCCAAGTCATCCTGTCGTGCATCTTCTGGCTGTCCTCTCTCCTGCTCACACCCTGCTCCCTCATATACCTCTCCACATCATCTCTCCAACTTATCCATGACCTTCCCCTCCCCATCCTCTCCCTTCCCCTCCCCCTCCTTCTCCCCCTCCCTCTTCTACCCCCTCCCCCGCCCTGTTTTTCCCCTTCCCCCTCGCCTCCCCTCCGTCTTCTCCCCCTCCCCTTCCCCTCCCCTCCACTACTCTTGCTGTCTCAAAGCTGTATCAGAACGTGGTATAAATCTTTCTAATCCATTCATCCATCATCCAGTCCTTTATTATCCAGTCAGGGGCGTAGGAACCTGAGGCTAGGCTATTTAATTCAGAGAAGGTAATAGTGATCCGTCATTCGCCCCTGAGTAGCTTTGTAAGCGGTGTACCCAACCAACCCTTGTGTTTAAACCTCTGTGGGCTACATTCCTGAGACTCGTATTCTCTTCGGTTAAGGAAGCGCCTAACACATCTTCCTCAGCGATTTATTCTTGGATATGACTGGTTTATATCCTTTTTTACGTTGTGTCGAGTACGGCGACACGAGAAGGATTTATATAACACAGAAGAGGACAGTAAGGTATAATAGACCAGATAAATCACTTAGGTAAAGGTGTTAAGGAGTCTCCTTAACCGACGGGAATACGCACCCTAGTGAGGCGTCTTAACCCACCAGACCACCAGGCGTCCTCCTAATCAACTGCAGTAAATCGGATTGCAATCTAGCCTCAATCATTTCAAATTTCCAGACGTGTGACGGGAATAATGATGACGACTGTACGTGTGAAGTTAAGTCTACTCTCTCTCTCTCTCTCTCTCTCTCTCTCTCTCTTTTACCGTCACTTTCTAATATTTTCGTCGTATTTTTTTTTTCTTACCAGCACTTGATAAATGACACTTAATTTCAGGTTGAGGGCGGCTGTCACTCACCTTACGCTTGCCTCTGATATTACGATATTCCTTCAGCATCAGGACATGTAATATTTGCTCTATGCTTCCTTACACCTAATGACCTTTTTTCAGTATTTGGTAAGAGTGTCAAAGAGTGTAATATTGTCAGAAAGCTTCAGAACTAAATATTTCACCAGGTTTATATTATATCGCTTAGAGGTAACAGGAGTGACTTTGAAATAGCATCATTGAAGTGGAAAGATTAACACGTCCACAGATGCATGGATTCGCGCTCGGTTATGTAGGTTAGGCGCACACACACACACACACACACACCTCCTTAGTCTCGTGTCTGTCTTGCGGGAGATACAATGATACTGTAATCGTGTTAATTTATGGCCGCTTTTCATCACGGGGACAGAGAGAGAGAGAGAGAGAGAGAATTATTAATAGCAACATGAAGGCAGGGGGGATGAGAACGAGATTTTTTACTACAAAAAGAATAGCGTGTAAAAATAGACGCAACATTAAAATTAAAAGGGGAGAGAGAGAGAGAGGCAGCAGCAAGGGAACGATGAGTCAGAATTTGATTTGGTGGAAAGAAAGCCTTGGGATGGAGGAGGAAAAGAGCAACCGAGAGAGAGAGAGAGAGAGAGAGAGAGAGAGAGAGGGAGAGAGACTAACGTAATGGCCGAAATGGAGAAGGTGAGGGAGTGCGAGCGTGATTAATATTGACAGAGAGGATGAACTGTGGAAAAGAAAATTTGAGGAGAAGGGGGGAAAGAGGAATGGGTCTGGTGGTGGAGAGATGGAGAGTTGAATTAAGGGAGGCGTGTGTGAAAGAGGGAGGGAAGTGGAGGAAACAGGGGAGGAAAATGAGAGAGAGAGAGGGGGGGGGGTTGAGTCGGATTGTAAGGGGGATATATGGGGTGGAGGTGTTGGAAGGCAGTTTTTTTTCCCGACTGGGGTATTGGTGGAGGGAGGGTGTTTGGGGTGGTAAGGGGAAGTAGGGGAGGGGGGATTGAGGGTGGGGGTGTAGGGGGGAGGGTGGGGGTAAACTCAGACGGCTGCAGTTTGGTGTGTAATAAAGGAAGGAATTTATACGATGTGTAATGTTGTGTGGAAGATTGTGTGTGCAGTGCCGTCCCGCGCGTTGGGTTATGTCCATTAACGAGCTGGGGAAACACACACACACACACACACACACACACACACACACACACACACACACACACACACACACACACACACACACACACACACACACACACACACACACACACACACACACACACACACACACACACACACACACACACGCCTGTTACCTCCGTCCCTGCTCCACATCTCAGACAAGTAAACACACAGGAGGATAATGACGGTATGAGGCCTTAACAGCTCAGATCGTGTGTGTGTGTGTGTGTGTGTGTGTTTGTGTGCAGAAATAATACACAGCAAATCGAGCCCAAACACCTACCCATATCATCCAGCAGAGCGTCCAAAGAACTTAGAATGGGCTCAATCTTTAGTCATCAGATTTACCCTTCCATTTGACACTGACCGCCCTGGGAATCGAATAAGGCCGCTGTTCATCCTGTATAGCCTAAGGACGATTTATTTTTTTATTCTGTCTATTCTCTGGCAATTTTATCAAAGCCCTGAAGGTCGAAAATCCAGCCTTTAGTTGTAAGAAAAAGCATTTCGAGATGGCTAAGGAGGAAAATAAGCGTTGCATCTCTCTCTCTCTCTCTCTCTCTCTCTCTCTCTCTCCCTCTCCCTCTCTCAATGGGTATTCAAGAAGGCTAATGGACGGAAGGGGCTAGGGAAAGAAAGGTGAATCGCCCCGCCTTTCTCTCTCTCTCTCTCTCTCTCTCTCTCTCTCTCTCTCTCTCTCTCTCTCTCTCTCTCTCTCGGCGTGAGGGGAAAGAGAAGGTGAAACTCTCTCTAATGACCAAAGTACATTACCCTTGCCCAAGTTTCCCCAAGACTTAAGTTCTGTTAAAGTTTCCCCTCCCTTCGCGTAACTTGGCCATCCTTGGGCGTATTGGTGGGAGGGGAAAGAGGGGAAAAGAAGGGGAAGAAGGAGGAAGGGGAGAAGAAAGAGAGCAGAAGGAGAGGTGGGGTGAAGGAGAAGGTGGAGAAGGAAGGGGTGGATGACGAAAGGGACAAGAGGAATGGAAGGAGAGAAACAAGGAAGGAAAGAAGGAAAATGTGAAGGAGGGAGGAGTAGGAGAGGGATGATGTATTGTTGGGGTAAGGAGTTGAGAGAGAGAGAGAGAGAGAGAGAGAGAGAGAGAGAGAGATGGAAGGTAGAAAGGAAGTTGGAAGGGGTAGGAAGTTTGGAGTGAGAGAGAGGTGTAATGAAAGTAAGATAGTTGAGAAAGTGAGCGAGAGAAAAAGTGAGTCAACAGAGGGCAGGTAGAGAGGGTACTGATGGAGGGAGGAAATGGTAGGGAAGTTTGGAGAGGGAGAGAGGTGAGAATTGTGTAAGGTAGTTTGATAGTGAACAGTAGGTTAGCGCGCGCGCACACACACACACACACACACACACACACACACACACACACACACACACACACACACACACACACACACAGGGAGAAAGAAAAGGGGAGGGGGGGACAGACTCAAAGCCTGAGACAGAAAGAAAACGAGAGTGAGGAAAAAAGAAAATAAAAATCGTCTGGGTAACTGTGATAAAAGGACACCTGCCTTAGACGGGGTCACCAGAGAGAGAGAGAATGCGACCTAGGACGGGGTCTTCTGAGGCCAAAGATAGGAGAGACTAGGAGATTGATGAGAGAGAGAGAGAGAGAGAGAGAGAGAGAATGTGACCAAGGACGGGGTCATCTGAGGCCAAAGATTGGAGAGACTAGGAGATTGATACTCAATTAGGAGAGAGAGAGAGAGAGAGAGAGAGAGAGAGAGAAAGAAAGAAAGAGAGAGAGAGAGAGAGAGAGAATGCAGCCCAGGACGGGGTCATCTGAGACCAAAGATAGGAGAGATTAGGTGACTGAGAGAGAGAGAGAGAGAGAGAGAGAGAGATCGGTAATTAGAGGACGTGGAGAAGAGGAGAGGAGGTGGAGAGACGAAAGAGAATTAGAAAGGAACTACAAGACGAGAAGATTTCAGAGGAGAGGAGAGGAGTGGAGAAGAGGTGGTAAATAAAGATATGAAATTACCAAGACAGAAAATAATAATAGTAACAATGAGAAGAAGAGGACGAAGAAACAGAAGAAAGAAGTGGAAGAAGAAAACGGATGGAAAACAACGGTGGTGAAGAGAGTAGAGGAGGTGAAGAGAAGAGGAAAGGAAGAGATGGAGACACGAGAAGAGACGGACGTCAAGATAGGAGCAGCAAGGGAGTTGTTTTTGTGTAATCAGGAGAGAGAGAGAGACAGACAGACAGACAGACAGAGGCAGAGTGAGAGGAAAAAGAGTTGCGATAAAAGTCACGAAAAAAAAAAAGTATGTACAGGAAATCGAAGGAGGAAGCCGGAGAAGAAAGGAGAGAACGAAGCAGAAGGAGGAGGAGGAGGAGGAGAAGACAAAGAAAGAGAAGGAAGCAGGAGGAGGAAAAAGAGCAGTTTGAAAGGAGAAGGGGAAGAATGGTGATGATGACGATGACGAAGAAGAAGAAGAGGGAGGAGAAGGAGGAAAAGGAGGAGGGGGAGGAAGAAGGAAGTGTAAAGGAAGAGGAAAAGGAGGAAGGAAAATATGTAATCCAAGAAAAACACAAGAGAGGGAGAGTGTGAGAATATGGCATGAGAACCACTGAATAAAGATGAGAGAGAGAGAGAGAGAAGAGAGAGAGAGAGAGAGACTGGACAAAAACAGAAGTTATCTGGCTTTTTTGGAGTTTTGTCAATCCTCTTCAAAGAAGTACTTAACACTCACTGGCCACTCTGAGCGGTAGTCTCGTACGATTGGGAAGATTACTAACACCTTTTCCTTACCGATTTATTTTTTATTCTTCTGCGCTACTGTATTATTGTGTGTTATGCAATCTGTGTCGATATTTTAAAGACGAAAGAAGCAAACGTGGTGATAGTGATGTGTCGTTTGGAAAACAAATCGTTGAGGAAGAGTTGTTAGGGAGCTTCACCGCCCGACGAGAATACGGGCCTATACTCTTCTGAGGAAAATCGTCTGGCGTTAGAGTAGAATATTAGAGTTGTCTTGACCATGAGAGGGTTAATATCCTAATTATATAGCCTTGAAGGAACACTGCCTTGTCGTGGGGTAGTGACCAGTGGAGCTGTGCTGGGCGGGTGCAATCATACAATACTCCTTTTACTCCAACTTGGCCTAAAATTCCCTTCTTTCTACTGTGAATGCCGAGTTGTAGCAGTAGATCAGGACTAGAACATGGTGCTAGTCACGAAGAAGTGCTATGGAAGGGATGTAGACAAGCCATACTAGTCAGGTGCAACCATACTATACTCCTTTTACTCCAACTTGGCCTAAAATTTTCCTCTTTCCACAGTGAATGCCGAGTTGTAGCAATAGAGTAGGACTAGAATATGGTGCTAGTCACGAAGAAGTGCAATGGAAAGGATGTAGAGCCCCAGTATTGTCTTTTTCCGCCAGTGAGCTATGTAAAATAAGCTGATAAAGGACGAAAATCTGGGCCAAGTTAAGGTGAAAGGACTAGAGTTAGATTTACTCACAGGACTCAGACGAAAAGCGTTCCCCTCGCAGTAGTAATTTTCAGTCAACATTGCGAGGTACCGACTCGAGCCTCCTTCCTAAACTACTATACGTCTTTCACAGTAACTTGGCTCAGATTTTCGTCCTGTTGCAGCTTATTTCACATAGTTCAGCGGCAGTATAAGACAATTCTACGGCTCTTACGTCCTCTGTATTGAACTGCATCGTGACTGATACCGTATTCAAATATTAATATATTGTTATAACTCAGCATTCAAGACGGAGCGATGGCAGTTTTAGGCCAGGTTAGAGTAAAATGGGTATAGTTTTATTAATTCATTTTTTACGTTTTTTTTTTTTTCCATACTAGCACTTAGGTAAATTTATATGTACTTCCATAAATTACCCAGATTTATTGGATGTTTGGAAATGCGTAATGTATGTATTTAATTCAGTTATCTTACCATTATTGAATATCCGTGTAATTTATTCGGCCGACTGAATGGCAGGGAGGGAGTGGTGGGGGATTGAGGGGGAGGAGATGGAGAGGGAGGACGAGAAGTTGGAGAGGGAGGGGATTGGAGGGGGAGAGAGAGAAGAGGGAGTGGCGGCGGATAGGAGAGGGAAGGGGAGATGAAGAGGGCGGGTATTGGAGGGGAAGGGGGAAGAGATGGAGAGGGAGGGGATTGGAGGGGAAGGGGGAGGAGATGGAGAGGGAGGGGATTGGAGGAGGAGTGGGAGGAGGAGGTGGAATGGGAGTGTGGCGGGAGGGGTGAAGGAGAAGTGGTCAGGGAGTAAGGGTGATGGGGAGGAGGAGGAGAAAATCAAGAGGGTGAGGGAGAAGGAAGGGGAAGATTCAGAATTGGGGATTGAGAGGGAGGAAGGGTGAGAGGGAGACTTTGGCAAAGGGGAGGGGGAAGCGGTGGAGGGGGGGAAATAGGGGAGGGAAGGAGGGGAGGGGGAGAAGAGGGCAATAAATCTGAAGTGAGTGAGATTTGTTCCTGAGTCGATTATCGGTTATTTATTCTTTCCTTGAGGGGGAGGAGGGAGGAAGGGAAGGTAGGGGGAGGTGGGGAGAGAGGGAAAGGGAGGTAAGGAAAAGAGGGGAGGGAGAGGAAGGAAAAGAAGGGAAGAATGAGACTAAGAGGGAAGATAGATGGAGAGAGAGAGAGAGAGGGAGGGAGGGAGGGAGAGGAAGTAGAGGGAAAAAAAAAAACATGGAGGGGACAGGAAGGGGAATTGAAGAGAGGGTGGGGGGAGGAAGAGGGAAGAGGAAGGGAGAGGAAGGGATGAGAGAGAGGGGGGACGCAGAGGGGGAGGAGGAAGAGAAGGAGAGGGGGGAGAGAAGAGAGGGGGAGGGGAGGAGAGGGAGAAGGGGATGAGACAAGGGAGGGAGAGGGTGGAGGGGGGAGGGGGGGAAGATAAAGGGCAATACATCTCTCCTGAGGGAGCCTTGTTGCTGCATCCACTACAATTACTTTCTTTGCAATAGTTATGGCTCCCCAGATGATTTATTCACCCAGACGATTTTATTCCAAGACGATTTTATTTACCCAGACTGTTTTATTCACCTAGAATCAGAGATCGGCAACCTGCGGCTCAGGAGCCGCATGCGGCTCTTTTGGGACACTTTTGCGGCTCCAGGAGCTTCATAAATAATCATTTATTCTTTCAGTACGAAGGCATCTTATGACACATACAAGGCAACATTAGATCTTTAAGCTTTGAATAGATCTAGAGGTATCAGTCGTTATGATGCTAGAAATGCAAGCCATTTCTCCAGATTCAGAAGTACTGTAGATTTCGTCCATCGTTAACCTGAATAAAATACTCAGAGTTACCAAATTTGTCACTCAAGCTCCTGTGACTCACGAATAAAAAAAAAAAAACTAAAAAGCACACAGAGAGCGCATACCACCTTCAGCGCCACCTCAGAACCAAACCATCTCTCTCTTAATCCATTACGTACTTCTCCAGCAGGTATCATTGAAAGCCGATAGCAGCGTCTTGTAGACAGACACACACGGGTGAATAAATGACCTCTTCCTTGTCGGGGGGATTAGTGAAATATTGCGAGTTGTCCTGATCATGAGTGGGCTGATGTTACTGAAAACAAAACTCAGGCTCCTGTGGCTCTCAGCTGAAGGAAATCGTCTGGCGTTAAATAGTGAATTATACTAGAATTGTCCCGACCATGAGAGGGGTTAATGGCAAGAATATTAACAATTTCAGTTTCCTATAACTCACTCCCAACTGAATAAATCGTCTAAATAAATCGCCTGATACCTATCGAATAAAATAAATTTAAAAATGATAGAGTTGTCTCGTCCATTTGAGGGTTAATGTTACTATACTCTGCCCACTTTAACTTGGCCTAAAATTTTCTTCTCCCCATCTTGAATGCTGAGCTGTAACAAAGCATAGCACTAGAATAAGATGCTAGTCACGAAGAAGTGCTGTGAAAAGGATGTGGAGCCATAACATTGACTTTTTCTGCCACTGAGCTATAAGAAATAAGCAAAAAATATAGATATACAGATAGATGGACAGATATAGATGGATAGATAAGTAGATAGATCGGTAAATGAATTAACAATGAAGAGTACGAATAGCTGGGCCAAGTTAGAGTGAAAAGAGTATAGTATTAAAACAGGTTCCTGTGATTTACCCCTTCCTTTGTAAATCGTCTGGCCTGTTAACTAGTAAATCGTCTGGCCTGTTAACTAGTAAATCGTCTGACCTTTTAACTAGTAAATCGTCTGGCCTTTTAACTAGTAAATCGTCTGGCTTTTTAACTAGGATCTAAGACAAGAGTTTGCCCTACCGTGAAAGGGCTAAGACGTTTTAAGACACCGAGGCAAGACTAAATTTAGGAGGCAGGATAAAGTGAAGGTGCGGAAACTGGGGGAAGGAGGAGGAGGAGGAGGAAGGAAGGAGTAGAGAGGGAGGGAGAAAGAGGAAGGAAGGAAGGAGTGGGGAAGGAGGGAGGAAGAGGAAGGAAGGAAGGAGTGGAGAGGGAGGGAGAAAGAGGAAGGAAGGAAGGAAGAAGTGGAGAGCTAGGAAAAGCAAGGAGGAAGGAGGAGGAGGAAGGAAGGTGTGGAGAGGGAAGGAGAAAGAGGAAGGATGGAAGGAAGAAGTGGAGAGCTAGGAAAATCAAGGAGGAAGGAGTAGGAGGAAGGAAGGGGTGGAGAGGGAGGGAGAAAGAGGAAGGAAGGAAGGAAGAAGTGGAGAGCCAGGAAAGTGAGGGAGGAAGGAGGAGGAGGAAGGAAAGAGTGGAGAGGAAAATTAAGGGGAAAGAAGGAAGGAAGGAGTGGGTAGGGAGGATAAGGAGGAGTATGAGGATATGTGGAGGAAAGAAGACAGGGAGGAAGGAATGGAGAGGGAGGGAAGGAGGAGGAAGGAAGAGGGGGAGAGAGAGAGCAGAATGAGTTTGATGAAGGAAGAAGGAAGAGAAAGAGAAGAGGGAGGGGAAGGGGTGAAGGACAAGTAGAGAAGAGAAAAGAAGACACGGAAGAAAGATTGAGTAGATGAGGAAATTTGAGGATGGAAGATAGGAAAGGAGAGTGAAGAGAATTTGGAAAGAAATGGAGGAAAGATAGAAGGAAGGAAGAAGCTAATTGAGGGAAGAGACGAAAGAGAGATGTTAGGAAGGAGCTACGTGAAATTAGACAGAAAAAAATGACGTTAAGTGGAGAAGTGAACGTGAGGAAAAAAGAAAATCAGAGAATGATGATGGAAAAAGAGGAAGAGAAGAAAGGAAGAAAAATGCGATTAACTGGAGACACCGGAGCAGAAAGAAGACGAGAGAGAATCTTCCATTTCTTGCCTCTCTCTCTCTCTCTCTCTCTCTCTCTCTCTCTCTCTCTCTCTCTCTCTCTCTCTCTCTCACTCACTCACTTTTACTGCGTCTCGTCTTCTTCGTCTTCTTCCTTTCTCGCTTACAAGTAATTTTTCTCTCTCATGCCTCTCTTTCTCCTCGTCCCCGTTTTTTCTCAGTATCTTTTTTCTCTCTCTTTTCTTCTCTCCCGGTCCGCCTTTCTATCTCTCTTTTACTGATTCTTTCTTTCTTCGTCTTTCTCCTTTCTCTTTTGCGAATCATTTTTCACTGCTTCTTGTTTCTTTTGTTTCATCCTTTGATCTCTCTCTCTCTCTCTCTCTCTCTCTCTCTCTCTCTCTCTCTCTCTCTCTCTCTCTCTCTCTCTCTCCAATTACTTTCATGTGTATTCCTTTTCCAGTTTTCACTCCCCTCTCTCTCTCTCTCTCTCTCTCTCTCTCTCTCTCTCTCTCTCTCTCTCCAATTACTTTCATGTGTATTCCTTTTCCAGTTTTCACCCCCCCCCTCTCTCTCTCTCTCTCTCTCACACACATTCCATGCATTTCTCCAATTACTTTCATGTGCATTCC
>NC_137028.1:16606248-16628748 GCF_032717465.1 Coenobita brevimanus
AGCAGGTAAAGGGATTAGAGAGAGAGAGAGAGAGAGAGAGAGAGAGCAATGTAAAACACGGGGGAGGAATGGTCTGGCAAATGGACGAACAGGAGTTTACTCTTGCAATAAAAGTTGTTGAGCAGTGTACGAATCTGGGCTCAGGGGATACTCTAGTAAAAAAAAGTAAAAAAAAAAAAAAAACGTATACCTTTCATTAACTAGAGATTCTTTGGGATATTATAGGTCTACATCTCTTACTGTGTTTGTATCTCTACCTATCTATCTACATAAGTATCTGTATGTCGATGTATATGTTTGCCTGTCCATATGTATAAACACGAAGCAGGTAATGAATGCGGAAGGACAAGAAAAGGAAGGGCGACAGAGATAATTACGAGGGCAAGATGGAGGAGCAGCAGTAAGGAGAGGGCGGTGGTAAACATAGTGTGTGGAGGGGAGGGGGGAAGGAGAGAAGGTGAGAGGAGAGGTGGGGAATGGGGGGAAGGTGAGAAGTGAGGTGTTGGGGGGGGAAGGAGGGAAGGGGAGGTGGCTTCTTAGAGGGGTCTGCAGGAGGGGGGAAGAGTGGAAGAGGCAGGAAGGAACATAGAGGAGAGAAGAGGAGAGGGATGGTGAGAGAAGGGAAAGGGAGAAGGAATTTGGTGAGGAGAGAGAAAGTAAGAGAAAGGAGGGAGAGTGTGGGGGGGGGGAAGAATTGGGGTACGTCGGCTGGTGACAGAGAAAGACAATGGGAAGGACAGGAGGGGAGATGTTTTCTTAGAGAGAGAGAGAGAGAAGGGGGGGAGGAAGAATGAGGACTAGGAGGAAAAATGAGAGGAAGTAGAGGAATTAAAGATTGAGAAAATGGGGAGTGGAAGAGACTGAGGAGAAGAGAATGGGAGAGAGCGAAAGAATGAGAGAAAGGGAGAGAATGAGAGAGAGGGAGGGAGAGTGAGAGAGGTAATGACGGTGGACAAACAGGGTGACTGACGGGAAGACATGAGGAAATATTGGGAGAGAGAGAGAGAGAGAGAGAGAGAGAGAGAGAGAGGAAAATACTGTCCATTGGAAAGGAATACTGTTCATTGTAAAATCGCAGGTAATGTAATTGTCGTTAAGCATTTTAGTGAAACATGCACATCATCATCATCATCATCATGGCAGTTGTTATCGTCAGTGTCATCATCCTTTACCACCACCACCACCATCACCACCACCACCACCATCATCATCATCATCATCATCATCATCATCATCATCATCATCCGCACGCCCACCATCATTAATCATCATCATCATCACCTTATTTCTCACTCTTATAAATCAGGCGAGTACGATCCAGAAACAAAAAAAAAAAATATTAAAGCCAGAGAATTATCACAAGTGCCAGAAACAATGGGTTCGAACCGGCCATTCAGTCGTCATTCAAGCCTTAATTAATTCATTATATGTGAAGTATTTTGAAAGCGGAGGTGGTGGTGGGGGGGTGAGGATTTTAGACGCAAACAACAGAGAGAAAGAGAGAGAGAGAGCGAGAAATCACCACCCAATCTCATTCCATTCACCATCAACACGCCTTTCTTTCTCTCTCTCTCTCTCTCTCTCTCTCTCTCTCTCTCTCTCTCTCTCTCTCACACACACACACACACACACACACACACACACACACACACACACACACACACACACACACACACACACACACACACACACACACAACAGATAGGACTGTATTAGAGATAAATCCATTGTTTTTCCCTCCCTTTGGTGTAAATAGATACCTTTGTTACGCGATTTTTCACCTGTTCTTTTATTTTTCATTATTTATCTTTCCTGTATTTCATTTTCCTTACTTGGCCCCATTTTCATTCTTTTTTTTTTTATCATTTTCCTGTTTTGTTCATAGATTTTTGTTATATTTAAGTAATTGTTTTATTTTGCTTTCGTTTTCCTCTTCATTTTCGTTAATTTTTCTTATTTTTCGTCTTCTTGTTATTATTTACTACATCCACCGGAATGTGTGCCCAAGCCTTCCCCTACGTTACATACATACACACACATACGTACATAGATTCATATATACATACATAGATTCATACATACATACACTCATACATATTTAAGTACACAGTTGCAGACACATACAGAATATATCAGTTTCTCATAATATTCCCCTACGGCCCGTCTTCTCTTCCTTTTCCTTCTTCCTTCTCTTCCTTTTCCTTCTTCCTTCTCTTCCTTTTCCTTCTTCCTTCTCTTCCTTTTCCTTCTTCCTTCTCTTCCTTTTCCCACTTCCTTCCTTTCCTTTTCCCTCTTCCTTCCTTTCCTTTTCCCTCTTCCTTCCTTTCGCTTTCCTTCTTCCCATCCCTTCCTTTTCGCTGTTCCTTATTTCCTTCCTTGCTTCAATCTTTCTCTCTTTCCTTCCCCCCCCTCTAGCCCACCGTCCATCCAACTATCAATCCATCCATCCATCTTATCTTTTCCCCCATCCCTCCTACCCTCACCCGTGTCTCCGTTCCTGCCTCCCCTCCTCCTTTCTTCCTTCTGTTTTTCCGGTCTCCTTCAAGTCATTTTCCTCCTCCTCCTCCTCCTCCTCCTCTCTCTCTCTCTCTCTCTCTCTCTCTCTCTCTCTCTCTCTCTCTCTCTCTCTCTCTCACTGTGGGACAACTCAGCATTTCACGGTGAAGCTTACGAAAAAATTCCAG
Source organism: Coenobita brevimanus (assembly GCF_032717465.1). NCBI lineage: Eukaryota > Metazoa > Arthropoda > Malacostraca > Decapoda > Coenobitidae > Coenobita > Coenobita brevimanus. The sequence goes on from NC_137028.1 coordinate 16,608,933, forward strand.
GATGTTGGTTGAATGTTATAGAGAGAGAGAGAAAGGGAGGGGGAGCGAGAGGGCGAGGGGGTTGGGAGAGAGAGGAGTTGAACCAGAACCAGACTGACAGGTTGTTTATTAGAAGCTGGAGAGAGAGAGAGAGAGAGAGAAAGAAAGAAAAAGATTTTTACCTCAAGAATATCTGCAGTTCGCCTGAGTACGTAAGTAAGCAATTGATTTTTCTCTCTAAAAGGGAAAATCTAATCATGGGCAAATTCTAAGGGAGGCTGAGGTGAATAGAGCTGAGAGAGAGAGAGAGAGAGAGAGAGAGAGAGAGAGAGAGGCTAGGAAGTTCGAGAAAGGAGAAGACAAGAGAAAAACTGTAAGAGCGAAGAGCATGTAATTAGCAAGGTGAGAGAGAGAGAGAGAGAAAAAGAGAGAGAGAGAGAGAGAGTAGACAAGACCACATAAACCCCCTCAGCTCAAAAGGTTTCTACTGAGCTGAATAAAATCGTCTGGAGGCAGTCTTGAAGAAAATAAACAATCGTACTGAAGGGGCTAATTAGTTCTACACCTGCTACACCTGGCTTCAGATAACATACAAGCGATTCCGTGCCACTGAGAGCGACTGAATGCTGTAAGTGTGAGAAAAAAAAAAGCATCTTATTCATTTTATTCTTTATTATACACGATGATTGGCTGGCAAGGGTTATGAATGCACCTGCCGTGAATAACTTCATTAAAACACGTGAAGAGCATTATGGGTGTTTAATTAATGTTTGAATGAGTGTTTATGAAGGTGTAAATATCAGGGTCTGTATGAGGGGATTGGTTTGTACTGTGTAGCTTTTTTTTTTTTCTTTCTTTTTTTTGCGTAATGGTGATGATGATTGATGGTGGTGCTGCTGCTGATGGTGATAATGATAATAATAATAATCAAAAGTAATAGTAATAATAATAATAGTAGTAGTAATAATAATAATAATAACAACTAGTATTTATGATGATAATAACAATAATAATAATAATAATCTGGTGCTTCATCAAGTCATGCATTAATCCAGTGGTCTTCGTCTTCCATAAAATTAATACACTTCATGACGGAGTTATATATTTTTTTTTTTCTGCCGTAGCTCAGGTGAATTAAGCTCAGAATATGTTTGGTGGGGAGTGGAAAATAAAAGAATTGACACGAGGGATAGATTTAGTGGATCATCAGTCTTGTAAAATATTAGAGCGGACTGGCTAAATGATGAGGAGGGTGGACATGGAGGGTGAACATGATGGGAGAGTGAAAAGGAAGCACCGCCGAGAAGGGAGAGGGAGTCTAAGGAGGAGGAAGAAGGAAGGGAGGATGTAGGAAAGGAGGAGCAGCAAAGGAAGGAGATCAAGAGGGTGGGCGTGATGAAAAGGAAGTACTGTTGAGACGGAGGGAGGAGTGAGAGGAGGAAGGAGAGAGGAAGAGGGAAGGTGAGGAAAGGAGGGAGAAGGAAGGATGAGGAAGGTAGGAAGAAGGGAGGATGAAGGGGAGAGGAAGAAAGTAGCATAAGGAGGAAGAGAAGAAGAGGAAGAGGGTTGACGCGATGAGAGAATGAAAAGGAATCTGATGAGAAGGGAGAGGATGTCAGAGGAGGAGGAGGAGGAAAAAGAGAGGAAGAGGGAAGGATGAGGAAAAGGAGGAAGGAGGGGAGATCGGCAGGAAGGGAACATGAAGGAGAGAGCAAGAATGCGAGGAGCGAAAAGAGGACAGGGAAAAGAAAGAATGACGGAGAGGGGAAGAAGAACAAGAGAGTGATAACAGTGTGTGAAAAGGAATGCTGATGAGAGGGGAAGGAGTGAGAGGAGGAGGAAGGAGAAAGAAGGAAGAGTCGCATGGAGAGAGAGAGAGAGAGAGAGCATGGAAGTGGGAGAACTGTCAAACACTCAAACGGTGAAAAGTGAAGTCAGGTAGGGCACAGTAACAAAGAAATATAAGAAGATCTCGGGAACAGCGTAAAATCTGGTGCGGTAAGATAGAGATATGTAAAAAAGAAAAAAAAAAAAAGGAAAATACAATACTGAGACTATCAAAATAATCTCAGCGAACCAAAACGCCTAAAAATAAATCTCTCTTCTAATCAAGACTCAACATCACCTGTGCACTCCCACGATCACACCTGTTTGAGGGTGTTAATGACTCCCCACACCTGAGGGAGAGAATATATTGCCCTTGTCTTGCTGGGGACGCATGTTGTTCCCCAGTCTATTATAGTCGTGGGTTGTTCTGATCATTATTTTTCTCATTTTGTTTTCACGGGTACTTTCAACGATTGATTTCTCCTTTGTGTGTGTGTGTGTGTGTGTGTGTGTGTGTGTGTGTGTGTGTGTGTGTGTGTGTGTGTGTGTGTGTGTGTGTGTGTGTGTATCTCATCGTAAGGGGGAGGGGGGATCGAGGATGTGGTTTGCGTCCCCTCCCGGAACCTCCTTTCGCTGATTTTGTGGTGCCTAGAACTTGGGCCATCACATTTTGACATCTAAAAAGAGGGAGCTAGGCAATGTGTGTGTGTGTGTGTGTGTGTGTGTGTGTGTGTGTGTACGCGCGTGGGGGAGGACTGAACCGTAAAGACCAACTTACGTGGATTGTAATCTTTTATTTATTTTTTTTAATGGAGGAAGAAGGAACCAAAGGCCATGAGCCTACAATAACAGTTCCCTCCAAGAGAAAAACAAAATACAAGAGAGAGCCAAATTCAAGATCCGATCATTTCGAGATGCCTGGACACACTGCGTTTGATGGACTGGAGATCATAGGAAGCAGGAAATACAGACATTGGGAGACAGTTCCAGAGTTAACCTGTTGCATAAATGAAGGACTGGGAGTAACGGTTAACTCTTGCATTAGAGAGTTGGACAGAAAAGGGGTGAGAGTTTGCTGATAGACGGGTGCTACGCGGCCGTCGTAGAGGTGGAGCAATGCATGCAGACAGTTCAAAGGAGCAGTGACCATTAAAGTAGCGATAGAAAAGAGATAAAGATGCAGCAGTGCGGCGAAGAGACAGAGGTTGAAGGGAGTCAGTAAGAGGAGAGTTAATGAGAGTATTTTTATTACGTCTTAATTGAGCATAATAAAAAACACAGTGGCTTTAGTCATTAGTTTAGTTGTTCAAATTTTATTCTGATGAAACCAAGAATAAATAAATGTCGTATTCTTTATTTAATACAAGTAATAAGAACACTGGGGAAATACAACGAAGGCAGTATCCTGTACAATTTTAAATATTTAGACATTCTTTTAAAGGGGAATAAGAGGACCCCCCTCCCCCGAAACAAAAAGGATGACTTGTTCTGAAAAATACGGAGATATGTTAGCCCTTCCAGAACCCAACTGAGCTTGTAAACATTGCCTTACATTTTCCTGTCTTTTTTCTTGAAGACTGTGGGTATTTTGTCGTCGGGTTTGGGGCTAGTGGTCAGAGGCGTCCCTTTTGCCTGGCCAGGGGATGACGAGGGATATACAACACACACACACACACACACACACACACACACACACACACACACACACACACACACACACACACACACACACACACGATAGACAGATAGGTACGATAGATAGATGTGTCTTTATTTTCCAACGATAATGGCAAGGCAGGTTAAATTGTGAGCCATGTTTAGGATGAGCGTGATGAGAGACAAACAGACATCAGATTAACAGAGTCTCCCCTCACTTGGCAAAATAATACAACCCTTCCGTCTCCCGTTTTCTTTCTTAAGGCGGATAATAATTACTAAAAACAGGGCATAGAGTGATTCAGAACTAATTGCCATTCGTTATAACTAAAACCAACGAGAATATATATATATTTTTTTTACTGTGTACATTTTTAAAACATTACGTAGCAGATAAGTACAGAGTGTATGTACATTGAGTGCTCCTGTACTTACTCTTACTGCAGCACGACAGGTAAACAACGCCTCTTACCTGCAAAGATAATAAGGTGTAATTAATAAGATGATTGTATGATTAGTGTTTTTATTAATTTATGTATATGTATCTATCTGTATATATCTTTGTCTGTCTGTCTATCTACCTACCTATCTGTCTATCAGTATCAAGGTAGAGACACAGATATACAAATAGATAGTCGATCTAGACATTCCGTTTCTCAGTGCCACATATACATGATGAAGGTGAAAGTAGAAAATGCTATCCAAGAGCGTCGTGGCAAAGTCAAAGAACCCATCCCTATCTTATCTTTCCCCCGGACCTACAGAAGCGGACATTTAGCCTTTCGATATCCGACATCGCAATCATTTCTCAAGACGCCCTAAAAATGATGTCACGCGCCCTTCATCCCCTTTCCCGGACGCACTCACATCACTTCATCTCCATTCATGCTACTTCAGGTACCACTCACATCACTTCATCTCCGTTCATGTCCATCAGGTACCACTCACATCACTTCATCTCCGTTCATGTCCATCAGTTACCACTCACATCACTTCATCTCCGTTCATGTCTATCAGGTACCACTCACATCCCTTTATCTCCATTCATGTCACTTCAGGTACGACTCACATCACTTCATCCCCGTTCATGTCACATCACGCACGACGCACATCCCTTCACCTCCATCACCTCCGTTCATGTCACATCGAGTACCGTTACATCCCTTCTGAGTGGTCATTTCACCAGTGTTTAGAGGGAGTCTGAGGCGACAGAGCTCATTTCCGTCAGTTCAAGAGTAGTTCATTGCATTTTTCGGCTCTTTCATGGATACGTGTAATTTAAGGTCAGGTTAAGACCGCTCGGATCTATTTCAGGACCGTAAAAGCTGAACAAGGTCCCACCAAGTTATCCTCATCCATTTTGGCCCAGAGATGATTGACAGATAGATAGATATATAGACAGGTAGATGGATGGATAGATATAGATACATAGATAGGTAGTTGGATGGATGGATTTAATACCTTTAGTCTGATGACCTGTTTTTCTACGTAGTTTTCCATTTTCAGACGATTTTATTCAGCATACAGGAGTTTTAACACCTGAAGAGCTTGTTAGACACCGCAGTCCTTTGCACTTTTTATCCTAGAGGGCTGTCCAGGCTCGGTAAAATCCCCTGAAGATAACAAGAATAATAAGAAATCCGTCCTGGGAGTGAAGGGGTTAAGGGGAGTAACGTTCAGGAAAGTCACTTCTGGTCGAGTCAGGTCCTTCACATTTACCTGGACCCAATCACATCAGGTCAGCTCAGTTTAGATCCTAGGAGAGCCACATTTATCGACTTCACTCAGGCTAACGTCGGGTGAATTCAGGCTGTGCTATTTTTACTCTAACTTGGCTTGAAACTGACGTCCATCCATTCTGATTATTCGGTTGTGTCGATAGGTTTGCGCTAGAAAATGTTGCTAGTGACATGAAGGTGACATGAAAAGGGTGTAGAGCCATAGTGTTATCTTATCCTGTTACTGAGGTACATGAAATAGGTCTTAGAAACAACGAAAATGTGAGGCAAGTTAAGGTGACGAGAGTATTGGTGACATCAGACGATTTTACCCGGTTTTAGGAAACATCTCGTGGCCTTTGGTTCCTTCTTCCTAGCATTAAAAAAAAAAAAAAACATCTTGAGGTCTTTGGGTTAAATTTTCAGCCCCACTTTTGCTTCCTCGGATGCCGGGACCCCGTAAAAGATTTCTCTGCTCATAACCTCATCATTTTTGACGAGTGGAGGAGCAGTATGAATCCTTCCCGCCCCTCCTTCGCCCCCCTCCTGGCACCAGTAGCAGTAGCCGGGGAGTAATATCCGTCGGCAGGAGGAGTTTATGGCGGGACATCCTCAAAAGGCACTTCACTTTGACTGAGGGGAGATCACTGATGTCGCCAAGTCGTGGAAATTGTGTGTGTGTGGGAGGAGGATCTTGAGGCGTGCTTGTCTGCTTGTTTGGAAGTCTTTACTGGTAATATCGGCAGCCAACTTTCTTGTCGTCTCTTCTCCTTCTCTCCCCATTGACTTTTGCAATCACTTACGGTTAGCAGGTCCCTGTGATGATGATGATGATGATGATGATGATGATGATATTGATGATGATGATTGTTTTCACCACCTCAAAATCTGAAACCATGTCAGACTGCTGAGAGATCATTGGTGTTGCCGGAGGTAGTAGTAGTAGTTGTAACTCCTGGTTTACCTGAATGTGAACCCGGTCGGCTGCAGGTTGAAGTTGCTTCTATCCTACAGTTCACTATCCCCCTCTCAGGAGTTAGGGAGTTGATGGACGTCTACATAACCAGGCGGCCCTGCTATGTTAATGCCACCGCGACAAGGAGTCCCTCTCCAGCACCTGCTGGATCGTGAAAATAGTTGTGTGGGTGAGGGAACTTGTGACCAGTTTGATTGCGTGATTTGGGGGTCTTTTACTTGTCAATAGTTCCTCTACCCTTCTCCAAACATGTGAGGTCTTGCCGTAAATCGACAACACTCAGACAGGATGAAATTCGCTCGTTTGCTCTTTTCAGTCGTAATATCTTTGATGCTGGCGGATCGAGGAAACGGCGCGCGCGGGTGTGTGTGGAGGCGCTTATGTCGTTCTTGATTGGTATTTGCTCATGTAGTTGCAGTCAAATGTTCTTTTACGGTTTTACGTCTTATTGAAAGCTGCTTGGAAGATTTCATATCGATTTACAGTGTATATGTCTTTTATCACAAGCATGCAAACTATGTCCGTATTAAATACGAGAATATTTAGCTGTACAATGAAACAATAAAAATCGCTTAATAACAGGTGCTACGAAGGTCGCCATGGCACCTAGAATACGACCTTTGTTGAAATATTGCTAGACTGATCGGTAGGACGAAAATGGGTTGTAGTATTGCTTCAGCACTACTCCTTCCTGTTCGAGTATTAGTCTCCGCCAACTTAAAGTGAATGAACTAGAGAGAGAGAGAGAGAGAGAGACCTTACCAAACATCTGAAAATTAGTGACCTTGTTTAACCGTAGAGATAGATTGATGCTTGCTTGCTGGTGGTTATTTAATCTTGCAGTTGCCAATTTGTTAATCATGCATGTCCTCCGTAACCCCCTTGCAACATTGAATTAATCAGTTCTAATCTCCTTGCATCCCTTGCCATGCTCGTCACCGCCGTATATGCTTTATCCATTTTTCGTAAATTGAGTTGCTTTCTCTCTTTCTCTCTCTCTCTCTCTCTCTCTCTCTCTCTCTCTCTCTCTGAGTCACTATAGAAGGTTTGTTTTCATCTGAGAGAACTAGCCCATTTTTACAACTTCCTTGCTAAGTCGTGGGTGCATGAAACTCAGTATCATTTAGGAATGAATCTCCTTGGTTATTAGTGAAATCGACCCTCCAGTGAGACAACATCTGGCCATCAACCTAGCTGAATGGAGGTTAGGGATCTTTGTCAGGTTATAGTAAATGCATTATATTAACCCATTTCAGAATCATCGTCTTTTTCGTATTCATTATTTCAAAATGACCGTACCATCTAAATCCATAACTCATATAAACAATTTTCACCACCATCTATAAATTTGTTCTTTCTATATAAACATACAATAAAAAAAAAAAAAAACTATCTCTCTCATACCCTTATCTTCACCATATATCAGGTATCTCTATATGATCGTGCTAAGTAAACTCTGCTGTTTCTGGTGATCAATAAAGGAGTAAATAACAGCTAAGAGATACACATACACCCAGCAAATATTAGCCTTCCTCCTATTGGTCGAGTGTTTGTGTAGGCGAATCAAGGTAACTCGCCCCCACTCCACACCCACACCATCACCCACACACTGGCGTCTTTCTCCCCCTACGCACATCACTTCAACCATCATTCCTTCACATTTCTATACTTCCATCACACACACACACACACACACACACACACACACACACACACACACACACACACACACACACACACACACACACACACACACACACACACACACACACACACACCATCTACATACCCCTCCCGAACACATGATGATGATGAAAGTTCGAAGTATTCAGTTTAGAAGTATTCAGAACCACTCTCAATCTTCTCTTCCAGCTTCCGCCAGACGATTTTATTCAGCCGAGAGTGAGTCATCGAAGCCTGAGAGAGAGAGCGAACCCAACCATCGGCTCAGTTTATCCCACCAGCAGTTGAGCCTGCGTTTGACATAGTTTGAGTGGGGCTGGCCAAAATCTCGCCCACTTTTTTTTTTTTTTTTTTTTTTTTAATACCTGCGCCTGAATTCCATAAACTCAACAGTATTCAGAGTTTCGCTTGCAGCCGCTCCGAGTTGGCCTCTTCAGATTGGTGACGCGTTTTTTTTTTTTTTTTTTTTTTTTTTTTGTGCTACCTACAAACGAGTTTCATTTTTCATTTACTGGAAGGGTAAGATATGGCCTGCATTCCCCATTTTATTATAAGGCTACTCTGTTAATATGATAAAAAAAAAGAAAAGAAAATGTGGTTGCAGCAGGAATATAACACTTCATTGAGTTGAAAGGTGAGGCAGTTGAATTAGCGATAGAGAACAGTAATCTAATATACGGCACGTCGTGGGATGGAAGGGGTTAAACAGCAGAGAGCAGCGATAGAGGGTAAGAAAAAGGGTGGCCACAAATAAATCACCTCCATGTCACCCTCTCATCTTTCATCAGGCTGCTCTCTCTCCAGCTCACCTCTCCCCTTCTCTCATATACCTCCACCCCATCGCTCCATCTCATCCTCAGTCTCCCTGACCCTTCCCTCTTCCATTCCATCCACACACACTCCTTGTCAGTCTCTCATCCTTCCCATGGGTTTAGGCAGCTGGGTTGCGGTAGAGGACAGCTTTAGTGGAGGGTGACGGGGGGCAGTTGGCGAATCAATAATCCTAGTTGGTGGCTCTCATCCATGATTCATTTGACTAGTAACCAAAGAGACTCGTACCTGCCTCTAAGCCTCATTGAATTCCATGTAACTCGCGACTTATATGCTCTCAATAATCCCAAGTTGGTGGCTCTTATCCATGGTTGATTTGACTAGTAACCAAGGAGACTCGTACTTTGGGTTTATTTAATTCCATGTAACTTGTAATTTATGTGGAAGCTATAGGAGTGGTCCAGTTCCCTCAGATGAAAATAGCGGCTATAATAATCAGTAATCCGGGGGGGAGGGGTTGGTGGCTGTCGTTCTTGAGTGAGAGGGTTGAGTCTGGTTGTAAAGCATATTGATGGGATTACAAGGATGGTGCAGAGGGCAGCACAAATAAGAAATAAATCAATAAATAAATAAATAATAATGATATTGATCGTAATGATAACAGTTGCGAGATGTAGGCCTTCAATGTACGATCATGATTTCAGATTGTTCTTTCAACCTCCGTATTACCGCTGGATACTTTTACTCCAACTTGGCCGGATTTTCGTCCTTTCGCAGATAATCTCACGTAGGTCTGTGTTAGCGAGAGACAATGATACCGCTCTGCATACTCTCCATAGCACTTCTTCGTGACAGGCATCATAATATAGTGTCAGTCCATTCCTTACATCTCAGAATTCAAGATGGAGAGATGGGTGGTTTAGGCCATGTTACACTAAAAAGAAAATACTAACCAAGGAGACTCGTTCCAACCACATAACTTATGGCCCACTGAATTTCATGGTCCTACAACTTATTATTCAGGGCGTGGGATTGGCCCGGTTCCCTCAGGTGAAAAAAATCGGACTATAAAATAAAATAATGCCAAGAGGGACGTCCATGGTGGCGGCGAAGGGGTTAAGGTCGCGATCAGACAGGCCGAAAATCCGAGAACGGAATCCCTGGTGAGGAGGATTGAGAGAGAGAGAGAGAGAGAGAGAGAGAGAGAGAGAGAGAGAGAGACAGAGAGACAGAGAGAGAGGCTATAAATCGTTAAAAAAAAAAAAAAAAAGTTGTGTAAACATAGGTAGCCCTGACTGAGCTGTCCCCATAAGACGCGAGAATAGAGTTGCGTTATGTTTCAGCACCTCAGTTACCTGCAATACCCCTCAGTTACCTGCAATACCCCTCAGTTACCTGCAATACCCCTCAGTTACCTGCAGTACCCCTCAGTTACCTGCAGTACCCCTCAGTTACCTGTATTACCCCTCAATTACCTGTATTACCCCTCAATTACCTGCAGTACCCCTCAATTACCTGCAATACCCCTCAGTTACCTACAGTACCCCTCAGTTACCTGCAGTACCCCTCAGTTGCCTGCAGTACCCCTCAATTACCTGCAGTACCCCTCAGTTACCTACAGTACCCCTCAGTTACCTGCAGTACCCCTCAATTATCTGCAGTACCCCTCAGTTACCTGCAGTACCCCTCAGTTACCTGCAGTACCCCTCAATTACCTGCAGTACCCCTCAGTTACCTGCAGTACCCCTCAGTTACCTGCAGTACCCCTCATCTCCGTTACCTTAACCCCTTCACAGTGTTCAGTGGGCTTGGGTAATTTGTTCGGGCTAATGGCAGACGATTTTCTTCAGCAGAGAAAAATCCTGGCAGTTGGAATCGTCTTAAAGTGCCAGTATTTCGAGTAACTTTTGTTTTTTTACATACATCACATACACAACACCCAGAAGTATATTAACGCACCAGAAAGGAAGAATATGGTAAGGAAAAGTTGTTCAAGTTCTTGCACCTTAACTTCGCCCAGATTTTCGTCCTTGGGCAGCATATTTCACGTAACCAGCTCAGTTGCAGAAAATTGTAGTTGTGCATCATTTCCAGTGCACTTCTTCCTGACTAGCATCATATTCTATCGTTAATCCATTGTTGTAACTCGACGTTCAAGATCAAGAGATGTCAAATTTAGGTCAAATTCAAGTGAAAAGAGTAGAGTGAGTCTCCTAGGGCCACGAATAATTTTAAGCTAGGTTAAAATGAAACGAGTAGAGTAATTCTCCTAAGGTCACGAACACATGACCCCAAGGCCTTTCTGCCTCACTTCCTGGATTTCTCACCGAGCCGTGTCATCTGAATTTTTATGAATAATATTTTTGTAAGTTATTCATAATCTGACCACCGTGAATTATTGGTAACCCATGTACAGCGAGTTATTCATACCCGTCTGGTGTTAGGCTGTATTCATTGTTTTTATTTTTTGATCATAAGTCTGGCTCAAAGGTCAAGCCTCCAGCGGATGGTACTTAACTGTTTAACAATGAAGCTTTCTCTCTCTCTCTCTCTCTCTCTCTCTCTTTTACATTCCAGCACTGAAATAATTCTACGAGGTGTTTTGTAATAAGAAAAGAAAATTCGATCAGAAAGAAATTATATACTGTATATCACATTACAGTAAGCGAGAGAGAGAGAGAGAGCAAATTATCTGACAAGCAAAAATAATATCTCGCGTAGCACAGTGGCAGATAAAGACAATATTGCGCCTCTCCATCCTTTCCACGGCACTTCTTCGTGACTGGCACCATAGTCAAGCGTTTATCCCTTATTACAGTTCAGCACTCAAGACGGAGAGGTGGCAGTTTCAAGCCAAGTTAAAGTGAAAGGAGTATAGCCGTGTAGATCCACGTCAATAACTGATTAGCTTAAAGAGACGCAGCGATGAAGGTCCCTGGAGTAGTGAGAGTATAGCATTAAAGGCCCTTCTGTAGTAGCGAGATTATAGCATTAAAGATCGTCTCTATAGTAGGTTGATTTTAGTTGTAGGAGCATCTGTAGGATCGGCTCTGTCGGTTTGTCCCTCGCTAATGATTTTCGGACGCGAGGTGCTTCATTTCCGTAGACTTTAGCGAGGGCACACCACGCCACATTAAATCTCCCTTCCACACACCACACCACACCATAATACACCACACCACACCAAACGAAATCACCCTCCCATACCACCCCATACCACACAATAATTAACACACACACACACACACACGCCACCATCACCACCACACCGCACCCGCAATGGTGGTGGTGGTGGTGGTGAAGTTCGTCTCTCTCCTGCCTACCTACCTACCTGCCTGCCTCACTCTGCTTCAGACTATCGCTTTAACACTTTTACCTTAACTTATTTTTGGCCCCCCTGTTTCTCTCCTGTTATTTGGCTCGACTATGAAGTATTATTTTTTTTTTTCTTAAACAACAGACGATATTGTTCAGTTTGTCTTTATTTTTTATGAGTTTTACCGTATTTTTTTTTTTCTCTCTCTCTCTCTCTCTCTGACGTAGGAGAGACAACCCCTTCACCCCTCGGACGATTTTATTCAGATTTTCCAGTTGATGAATGAAATCGTCTTTAAGGAGCAAGAATAAGAAAATCCGTCATCTTATTAAAGGAATGACTATTTTTTTTTACCCTGCTTTTTTTTTCTGCTTTGTTTGTCTGTTGTTATTCGGCTGCATGTCCGACTTTACCTTTTTTTTTTTTTTTTTGTTTTCCTCTTGACATGGGACTTCGTAACACCTCTTCCTTAGCGATTTAATTTGCATATCACAGTTTAATATTCTCGTGTACTTCTTGAATTTTTAATATTTCTCTCTCTCTCTCTCTCTCTCTCTCTCTCTCTCTCTCTCTCTCTCTCTCTCTCTCTCTCTCTCTCCATGGACACAGTATGCATCAGTAACACTCAACACTCAAACCACTATGAAGACTTCCATGGACGTGTTTTAGATAATAGAAATAGACAAGTGCTCGTGGGCCCTTCGGGCCCCTCGCACTTGCTCCTGCGGAGGGCTCTCGCGTTTATGCGCTGTTCTAGTGTAACGTTGTCACTTAGATTTTTTGCAGCTAACAAACTGATCGTGTTATTTGCAGCGTCGGGAATGGAACCCAGTTTATTTTAGTTCTACCACTGGGCAAAAAATTCTACGGAGATCCTATGCCGGGCTTCGGGAGCGGCCTTTTTTTTTTTTTTTTTTTTTTTTTTTTTTTTTTTTTTTGGTCAAAATGTGATCGCTCATTAAATATACTAAAAGTTTTTCAATCGTGATTGGACCAATTTTTTCACATCAGCGAATTTTTTGCTATTTCTGTGCCAATTTTGGTGCGATTTGAATGTGTAGTTTCGGCTGCCCAAAATACACACACACACACACACACACACACACACACACACACACACACTGCTATAGTATAATAGATGATAGAATTAACTTGCATAATTATACATACAATTTTTCATCCATCCATCATCCAGTCCTACATTGCCCCATAAGAAGCGTAGGAGCCCGAGGCCAAGCAGCTGGTCCCGACATTTAAGATGGGAGTGACCAGCCTCACTCATCCCTGAGTGGCATTATATGAGCAATCTACCCCAACCACCCCTTGGATATAAGCCTTCACCATCTCAATCCGACTGGAGCGCAATAATTATCCATACAACTTTTATATACCGTATATACATACATACATACATACATTCCTGGGTCATCACTTAATTATAATAATAATGATGATAATAATAATAATAATAATAATAATAGTAGTAGTGGTAGTAGTAGTAGTAGTAGTAGTAATAATAATAATAATAATAATAATAATAATATAATAGAAGTAGTAGTAGTAGTAGTAGCACTTCTACTTCTACTACTACTACTACTACTACTACTATTAATAATAATAATAATAATAATAATAATAAAAATAACAATCTGCATCATAATGATCCGATTTCTGTGTATTTTTGGGTTTGTAGGTTTGTGACCATAACACAGCAAAAACGGCGCATGTAGCGCAGATTTTTGTTAGAGCAAGGTACCTTTAAAATGCTCTGACTTGAAGAATAAAACAATTTCCAGGCCAATAGGGCCACTGGTTCTCGAGTTATGACTCATATCTGGCATTTTGTTACTAGAGGGGATGGATTCGTTCATGGTCCGGCACTGACAGACCAGCAGGACAACAGAGTGACGTGTTTGTTGTGTTATCACTCTCGCCTCTCCTTCTTACCTCCTTGTCTGTCGTATAATGATCCGATTTCTGTATGCATGTGATCGTAACACAGCAGAAACGACTCATTTAACGCAAATTTATGCTAGAACAAGGTACCGTTAAAATGCTCTGAATTGAAGAACAAAACAATTTCCAGCCCCATCAGGCCACCAGCTCCCGAGTTATGATTCATTTCTGAACATAGGAAATGACCTGACATCGGTCGGAGGCCGCCGAATGCGGCCTGTATGCGAGTAACAACATCAACAACAAAAATAATAATAATAATAATAATAATAATGATGATGATGATAACACCGTCCGCAACAAACACAGGAACCTCAGAAATAACAGCAACAAACAACTCTTCCACTCCGGCACTTTCCTTGTCCTTCCTCCATCTCATTATCCGGAGCTATCATGTTCGCTGCTCCTTTCCCTGAGTCCTCACATTCCCAGACGTCTTTTGTGCTGTCTTTTTGCCAACCTGGGTATCGTCGCATATTGTTTTCTCTGTCACGTGGTCTGTCATGCATTCTGCCATCGTTTTCATAGCGGATATTGTGGTGGTGGATATTGCTGTTTGCGTGTGTGTGTGTGTGTGTGTGTGTGTGTGTGTGTGTGTGTGTGTGTGTGTGTGTGTGTGTGTGTGTGTTTTCTGTTGCTGGATATTGTTTTTCCCTTTCATACAGTCTGTCATATTTCTTCATCCTTTTCGTAGGTATTGGCCATTTCTTTTTTCTGCTGATACTGGTGTTTTTTCTTCGATTTCTGGTGTTTTTCAGTGTTTTTCTGTTCAGTTTTTGCGTATTTTTTTCTTTGCCCCGTCCCCATTTTCTCGATACGTAATTAGGCTGTTTATCTGTTGTTGTGGATTCTCTCTCTCTCTCTCTCTCTCTCTCTCTCTCTCTCTCTCTCTCTCTCTCATGGGTCATGTAATTGATTGACCCATATTGTTGTTTTTTTCTTTTTTTTTAGTTTTTTTTTTCACGTCTTTCAGTGTTATAAAACGGCCTTTGTGTGGTTGTTATTTTTTTTCGCATTTTTGATGTTTTTTTATGCGTAGTTTTTTGCCTGTTGATTTATTTTCGTTGTCTATGTAAATGTTTTTTTTTTTTTTTTTTTTTTTGAACTGTTCTCTTTTATTCTGATTTTTTTCGTGTTCTTTTGTTCCATCAGCCGATCCTTTGGTGGTTGATAGGTTATGATGATGATGATGATGATAATGATGATGTGTACATATAAAGATCATGAAAGCTCCAGATATCATTATAAAACCTGTCATAATAAACATTTTTGATTAGGAGGGAAGACTCACATTACCGCATTTGTTCTTTCACCTTTACCTGCCATGATTTTCATCCTACTCCCGTTTGTATCACGCAGCGCAGTGGCAGGAAAAGACAAGGCTAGGGCTGTCCATCCTTTTACGTAACACTTTCTCGTGACTAGCACCAACTCAGCATTCATGATGGAGAGACGGGAACTTTACGCCACATTGAAAGCATATTCCAGTGGTAATCTCTTGCTACAACTCAGCATGCAAGATGGAGGGAAGGCGATTTTAGGCCAAGTTAAAGCATATGTTAGTCTTAATCTCTTGCGCAACTCAGCATGCAAGATGGGGAGAGGACAATTTTAGGCCAAGTTACAGTAAAAAGAGCATAGCAAGTCTCACAGGGCCACGGGAAAGACAGTCCAGAAATTCAGACTTGGATCCCAACTTGAAGCATTCCTCACCCAACTTGATGAACCTTCAAGACCGACTCGCTCCAGCTCTCACGGTTTTGCCTTTTGGAATTAAAACAGGACAGATTTTAGCCCCTTAAAGTTTGGTGAGCATCATTAGAGAGTCGGAGTTGCCAGCTGAAAATGTTGAAGATTCTTGGTGTTGGTTTGGGTCTGTGGAATTGGCTGTGTTGATTCTGTGTGAGGGTTGACGCGGTTGGGTGGAGGAGAGTGAACATGGTGGAGAGATAAGGTACTATTGCTAGCTTCGTAGTTATTTTTGAATTACTGTTACGACCACCACTGTCATAACTATTCTTATCATTACGCCTTCCATCGTTAGCATCATCGTTACTGTCATCCTCGTCATTATTATCATCCTCATCCTCATCATCAGCATCGTCATCATTATCATCTTCATCATCATCATCATCATCATCATCATTTCTGCCATCACTAGTACCACCATCATCATAACCATTTCTATCACTACCACGACCATCACGATCACCATATACACCACCACCTCTATCACCACCACAGCCATTCCTGTCATCACTGCCACAACCATCGTTCCACCAAAAGCACTAAAACCATTCCACCTCTCCTACCAACAACAGCATAACTACCTTAGCCACTACCACCACCACCGTCATAACCATTTGCATCAGTACCATTACCAGCACCCCCTACCACCACTACCACCATCACCAGCATAGTCACGTCAGTCATTAGCCTCATCACCCATTCATTACCCCCATCACCCATTTATACTACCTCCATCATATTACAGTAGCTACCACACTGACCATCGCCACCATAATACTCATTCCCATCGTTTCTGCCACTACCATCATCACCATCACTACCTCCACCATCACAGTCATCACCACCACCACCACCACCACTATTTCCACTTCCATTACCATTTTCATCACCATCATCATATTACCTCCATTACTACCATAACAACCACCGCCACCCCCACCATTTACACCATCATTTCCACCACCGTAACTACGACTACCATCATCCTAGTGCCACCACAGCCACCACAATGACTACAGTAAAGGCTCAGGTATTGACAGTGATGTGGATGCCCTCGTGAACGGGCTTTGGAAGCGTTTACAGATCCGTGGAATAGGCCTGTAAGATTACCGCTATGACTGTGACTGGCGACGAACCACACTATTAATGCTATAGATGTGCAGTTCTTCCCGTGCATTCAGAGGTAACATGGACACTGCATACCCAATCCTGCGATATGTATTCCGATTTCGCCGAAGTCCAGGTGCTCACTTTCCCCTCTTTCTGATCGTCTTTATTTTTGAGAGGAGGCTGACCCCCTTCAAGGATCAAGGGGAGAGAGGTCACGCTCACCAAAATTATCGCATTACGGATGAGAGTCCATTGTACAGCTTTTACAGAGATAGAGAAGCTATGTCTGCCCACCTTTCACCGCTGGGAGATTTTAATTTGGTGGGGGAGAGGGTTCATTCATCCTTAGAAATCATGGTTGGAAAATTGTTTATGGTGGATGACCCTCCCAGTAACCAGACGAACTGACCTGGGAAGTTTCGTTCAGATTCATCAAATAGCCTAGGAGGAATTAGGCACACACACACACACACACACACACACACACACACACACACACACACACACACACACACACACACACACACACACACACACACACACAGCATATTCGCAAGTGTGAGAGAAACTATTACGCAGATGTGAGGGAAGTGTGTGTGTGTGTGTGTGTGTGTGTGTGTGTGTGTGTGTGTGTGTGTGTGTGTGTGTAATGGTGATGATCCCACAACTATCCATGCGAATCTCGACCTTAGAGCACATCTGATTTCTTTCTTAAACTTCTGTGATTAAGTTTCATCGTTAGTTTTTATGCATCCATTTCGTAGCTGGCGTATTTTCCTCCTTAATATTGCTCTCCAGACGATTATATGCGCAGTTCAGAGGATTTTGTGCTATTCAAGGACGTGATTGTTCGCTGTTTAGAAAATTTTGTGCTCTTCAGACGATTTTTGCTCCAGACTTATTTTTTTTAAATACTTTTTGGCATTCTGATGACTTTTTGTGCTTTCCAGATGATTTTAAAGCTCTCCAGACGATTTTTGTGCCATTCATACAGGTTTTTATGCCATTCAGACGATTTTTGCGCCATCCAGACGGTTTTTATGCTACCCACCTTTTTGCCATCCAGACGGTTTTTGCTATTTAGAGTTTTTTAATCCAGACGATTTTTTGTGGTATGCAGACAATTTTTATGTTGCGCCTTTATTTTAACATTTTAATTTTCTTCCCATCTCCAAGACGATTTTCTAAAACCCCTTCAGTTTGGTGACATTTTTATGTTTCATTCTTATATCCAGACGGTTTAATTTCATTCATTAACTACCCTTATCTCATGTATTTGCTTTCTCCAGACGATTTTATTCAGCTTAGAGAAGGGCTAGTATTTTCTTCGGGTAAGGATACTCCCTAACACCTCTTCCTTAGCGATTTTTTTTATATGGCTGGTTAGTATCCTTTTGTGTGTGATTTATCCAGCGTATGGCGATGGTTGAAGGACGTATGTAACACAAAAGGATGGTAACGAGTAATATGCAAAATAAATCGCTTAGGTACAGGTCTTAGGGAGCTTCCATACCCAACAAGTTAGTAGTATTGTCTTATTCTGCCACTGACCTGTAGCTAAACATAAACACTAGAGTATGGTGCTAGTCACGAGGAAGTGCTATGGTCAGGGGGTAGAACTGTACTCTTATTGTCCTTTCTGCCATTATTAGGGAAATCAGCTGAAAAAGGACGGAAAATATCAGCAGTTAACCCTTTCGGACTGGTGATTTATTTGTTTTCATTTTATTTTGCGACAGCCAGACGATTTATTATTGTTATTATTATTATTATTATTATTATTATTATTATTATTGTAGTTGTTGTTGTTACTACTACTACTGCCGGTAGTTATTATTATTATTTTTATTATTGGTATTATTATTATTATTATTATTATTATTATTAATGGCGTTGGTAATGAATGGTGATGGATGGAATATCACAAATTTGTTGTATGCTGGTGATGCAGTACCACTTGCAAATACCAGACAAGAACTTGGTCGACTAGTGCAGAGTTTTGCTGACATCTGAGGCGTCGTGCCTTGAAAGTAAATGTAGAAAAGAGTAAAGTGATGGATATTGAGAGAGAAGATGACCACCAGTGTGATGTTACAGTGAATGGAGAGAGACTGGAATCGGTGAGAGTTCAGATACCTGGGTACAGTGACAGAAAAGAGAGGAAAATGTGCTAAAGAAGTGGAAAGTAGAGTGACACAAGGAAGGGAAGTAGTTGGTACAATGAAGGCCTTGATAAGAAACAGAGGCTGCACGAGGCTTACATGAAGGAGTGTTGGAGCCAACTATAACATATGGATGTGAGACTGTGGGTGTGGCATGAAAGTTAAGAGTGAGAGCAGGGGAGATGGGACTGCCGAGGAATGTATGTGGAGTACAGAGAGTGGATAGGATACAAAATAATGTGATTCGTGAAAGATGATGAGTGAGGAAGTCTGTGGACGCCAGAATCGAAGAGTGTACTGAGATGGTATGGTCATGTGGAGAGAATGGATAACAATAGAGTGGTGAAAAAGGTTTATCTGAGCGAATTTGAAGGAGGGAAGTGGCGAGGCAGGCCAAGGAAAAGGTGGAGGAATATAGTGGATGAGTGTGTGAGGAAGAGAGGTTTGGAAGTCGGTGAGGCTAGGAGGCTGACAAGAGATTGAGCTGGCTGGATGAATATTGTGAGGAGAAGCGCATGATCAGGGATTTGGCGCCCCTTTTTAACGTGGCAGCGTCCGGATTGACTCTATCGGATACGTTTATGTGAAGCTATAAAACGTGGTGAATGTTTTTGGCGAATCAGATAGAGCCAGAATTCCGAGAGCTTGAATGGTGAGTGAATGGAAAGGTGGCCCATTGGACTGGGCAAATTTGGGCTGTCTGGACGTTGCTATTCCTCACCCCGCCCTAGGGTGGGAAAGGAGGTCCGAATGATGATGATGATGAAGATTATTATTATTATTATTATTATTGTTATTATGGAGGTGTCAAGCTGCGAAGAGGTTAATCAAGGCAATATCTAACCTCGCGAGTTAGAAAAACCGGTCCAGTCTGAATGAAATCATCTGAAAAATAGCTAGGATTAAAAAATAA
>NC_137028.1:16636248-16833748 GCF_032717465.1 Coenobita brevimanus
CTGACTGTTAGCTATAAACCCTTACGATTCCTGTTCGTGTGGAGCGCCCTCACCCACTAGTCCACCAGGCGTCCTTTTGGTTATACAATTTCCACCAGCACTGTGAATGGCCTCCGCGATTATAGGAAATTTCGTCTTAACAAAATTCGTTCTTATAATTATTCACTGCGTTGGAGATTCGTTTAGCGTTAGACTTAAGATGTTTTTTAAATGCGACCCCAAGACCTCGCAGGAAATCTTGGGGTGAGGGTTGGCAGAGGCGTGGGAAGGAGAAGAAGAAGGGGGAGAGCGAGAGGGAAATGAATGAGGAGGGGAGAGGAGTGGGTGAAGGAATGAGAGAGAGAGAGAGGGAAAGAGAGAGAGACACACACACACACACACACACACACACACACACACACACACACACACACACACACACACCAGACGCGCAGTACAGCAGTTTGATTCAGTTACCCGCAACACTGGACTCCAATCAGTTAGTTAACAAGCGAAGGAATTCAGATACTAACTACACAATTCCCCTAACTTGTGCTTCAATACGACAGACGCGGTATGGTGAAGCCTGTGCAAGTGGTGAAGTTAGCATGGAGTTAGGTATGGTGAAGGGAAGGAGAAGATGAGAGAGAGAGAAAGAGAAAGAGAGAGAGGGAGGGAGGGAGGGAGAGGGAGAACTGTGACAGGATGAGATAATAGAAACGGAGGGCAAAGCATGAGAGAGAGAGAGAGAGAGAGAGAGAGAGAGAGAGAGGTGTAAAGGAGAAAACAGGAAAGAGAGTGACTAGGAGTGAAGCGTTTGATCTATATATAACTCGGTTTGAATATATTCCCTTGCCGTATAAACAAGTCTGAGGTGAGAGAGAGAGAGAGAGAGAGAGAGAGAGAGAGAGAGAGAGAGAGAGAGAGAGAGAGCTTTAATTACCTTAAGTCCATAAGTTAAAACATAACCCTGTGTGGTTATATTGGGACACGTGAATATACAGGCCATGTGAGAGAGAGAGAGAGAGAGAGAGAGAGAGAGAGAGAGAGAGAGAGAGAGAGAGAGATTTAATCACCGTAAGTCAGTAAGTTAAAGCATAACCCTGTTTGGTTATATTGAGACACGTGAATATACAGCCCGTGAGAGAGAGAGAGAGAGAGAGAGAGAGAGAGAGAGAGAGAGTCGGGTGGAATAACTTCAAAGGTAAAATCGTGAGAAAGGGAAGGATGAAAGAGAAAGGAATCGAAGTCAGAGAGAGAGAGAGAGAGAGAGAGAGAGAATGATTATACCTCACAATTATTACAGACGTTCAATAAATGTGTCAGAAATAAAGAACTTACATCTTCGCGGATTCACTTTTGATGTGCCAGGACGTGTATTCATCTCGGCAGGAAGCAGTTCAAGACCCTCACCATCTGAATATTCATGGCAGCGACGGACCGAATATTATGGTAGGACTTTGAGCAGAGAGTCTCAATAAGGCTTAGGAATATTAACCCTGTCGCGTATCTTAACCTGTTGTGAGATGCAGGCGAGATGAGTTGACATTGCTTGAGATGAGCGGGGAAACTAACTTAGGTGAGAGGAGTTGACTTCGCGTGAGAGACAGACAGGGAAACTAACTCCTGATGCAGCAAGAGATTAACACTCGAATTGTGTGCCACTCACGAGGAGCTGTGTAAACGGTATAGATCCACAGTATTCTTATCTAGAGCCGTACCGTGAGATTAGATGTTAGAGTAGAAAATGTGAATGATGTAGAGCCTTAGTATTGTCTTTTCAGCCACTAAGATCCGGGAAGTAAACATGAAAAGACGAAAATCTCCACCAGGTTAATCCTCTCATGATCGGGACAACTCCAGTGTTCGGTGCTAGCGAACATGAAACAATTGTATTCGGCTGAGAGTAAGACATGGGAGCCTGAGAGTGTTCATACCATCATTTTTAATACCCTTTAATGGTCGGGGCAGCTCTTGTGTTCTCTTCCAGCTAACATCAGACGATTTTGTTAAGCTGAGAGTGAGTCATAGGTGCCTGGGAAGGGGGGGGGGGAGGAAGTAGAAGCTGGTCCAAAAGGTGTGTGTTAAGGTGACCCCGGATGACCTGGCTGGTGTCCATGCCGAGGTCACTGACTCCTGCCCCGCAACTCACTCCCTTGTCGCCAGTTGCACTCCCTCAAAGTTCCGCTTCCTCCTTCCCTCCCTTACGGTTCCTCTCCCTCCTATCCTGGTCATCTTCCCTCCCTCCTCTCCTGCTCTTCTTCCGTCCCTCCTCTCCCTCGTTCCTCCCTCGTCTCCATTCCAGTCCTCTCCCTTCTTCCTCCCACCTCTCCAGCCCAGATCCTCTCCGTCCAGATTCGCCTCCCTTTTCACTTCCTCTGTCCTCTCCATCTTAGTTCCTCTCCCTCTCTCCTTTCCACCACAGTTTCCCTCCCTCTCCCCTGTCCTCCCCAATTCTCCTCCCTCCTTCCCTTCCTTTCATTTCCTCTCTCTTCCTCCCATCCTTTTCTCCCAGTTCCTCGCTCTCTTTCCTCCCTCCTTTCCATCGCAGCTCCCCTCCTTCCATCCATCCACCCGTTCCACCCAGCTCCTTCCTCTCTTCGTCCTTTCTCCATCGCTCCTTTCTCCTGACTCCTCTTCCTCCTCTCTTCTTCCTTTCTTCTTCCTTTCCTTCCAGCTTCCTTGTCCCTTCTCTCTCTCCCTCCGCCCACCCGTCCCTCCTTCCTCTCTCCATCACCCCTTTACAAACTGGCCTCAATTCACCTGACGCTTCCTTTCACTTGATCTTGTGACCCCACCTGCCCTGACACCACCCACCACCACCTAATTCCCCCATCAGTCTCCATTCACCGTCCCTCTGCCAGTAACCCTTTCACTGCCGGCGTTGACCGTGTTTTAGGTGGCATGGAGCACGTAGTGCCATTCTTTTAGCGATTTATTTTCCATGTTTTATCCACCAACACCTAAGTCTGCCTTCACCATCCATTCACCTTAATCCTTTTGTTGCGATTAGTGGCTGGATTTTAGAGGTCGTAGGAGACTCTCTTAATAAATCTTCTTTAGTGATTCATTTTGCTTGTTACACCTTTCACCCTCCGTAGCACCCCTTCTTCATGGATTTATTTTTGCATATGACACTTTTTATTCTTTGTAGCGCCTCTTCTTCAGCGATTTACCTTTGCATATTACATCTTTTATCTTTCGCAGCACCTCCCCCCCTTCCTCTCGTGGACACCCCCTCCCTTCTTTACAATCAGTGCCATCCAGGTTATTATTATTATTTTTTTTGGTCTACTCTTATTCGTCCTGCTGTCAGACGGTTTTATTCAGCCTAGGGAGGGTCTCTCGTAATGAAGGGGTTTAATAAGGCCGTATCAAACCCCTCCAGTTCGAGTTGTCTGTGTCCAAAGCCGAATAAAAATCGTCTGGAGATGGCAAGAGTTAAAAAAAAAAAAAAAAAAAATCCGACTCATCTCATTAGCTTCTTGAATCAGGTGACATTTTGCTGCTTTATTTTTGCTAGCCCTGGACGGTTTTATTAAGCTTAGGGGGAGGGTTCTCGTACTGAAGGGGTGAATATGAGGCTTGTGTCTGAACCATGACGAGTGAAATGGCCAGATGGAAGCAGGAGTGAAGATGGCGTCCTCGGAAGGACACGGTTAAGACTATTTTGCATGACCCCAGGCACTTAACCCCCCCTCCCTACCACGACCCTCCCTCCCCACTAGAACCCTCCCTCCCCACTGGAACCCCCCCTCCCCACTAGAACCCTCCCTTCCTACTAGAACCTTCCTCCCCCCCCCCCAGTTCACCCCCCTCAGCCTGCATAAAGCCAACATTAGGCTCTGGACTGAGAATGTTAACGAGATTTTCCCAACTTAACCCCGTCACCCTGAGGACCTTGTTCCTATTTTGCTCCTGCGCCTTCACACGATCTCATTGACCTTGCAGCTGAAGAAAATCGTCTGGTAGTGGCCTGATTAGAGTTAGTTATAGATGACTAGGAGGCTTGTTTATTTTAGCAGCCTTAGACGGATTATAGCATCAACTGGTGAATATTCAGCTTAGTACCCTTAAAGAAAACTTATAGAAATAGGTACGCGTGTTAATTTGAATATGAGTATGTTTGTTCAGCTTAGCACACTCACAGAAGAAAGCTTTTACTGATTTACGAAGCACTGAAACAAAAAAGCTTAAAGACGAAAGCTCTGAATTATCGACCCATTGTAATTGCACACAGGATGGAGAGAGATGGTAGTTTTAGGCCAAGTTAAAGTGAAAGGAGTATAGATGTAAGGTTGTCAGTCAGTTTTAAGCCAATAGTTGAAGTAAAAAGAGTATACATAGAAGGTAATTATTTCGTAGTCCAAGTAAAAGTCAGAAGTCCATTCATGTCAAGTCATTTTGAGGCCAAGTTAAAATGAAAGGAGTATAGATGGTTGGTTATATGTCGGTTTTAGGCCAAGTTGAAGTGAAAGGAGTATAGATGGGAGGTCAACAGGGACACAGCGGGAGAACAGCAGCGTAATGGGTAACGCAGAGGCCATTGATCGCTAATTAAGGAGCCAGTGCCCATCAATTACCCACCTATTGACCGGAGAGAGAGAGAGAGAGAGAGAGATAACAGCGTTTTTAATCAACGTAAGTCAGTCATTTTTAACATAATCCAGTTTGAATATTTTTATACCCTTGTGTATTGAGAGAGAGAGAGAGAGAGAGAGAGAGAGAGAGGGAAGTTACAAGGTAAGGGAAAATAGGGCATAATGGAGAGAGAGAGAGAGAGAGAGAGAGAGAGAGAAAGAAAGAAAGAGTGTAGTTGCAAGGTAAGGGAAAATAGGGCATAATGGAGAGAGAGAGAGAGAGAGAGAGAGAGAGAGAGAGAGAGGTTGCAGGGTAAGGGAAAATTGGGCATAGAGGAGAAGGAACGATGGAGAGAGAGAGAGAGAGAGAGAGAATGCGTGGTTTAAAGGGCTCTCAAGCATCTCCTCTTTAACGCATTTATTTTGCATATTACAACTGATTTTTATCCTTTTTTCCGAGTATGTTGCTTATTTATTTTTCATTTCGATTGCACACATTGCCTACAAGGATATATTAACGTATCAGATCCACAAATTTACTAGTCAGGAAGAAGTGCAAGAGGGCGCCCGTAGCCGACGAAATCACCTGGACAAACTGTAGGTGTGGACGAGTGTTATAGAGATTCCCTATTGCCATTCTTCCATGTCACACCTACTATTTTGAAATGGAAGTGGAATTTAATTAACTGTAGTTGCAGATCGGATGACACTTTGTTTACCAGATACATGTAATTTCCTCTCCCAGCATACTAAGTGGAGTGAACAGCTTTCTTTCTCAGGATACTGCCGTAGGGGAAGTTTTTTTGTTTTTTAATACCTTGTGGAGTGAAAAATTTTCCCCTCAGGATATCTTATGAAGTGAACAATTTTCTCTCTCAATATTAGGTGGAGTGAATAATTTTCTTTCTCAGACAACCATGTAAACAGTTTCCTCTCTCAGAATTGTGTGTGAAGCAGACAGAATTCTCTCTCCAAATACTATGTGAAGTGACCAGTATTCTCTCTCAGCAAACTTGGTGGAGCAATTTTCTTGCTCTCAGGACAGTATGTGAAGTGAATAATTGCATCTCTCTCCCATTACATACCCATTTCCCTCCCATTTCCCGGTTCCGTTCCACTCTATCCTGTCCGTCTAATCTGAGGTGGAGTTGTGTACCCAAGGCCTGACAGGGTTCGAATCCATTGGCCTCGTCATCACCACCCGCAGGAAGTTTGAGCTGCCCTCCACGCTAACTGAGGGTCCTCCACCACATTCAATTGCAACCCAAAGTGGACTCGGTTAAGCGGGTTGTGGTGGGATGTTGGGGGTCCGGGGATTGTGGGTGGAAGAGGAGCCAGGGCGCTTCCTTAACCACCTAGATTATGATTTTTGTGTTTTTTAATACGATTTTGTGGTGTTAAAATATGCTCATGTTTTTGGGGGGTGATTAATATCCATGTAGGAGATGTTTTTTAAGAAGAGGGGTTAGATACAGACTTCATTAATTCCTCTACTACTAAGAATCTCTCCTAAGCTGAGGAAATTGTCTAGAAGTAAGAATAAAATCTAGAAGTACGTCGTTGTGTCGAAGGGGTTAACAAA
The DNA here is from genome assembly GCF_032717465.1 of Coenobita brevimanus. Lineage (NCBI taxonomy): Eukaryota > Metazoa > Arthropoda > Malacostraca > Decapoda > Coenobitidae > Coenobita > Coenobita brevimanus. Next base: position 16,642,390 of record NC_137028.1, read on the forward strand.
CTATAATACAGGCCAGGGTTTCAGAGGGAGGTATTCTCATGGGCTTAGGAAGTTTGTGAGGACTTTTTTGTTGCAAATTAATTCTCTATATTGCTCTTTAATATTTCCTTGTAGGCTCCTAATGCAATGTAGAATCACGGACAAAAATTAGTTCCTTTTTCCACCGCGTCTGCTTCACACTTGAGGGCATTTTTGTCACATTCCTGCCAGACATCATATCTAAGGGACTCATGTGTAGACAGGGACACATACCAAGCCTTTCTCAGCCTAGGAATATTACCCAGAAAGTGAAAGTGACAGAAGTAGAGGAGAAATACTAGAGGAAATTATACTGTACGTCGATAATCAAAAACTGTAAATTGAATAAATACTGAGATGTAATATGGAAAATAAATATCCAAGAAGCGATATTAGTCAAAGTGATATTGTACATGGATATTGAAAACCGTCAGTTGAAGGAGTACCGAGGTAATATCCAAAATAATTATCCTAGAGGCGATATTATCCAAGGTAATATTGTACCTGGATATTGAAAAACCGAACTGAAGAAATACTGAAGGGCAATATGGAAAATAAATAACCAAGAGGCGATATTAGCCGATGTAACAGTGTACTTGGATATTCGAAAACTGCAAATTGGAGGAATACTGAGGGGGCAATATCCAAAATAAATATCTAAGTTAGGGGTATCAGGGAGCCAGCTAGATCAACGAGGATGGGGCTGTGAGGCTGGCCTTGTCCCATCTCACTCCATCTGTCTAATTTGAGGGGAAATTGGATTGTTGATGGGATGTCAAGGGTCGTGGGATTCGAAACGGTGTGAATAATTGTGTGTGTGTGTGTGTGTGTGTGTGTGTGTGTGTGTGTGTGTGTGTGTGTCCGATTGTTGTATGGCCAGAGTGGCGGCTGGGTGTGTTACGTTTCCCAAATTTCGTTGTTTCATATTATTGTTTTGTTTTGGCATTTCACTCTGTCCCCTATTGTCGTTGGGAAAGGAAGTTGCCCTAACATCTTTTCCTGTTTGATTTATTTTGTCTTACATCTCGCTGTCCTAATCTTTGTTATGCCAGTCCTTCAAACATCACCCTACTCTGCATAATAACGTACCAGAGGACACTGACTAGCCCTGTCCAAAAATAAATCGCTTTGGACGGGATCATAGGGAGCCTTCTTACCCAACGACAGTACGGGCCTGTGTTTGTATTTTGTATATTTCTTTTATCCCTTTAATTGTATATTTAGTGTATCTGTCTGTGTACTGTATATTCATGTCTGTCTTGAATTCTGGCTTTGAATGTAAAATAAGTCATCGGATTGAAGGGATATCCTGATTTTCGCAATTCGTCATGCTCAGTTTCATTGCTGCGTATTTCTTCATAAATCTACGGACTTTTCCCGCCTCATTTCACCGTTCGTTCCAATTACCATGGCATAGGGAATCGTTCTTTTCCATCTCTTTTCCCCTGGGTTGGTGGATAAATAGGACGCTACTACGGCATTACGTACTTTTCAGTAGCACTTCTTCGTGACTGGCATCTTATATTCAAGTGTTAGTCTAGTACAGCTCAGCCTTCAAGGTGGAAAAGTGTTACCGGTAATCATAGAGGCTAAGTTGACACTCAGGCTCCTACGACTCATTCACAAGTGAGTAAAATCTTTTGGCGTCAGCAAGGATAAAATACTAAAATTGTCCTGACCATGAGAGGGTTAAAAGTACCAGTAATAACTCACTCAGGCTCCCATGACGCATCCCTTTGCTGAATAAATTTGTCGGAAATAGAAGGCTGGGGGTGCTGATGGGGGGGGGTAATAAGTGATAATTTTAGCCCAGTCAGGCCCGTACTTTCGTCGGGTAACAGCGCTCCCTAACACCTTTTCTTTAGTGATTTATTTTTGGAGTTGTGTGGTTAATATCTTGTTGAACGCTGTTTATGCGGAGTATGGCGATATTGGAAGGATTTATGTAACAAAGACTAGGACGGTATGGTGTAATTCAGCAAAATAAATCGCTTAGGAGAGATTGTTAGGGAGCTTCCTCAACCGACAAGAATACGGGCCTGTCTCCTAGGCCCGTATTCTCGTCGGTTAAGGAAGCTCCTTAACACCTCTTCTTAGGCGATTTATTTTTCTTATTACACCTTACTATACCTCTTCTGTGTTTCTTAAATCATTGTAATATCACCATACATCATACAAATTACGTACAAAACTATTATCCAGTCGTTTTAAAAAATAAATCGGTAAGGAAGAGGTGTTAGGGACCTTCCTTAACCACCGAGAACACGAGCCCTACAACACAGTAAAGAAAAAAAAAGTAGAATGGTAGAGTAATCCCGACCATGAGTGTGTTAAAGTAGAATAGAATGGTAGAGTAATCCCGACCATGAGTGTGTTAAAGTAGAATAGAATGGTAGAGTAATCTCAACCATGAGCGTGTTGAGTAGAATAAAATGGTAATCCCGACCATGAGCGTGTTAAAGTAGAATAGAATGGTAGAGTAATCCCGACCATGAGCGTGTTAAAGTGGCATAGTGCTTTTAATTTCCATAGGTCTCTAGAACATGCTCACGCCCACGCCCACGCCCGTGTTGACAGAAGTAATGACGTGCTGTTTATTGGCTGCGGGTGGGGGTGTGGGTGGGGAGTGGGTGGGCGGGTGGGGAGGATGATAAGAAGTAGGGGAGGCGGGTGAGTGGGGAGGGGAGGTAAGAGGTAGGGAAATTGAACGAGTGGGTGGGAGTGGGGACTGGATGTGTGGGTGGGCGGTGTGGGTGTACTGCAGTTGTGGGGGGGGGGAGTGAAGGGTGTGGTGAGGAGGTGGTGGGGGTGGGGATGGGGAGGATTGGATTGTGGGTGGGTGGAGAGGGATGGATGGATGTGTGTGTGAGAAGGGAAAGTGTGTGTATGTGTGTGTGTGTGTGTGTGTGTGTGTGTGTGTGTGTGTGTGTGTGTATCCAGCTAGTACTGCCACAATCGATGCCTCCAGACACTTTACGTTCTGTCGGTCGGTGACGTCATCTCACTGCCATGCTGTCTCGCTCTGCCTTTCTTTGCATCTTTCCTTCTCTTTCTTTTCCTTTCTTTCCTTCACTTCTTTTTCTCTCCTTCCTTCTTCCCCTCTACTTCTTGCCATGCCGTTTGTTTCCCTCTTGTTTCCTGTCTTATTCCATGCCATTCTGTCTTGCTTTCCCTTTGCTTTCATTTTCATTCCTTTTCTTTATTGTTTTTTCCGTTCCATGCTTTTTTTTCTTGTGTTGTGACATTTTCTTTTTCCTGTTGTACTCCATGCCGTGCCGTCTGTTTTTATATATATATATATATTTTTTTTAGTTCTCTGCAATGAATTTTTTTTCCCTTGCCAAACCATCCTTTTCAATTTTTTTTTTTTTTAATACTTCGGCTACATTTATCCTTAACCCATTCAGTCCAATGATATATATTGTTTTATTTAGACGATTTTATTCAGCCTGGGAGGTTTTTTTTTTACAAGTGGGATTACAGTCGATACAGTATTAATAAAACCCCTTCATTACGAGAGCTTATTCCGAAGTGAAATCGTGTGTAGTATCAGGAGTGAATTTAAAAAGACGTCACTTGGCTCTCTCTCTCTCTCTCTCTCTCTCTCTCTCTCTCTCTCTCTCTCTCTCTCTCTCACACACACACACACACACACACACACACACACACACACACACACACACACACACACACACACACACACACACTGTATAGTAACCGTTATTGGCTGGACGTTCATAGCCATATATTTTTATCACTTTTAATATCTTCGTCATCCGGTACTGTGAGTCGGAGAGAGAGAGAGAGAGAGAGAGAGAGAGTAAAAGAAAAAGGATTGATGCGTGTCCTTTTAGGAGTGAAAAAAAAAAAAAATACATATACAGTAGAGTGAGATACTTTTTTGGTGTGTGTGTGTGTGTGTGTGTGTGTGTGTGTGTGTGTGTGTGTGTGTGTGTGTGTGTGTTGTTTTTTCCCCGCCAGTAACTGTTATTGGCACGACAGACGTAGGGTTTCAATTTGCACCACTTTTAATACCTCCGTCATGCTTCGTGTGCCGTGAAGGGGGAAAAAAGGGGGAGACGTCCACCTTTCTTTTTTTTGTCTGTGTCTCCCTCTCTCTGTTTATCTTTGTCTGTGTGCTTGTCTGTTTTGTAGGTCTGTCTGTCTTCTGTCTGGCTGTTCGTCTATCTTTTGTCTCTGTGCCTGTCTGTCTGTGGGTCTGTCTTGTCTTTATCTTTCATCCTTTTCTCTCTTTGTTACAGCTTATGGGAAAGTCATGCACACCTTTCACTTCTTTTCATTGTTGGTCTTTGTCATGCACCGTGTGTCATGAGAAAGAGAAGAAAAAGGAGAAGGGGAAACAGACCGAGGCCTTTTTCTTTGCTCTCTTTCATTCATTCTTTCTTGCGATGGAAGTGATTCTCGCTCCTTGCCTTGATCTTCCCGTCTTCCGTTATTTGCTTTTCTCCAGTTTCTTTTTCTTTATTGCTTTGTCTCTTGTTTCTTTTTCTTTATTCCCTTTTCTTTATTGTCCATTCATCTCTTTTATTATTCCTTTATTCTTTGGTCTTTATTTCCTTTTTCCTTTTATTTCTTTTTTCTCACTTATCCCATTTTCTCTTCTTCCATTCTTTATTCGTTTTTTCTTCTTTATTTCTTATTCTCTTGTCTTTATTCGTTTTTTCTCTTGCCATTCTTTATCCCATTTTATTATTTTCTTTATTTTCTGTATTCTCTCCTTTCTTTTTATTCATATTAACTTATAAGAAGGCAATTTATAAGCTTCACTGCGTGTCGTCGTATCACCTCATCTTTTCGTGTCTTCAAAGAAAAAGACAAGGAATCAGATCGAGACGTTTTTCTTTCCATTTTCTTCCTTTGTTTTTCATGCTAATTGTACCTGGCAAGTCGTTTATAATCCTTTCTCTTTATGTTTACTGTTATTGGAAGGTGATTTATAAGCGTCACTGTGTATTACCTCTTAATATTGACGTCATTGCTTCATGTGTCGTATGAGAAAGGAAAAAGCTAACAGATGGGGTATTTCTCTCTCTCTCTCTCTCTCTCTCTCTCTCTCTCTCTCTCTCATTTTTTTTTTCATTACTTACAAGTCACTTAAGCTTCTCTCCCAAACATCAGAAAAAAAAATATTTCGTGTCATTTGTTTAGAAAATCAAGAAAAAAAAAATCAGCTCCATTTCCTCTCTCTCTCTCTCTCTCTCTCTCTCTCTCTCTCTCTCTTTAATAGTTACCATTATTTGTCAGGGCAAAACAAAAGCTTCATAGGCCGCCATATTTGACACCTTTAGCTCTTTTTGTTTTTAAAGAGAGAGAGAGAGAGCACCTTAGTTAACCCCTTCAGTTCGAGAGGTGCCACAAAAACTGAATTACATTTTTCTGATAATAGCGATAATGTCTTTTAAAATCATCGTAGTGAAGTAGGTATTTTTTATCACTTTGTTCTGTCTTTTTATCTGTCTATCTCTTCATCTGTGTATTTGTCTGTCTGTCTCTGTCCTAATCTATCAGTCCATTTGTCTGTGTCTTTCTGTCTGTCTATCGGGGCTCTTTATCTGTCCATCTGTATATTAGTGTGTATGCCTGTCCATATATCTATCAATTTGACTGTCTTTGCCTGTCAGTTCATGTCTGTGTATGTTAGTCTGTCTATCTTTATCTGTGTCTGTCTGCCCATGTCTGTCTGCCTGTGTATCTATCTGTGTCTGTCTATCTATAACCTGTTTCCATTCTATAAGGGGGTGGTATAGACGAAAAGAGGAACCGCCTGGCATATCTGTCCCTACTCATTAACAACCCCCCCCCTCTTCCCACGACACTCGACCACCCTTCCGTACACATAGGTTTGCACTACTTCTTGCTCTCCTTTTCGATCTCTTCCTCTCGGTCTCGGCCTCCCTCTCCACCGCCTCGCCTCCCACCCACCTGGCCCTCATACCTTTAATATTTACACCACCTTTAAATTTTTTCTCAGCCCTTTCAGCCCGAGGACGCCTTTTGTATATTTCATTCTTGCTACCTCAGACGATTTAGCTTAGGAGGACGCCCAATGTACAGGCTATAATTAGTATGCTGTTTTTGCCCTAACTTGGCCCAGATTTTCGTCCTTTTGCAGCTTATTTCACGTAGCTTTGTAGTAAAAAGAGACAGTTCCGCCACCCTGCCTACTTTCCATAGCACTTCTTCGTGACTAGCATCGTTTACCTAGTGCCAGTATATTCCTACAACTCAGCATTCAAGATGGAGAAGTGGTAATTTTAGGCTAAGTCTGAGTAAAAGGAGTATAGTACCTGTAGTAGCCCCAGGTTCATGTGAAACGAGAACCCAGTGGACTGCAGGCTGACTAGTTTCCCTTCTCCAGTCGTCCACCATCGTACTTTTGGGGGATAGGGATGGAGTTGAAGGGCCTTGATTAAAACCGGCATCTTCAGCTCCAAACGGGTTAGGGAGGACTGTTTCTAACCTCCTCCCCCCATCCTCCATTTTGAAAAGCCTCGTCAGCTAAATAAAATCGTCTGGGGATAGCAAGAATACTCGTAAGTGTAAAGAAAACTTCCTGGAAAAGGAGTTTGCTCTTATATGCTTTTTTTTTTTCCCGCCAGTCTTTCTTAAAAGTTTAGGAAGGGGTTATCGCACTGAAGAGGTTATGGTCACCAAATTTAACCTCGTAAAGTTCATGAAATAAGTTAATTGAAAAATGGAGAGACTTGCTTCTACAATTTCTGCGTGTCACATAATTTCACTCATTATTATTATTATTATTATTATTATTATTATTATTATTATTATTTATATTAGTTTGCTCTGTCCTCAGAATGGTGGTTTAGTTCATGAATTTAACCCCTTCAGTCCAATGACGTGTTATTTCTTCCTTTCCTCCGCCGGCTAATATTCGTAAGCTGAGTGAGGCTTCGTGTCTTCTTTTCCTCCACTGGCCAGTATTTCTGAGAGAGGCTTATTTTTCCTCCACAGATGAGGAAGAAAAGGAGAGGGAGAAGAGGGAAGAAACGGGATATTTACTGAAGGAACACTGAAGGAGGAAAAAGTAAGCTGGCTTGACATTTCTCCTCTTCCTCTCACTTTCCTCTGCTGGCTAATATTTCTAATTTGAGAGAGAGAGAGAGAGAGAGAGAGAGAGAGAGAGAGAGAGAGAGAGGCTAGACACGTTACTTTCTATAGTTTTTTTTTTTTTTTTGCGATGTGTCAAGGAGAAAAAGACTGACGTACGTAACCTGACCTTGTTTGATAATCTCCCTTAACCCCTTCAAACTGATGACGTCTTATTTAGTCTTGCTGCCTCCAGACGATTTTCCTCATCCAAGGGGAGACGCCTCGTAGTGAAGGGGTCATTGGCGGCTGTCTCTAACCCCTCCAGGTCGAAAAGTCTCTCCAAAGATGTATCAAGTCTTCAGTTATTTATTTTTTTATTTTTATTTTTTTTTTTGCCTAGGCCCAGTTTTTTTGTTGTTTTTTTTTGGTTTATTCGACGTAGCTCAGGGCCAGAATGGGACAGTGCTGCGGCTCCACATCCTTTCCATAGCACTTCTTCGTGACTAGTACCACATTTCTACTGCTGATGTCTTGTTACATCACGGCATTCAAGATGGAGAGGTGATAATTTTTAGGCCAAGTTAGAGTGAAAGGGGTATAGCAGCCAGAATGAAACATACGATTTTCACCTCTTCATTACGACGCGTCACTTGTACAGTCGATCAAAAAACTACCTGAGCACACCTGGCGCGAAATATTTTGACCACGAACGAAGGCTACTGGAAATGCCCAATAATTTTTCCTTACGTTGCTAAACCCACTTCCTTAAAGATGCAGTAAATTTCATCTATCTGTCTATCTATAGACAGACGCCTTAATCCCGTAAGGGGTGGCCACAAATAAATCGCCTCCATGTCGCCCTGTCCACTGCCATTACGCTGCCCTTCCCCCAACTCACCCCTCCTCTCTCACGTACCTCTCCACTTCATCCCTCCATCTCCTCTTCGGTTTCTGGCCTGTGATATTTTCCAGTGGGTAATATTATCAACCTTCAGATTATAACAGACGAACATTTTGGGGGACTTCACATTGAAAAGGAAAAAATATATAGCGATCATTTCGGATATCATCGTACCCCTCCTGAGCGATACTTTTTGGGTCAACTGTACTTTTTTTTCGATTGATTTTTTCTATGACTTCATGGGACGGGAGGGTCTAATGGCTGTTACTTTAATATTGCCGTAATTTTTCATCTTTATCGGTCTTTTCAATCCAGTGACATTTTTCTGTTTTAATAATGCTCTCACCAGACGATTTTATTACGGAGGAACCTGTAGTAGTGAAGGGGTTAGTGAGGCCAGTATCGTGCTCCCTAGTTTCGTGAAGTCTGTAAAGCTGAATAAAGTCGCCAGTAAAGTCACCAATAAAGTCACCAATAAATTCACCAATAAAGTCACCAATAAAGTCACCGGTAAAGTCACCAATAAAGTCACCAATAAAGTCACCAATAAAGTCACCAGTAAAGTCACCAATAAAGTCACCAATAAAGTCACCGATAAGGTCACCAAGTATAGCACCAATGCAGTGTAAAATGCATCAGAGGAGTGAAGATGTTGTCATTCAACCAGACAGCGTATGATAGATAGATAAATAGATAGATGATAGATAGATAGGTAGATAGATAGACAGGTGAATAGATATATAGAGATAGACAGGCAGACAGATAGATTATAGATGGTAGATAGGTACAGATAGATAGTAGATATAGATAGGTTGATAGAGATATATAGACATAGGTAGATGGTAGAAAGTAGGTACATATTAATAGATAGATAGTAGATATAGATGGATAGATATACCAGCTGTGTAGTGAGGATGGTGTTCAACAGACACTTTTCAAACAAGAGGAATTACACAACCATGAATGAAACACAAGATGCCTTTCCTAGATATAAAAAAAAAGAAAAAAAAACAAAAACTCTTAACCCTTAAAAATAATCGTAACATTGCCTTTGTCGTAATTATATCCAGTGTTTATATTTTAACCCCTTCACTTTGATGACACGTCTCTTGGTCGATTTTTTTTTCCTACCTTCAGCCGATTCTTTTGTACCTTAAGCATGCCAGTACTTATTCTGCCCAGGGGGATTTTTTTTTTTTTAAACATGAGACAAGCCATTTTTTTAACCCACCTGCACAAGAGGTCATCCCAGAAATTAATAAAATCGTGTGTAAATAGCAAGAAAAAATAGCTGAGTACGTCATTAGGAGGAAGTAGTGAATATCTTTTTTTTTAATGTATATATTTTCACCACTCGCGTCCTTCTCTCGCTCTTAAGGCTATTGCAGTCATTTATTCATTTACTTTTTTATTTATTCATTCATGTCTGTGTAGTTAATTTATCTTTATTTATGTCCGTCTAGTTAGTGTATCTATTATTTATTTATTTATTTATTTATTTACGGTAGGGGCACTTTATCCTTCCTCAACTGAATGAAATCGTCTGGCATTAGCTGGAATGGAGTACGAGAGTAGTCCCGACCGTCATAGGGGTAACGGTGACGGTATTATCACTCAGGTTCATTTGACCAACTCAGCGGAATAAAATCGTCTGATGTCAGCTGGAATTACGAGAATTGTTCCGAGCATAAGAGGGGTTAAGCCAGAAGTCCACAGTTCCTCATTTGCCCTCTCATTAACCTCAAATTTGCAGATCTGTCAGTCATCATTTTTTTTTTTTCAACATTCACGTCTTTCCCTCACTTTTTAAGATGCCATTAAAGTTATTCCTTCCCCCCTTTTTTTTATAGTATGAAAATTTGTAGTTATGTATGTGTTGTCGGAAAATTTGGAGTTTTTTTTATATACACTAATTTAACGTTGTATTGTCAGCCTATTTTGTCAGCACTTTTCAGCAGCAGCGTCACTCCCTCTTTTTCCCAAGCAAATCCTGTTGTTTTATTTCTTCAGCTTATTAATTTTGTAGTTTCATATTTTCTCTTATTTAACGTCCACTTGTCAGTCTAATTTGTCAGTATTTTTATTTGGCAGCATTTTTGTCATCATTTTTATTTGTCAACATTTTTATTAGTCAACATTTTTGTCAGCATTTTTATTATTCAACATTTTTGTCAACATTTTTATTTGTCAACATTTTTATTTGTCAGCATTGTTCAACAGCCGCGTCATTCCCTCTTTTACCGGGGCAATCTCGTTATTTAATTTCCTCTTTTTATTCTTTGGACTGGCGGGGTCTTTCATTTGCCTTGTCATTGAGCGTCGGATTTGCAGCTCATTTTTGTCAACAATTTTAAACACACATCTTTGCATCGCTTTAAGGATTTTCTGCGAACCTGATTTTTTTTTAATGTAAACTGAAAACGCGTAGTCTTTTATTAACTTTTATTTTTATTTACACCTTGAGCATTCGTGTCGTACTTTATTTCGCGGCCAACCTAGTAAACTGATTCGTTTTTTTTTTATGCGAAAGTCACTGTCCTTAATTCATCGCTCCATTTAACATCGAATTTGTAGTTCAATTTGTCAGCGTTTTTGAGACTGGATTTTGTTTTTTCGTTCGCTTCCAAGACTAACGTAATTCCTTAAGTCGCTGAATAGAAACCTTGTAACAGTATTTACATATGTATAAAGCTGGCCAGAAAATGCATCGCTTATTAAAAAAAAAGAATACCGGATTCGTATTTACCCACTTTATTTTTCTCCTTACCTTTTTTTCCCTTCTTTCCTCTTCTTCCCCCCATTTTCTTCTCTTTCTCCCACTTCCCCATTATATCTCCCACCCATTTTCGTATCTTCCTCCCACTTCGCCACTTTATCTTCCTCCCACTTTCTTCCCACTTCCCCACTTTATCATCCTCCCACATTCTTATCTTCCTCTTACTTTCCCTCTTTATCTCCCGCCCATTTTCTTATCTTCCTTCCACTTTATCTTTCTCCCGGCCCCTTAAGCTACCCGGCATCTCGCGTCGGGGCCGAGAGAAAAAAGAAGTGCATAGCTTTAAAGTAGAATAATAGCCCACAGGTATTTTGGCAGGCATTGTCGAGCCCTGTAGTCTAGTCAGTCCGTTCCCTTACACATTTCCAGGTGAAGATGATGTTCATGTGTGAGAGATAGGCCGGTATAGGTGCACGAACCCGGTGTGTACGTGTGCGTGTGTGCGTGTGTGTGATGTTTGGGGTCTCAGCTGATTCCAGTGGGCCGCACGAAGCACCCTCCCCCCCAAATAAACGTTTCATTGATGTGCTTCTCCTGTTGCCCACACCCTTACTCACCCTCGTCAGCGCCTTTCTGCTCTCCCTGCGCCGGGATTTGAATGTGTGCGAATCGGGAAGGGTGACACGTGGAGCTCAGGGTGCGAGATAGGCCGTGGTAGGAGCACGATAGTCCCTCACCTCTACTCACACACGCTCTCAACTGCCCACCGAGTTCGATAGCGACGGTGGCGGTTCCTGGCGGCGGCCGTGGCAAGCTTGGTATTGATTGAAGCTTTCTCACTCTCCTCCCCCCTCGTCTCTCTCTCTCTCTCTCTCTCTCTCTCTCTCTTACCTCTGTTCTAACCCTCCCCCGCCTCCTTCACCCCCCCTCTCCTCATCTCTCCCAGGCCCCTTCTCATGTCTCCCCTTCCCGTCTCTTAGTTTTCCCCTCCCCTCTCGTGGCTTTCCCCCTCCCTCCTCCCCTCTTCTAGCTGTCTCCCCTCCCTTCCCTTCTCCCTCCCTCCTATCGTCTCACCGCTCCCCTCCCCTGCCTGTACCCTTGCCTGCCTCACCCTGTCCTACCTCACCTGACCCCTGCCTTCCTACCTGCCTGGACACGCCCTCAGTCACCCCAGCCCCATCACAACCCTGCCACCTCCTGCCCCACTCTGCCTAACCTCTTGCCTCACTGTCTTACCTCATGCGGCCTTATCGCGTGCCTCATACCTGCCTACTTGTCTCACTCTGAAGACTCATATCTCTCCTCCCTCGTGCGTCACTCTGCCCTTCCCTTTTTCTCACTCTACAAGATCTGCTACATCACTCTGCCTAACCTCTTGCCTCACTCTGCCCTTCCCCTTGCCTCACTCTACAATATCTACCACCTCACTCTACCTCACCTCCTGCCTCCTTTCCTGCCTCATTCTCATCCCTTAATTCCTTCTGCTTCACCTACCTCACCTTGCCTCCTCTCATGCCTGTCTCTCCTGCCTTACCTCCTGCTTCACTCAACCTGCCTCACTCCTCCACAGCTTATATCTCAGATTTTTACTTGTCACACTCTTCTTGTCTCACTCTGCCATTCCTCATGCTTTCCTCATGCTTGCCTCACTCTGCCTTACCTCATACTTGCCTCATGCATGCTCACTCTGCCTAACTTCATACCTGTCTCATTGCCGTTCCTGTCCTGCCTCACAATTCCCTGATCCTACCTTACCTCATGCCTGTTTCTGCCTTCGTGTGTCTCGTGCCTCACTCTGCCTTACCTTCGTCCTCCCTTTTCCATACCTTCTTCCTTTTTCCTTTCTCCCTCATTCCCTCTCATTCCTCTTCTTTCTTCTTCCGTTTTCCATACCCCCTTCATGTCATACCTTCCTCACACTGCCCCTTCACCTCCAGCCTCACCCTGTCTCACCCTGCAGCCTCACCCTGCTTCACCTTCTGCCTCACCCTTCCTCACCTCCACCCTCACCTCCTTTCTCACCCTGCCTCACTCCTGCCTCACCCTACCTCACTCCTGCCTCACCCTTCCTCACCTCCACCCTTACCTCCTTTCCCACCCTCCTCACCCTACCTCACCCTGCCCCACCTCGTGCCTCACCCTTTCTCCTAACCCTCTCTCAGGACGCGTCAGATCTGGTCTTGCCAAAAATAGTCCCCCACGCATCACATATTCTCTCTAAACGCTTTCCAGACACTTCACTTTGATGACGTATTTTTGTATTTATATATTCTGCTAGTGCTACCACCTGGCGAAATTCGGGTATAGAGAGGCTTTTCGGACTGGCGGGGTTAAATGTAGCAGAAGTCGGGGAGGGGAGGAACGGGAACTGGACGAGAGGAAAGAATGCAGAGAGAGAGAGAGAGAGAATATGGATCTTCAGGGGAACATCTCTCTTACTTTTCCATGTCTTTAGATTCAGTTCGATTTTATTTATTTATTTATTTAATTTTTTTTTATTTCTCGTTGCGCAATTTTTCTCGACGAAGCTCACTGTACGTTTAATCTTTTGTCGTGTTTCTTATCTCGGCTGATATCTACATCCTGAATTTACCTAACCTTCTCTTGCCACTTCATTATTTGTGGCCAATAATAAACTATCATGCTATCTTGGTTAATATCTGTGTCCTGTATTACACATCCTTCGACACTTCTTTAGTTGTCAATTATCTAGCATCCTTTTGTGTATAGTTGAGACGTTACAGCATTCTCTCTCTCTCTCTCTCTCTCATCGTATCTTCTCCTTTATGCCCCATATTCCCTTACCTTGCCTCCTCCACTTTCCTCCTACCTACTTCACTCTCTGTTATTCCTCCCTCCCACTCCCTGTCCTAGCCCTCCCTCTCTCCGCCTCTCCCTTCCCTCCCACTCCCTGTCCTATCCCTCCCTCTCTCCGCCTTTCCCTTCCCTCCCACTCCCTGTCCTATCCCTCCCTCTCTCCGCCTCTCCCTTCCCTCCCCCTCTGCCCCTTTCTCTCTTCCGTCTCCTCCCCTCCCTTTCCTCCCTTACCCCCATACGTCACGTTTCCCTCCTCTTGCCCTCCTTTCTCTTTTTCTCCCCTCTCCCATCTGCTTCATCATTCCTTCCCCATTTCTCTCCTATTCTGTTCCCTCTTCTTTCCCTCCACCCCTCCTCCTTCTTTCTCCCTTTTCCTTCTCCTCCCCCTCCCCCCATAGTTCCACTTCCTTCCCATTTCCTCTTCCTTCCCATTGAGTCCTGCTCCTCCCTCACCCTCTCTCAGATAGTTCTCCTACCCTTTCCCCTCCCTTCCAGTTTCCTCTTCCATTCCCCTTCACTTCCCTTCTCTTCCATTTTTGTTTTCCTTCCTATCTTTTTTTTTTTTTTTACTCCCCCTCACCACGTCTGAGTGATTTTTCCTCCTCTCCCGTCATTTCCCCCTCCCCTCCTACTTCCTCTTCTCTCTCCCCTCTCCCTTCCATTTCCCTCTTCCTTCCTGTTCACATCCTCCCCTCCTTCACCCTCACTGAAATATTCTCCCCTCCTCCTACCCACTCCCCTCTCCCTCCTGTTTCTCCTTCCTCCTCCTTTCCCCCCCCCCTCTCCATCTCTTCCAATTTCTCTCCCTTCCTTCCTTCCGCCCCCCCTCACGCTCTCGGTACTTCACTTCCTTTCCTCTTGTCTTTTTCTCCCCCCCCCTTTCCTCCCCTCTTCCTTTCCCCCCTTCCTTCTTGCTCCTCTCTCCCTCCCCTTCTTGCTCTTCTCACCCCCTTTCCCCTCACCCTTTGAATCTATTTTCTTTCATTCCCCTCCCTTCGTATCCCCTTCCTCTCCTCCCTCACCCTTTCTGAAATATTCCTCCCCCTCATCCCCCCCCCTTTCGTCTTCTTCCCTGGTTCCCCTTCCCTTCGTAGTAACTTCATCCCCTCCATCATCTCATCATTTCCTCCCCTCTTCCCTCCCCATTCCCCCCCCTCCTTCGCTTTCCTCTCCCTCTCCCCCTCCATCTTGTTCCTTCCCTTTTTCCCCCTTCATAGCTCTCTCTCTCTCTCTCTCTCTCTCTCTCTCTCATACATTTTGTAGACTTTGTTAAGGCTTAGTCGCAGAAGAAAAGTTTGCCTAAAAAAAGAACTACGTCCTTTCCATAGCACTGCTTCGTGACTAGCACCATATTTAGTTGTGGAGGGAAAATATCACCTTTATAGTTCCTTCACTGACACAAAGGCGGAAACTTTCGTTTTTTTCAGCTTATTTCCCGTAGCTCAGTGGCAGAATAAGACAAGGCTACGGCCCAGCATCCCTTCCATAGCACTTCTTCGTGACTAGCACCTGTTATAGCTCAGTAGTCAGGATGGAGTGATAGCAATTTTTAGGGATAATTAAAATGAACAGGGCATAGTTGAAGTGAACATTACAAAATCCGTTCGCCCCTCCAATCTGACTACACTTGGCCAACAACTGAGCTGGGACTGGGTTAGGGGTCTTCGCCAGGTTCAAACAAACGTACTGTAGTGGTAATTAGCAGGAGTGTTGTGTAATGGGCCATACATCCACTCATCCATCCATCCATCCACGTGATCCATGGCTCCGCTCCACAAGCCTCATTATTTAGTGTGGTATGTATGGGGAGTTGTAACAAATTGGTCCAATATTTTTCCAAGTTGAGGTAATTACTGGAGTTACTTATAAATGTTTAACAGGCAGCATGATAGACATTTTATCCTACAGTTTTGAAATATATATAACAAATAGTAGCAGTATTTTAGCAGTTATAGCTTTTCTTGGCGATCAGTATTCTAGCAATTTTAGCTTTTCTTGGCGATCAGTATTCTAGCAATTTTAGCTTTTCGTAGGGTTCGATATTCTAGCAATTTTAGTTTTTCTTGGCGATCAGTATTCTAGCAATTTTAGGTCTTCTTGGCGATCAATATTCTAACAGGTTTAGCTATTCTTGGCGATCAGTGTTCTAGTAGTTTTAGCTCTTCTTGGCGATCAGTATTCTAGCAATTTTAGCTGTTCTTGGCGATCAGTATTCTAGCAGTTTTAGCTTTAGTATTCTAGCAATTTTAGTTTTTCTTGGCGATCAGTATTCTAGAAATTTTAGCGTATCTTGACTCTCCAGACATTTTCCTTCTGTCTCTCTCTAACACCTTATGAGAGTAAATTCGTCGCTTGAGTTTACCCTTTTGGTAGACTGGCATTATAGAAAACGCAGTATAGAGAAACAGGAAGAAAAACAGGAAGAACACTGCTATTTTGAACTGCAGTATTTGACACGTATGAGGACTATATGTGAATCTCTCTCTCTCTCTCTCTCTCTCTCTCTCTCTCTCTCTCTCTCTCTCTCTCTCTGTCTCTCGTGTTGGTAAGGCAAGAAGGAAGAGGAGAGCAGAGAAGAGAGGGAACGAAAGAGGAGGTTGGAAAAGGAAAAATGAAGGAGAGAAACAGGGAGAGGGGAAGGGAAAGAGGAGGAAGAAGATAAAGAAAGGAAGAGGAGGAGGAAGAATGAGAAGAGAAGAGGAGGAAGAAGAACTAAGAAGGGAAGAAGAGGAGGGAGAGGCTTAGAGGGTGGGTCGATGTTGATGGTAAGGATCTTTGAAGCCCTGTTTCCTTTCTCCCTCCCTCCCTACCCCCCACCCACTCCACTTCCCTCCACCCACCCCCACCCACTCCATCTCCCTCCACCCAACCCCCACCGACTACACTTCCCTCCCGCCCTACTTCCGCCCACTCCACCTTCCTTCACCCAACCCCCACCCACTCCACTTCCCTCCCGCCCTACCTCCGCCCACTCCACCTCCCTGCACCCACCCCCACCCGCTCCACCTCCCTGCACCCTACCCCCACACATTCCACCTCCCTGCACCCACCCCCACCCACTCCACCTCCCTGCACCCAACCCCACCCACTCCACCGCCCTCCACCCCACCCCACCCCCCCCCACCCACTCCACCTCCCTGCACCCAGCCCCACCCACTCCACCTCCCTGCACCCAACCCCACCCACTCCACCTCCCTGCACCCAACCCCCACCCACTCCACCTCCCTGCACCCACCCCCACCCGCTCCACCTCCCTGCACCCTACCCCCACACATTCCACCTCCCTGCACCCACCCCCACCCACTCCACCTCCCTGCACCCAACCCCACCCACTCCACCTCCCTCCACCCCACCCCACCCCACCCCACCCACTCCACCTCCCTGCACCCAGCCCCACCCACTCCACCTCCCTGCACCCACCCCCACCCACTCCACCTCCCTGCACCCAACCCCCACCCACTCCACCTCCCTGCACCCACCCCCACCCATTCCACCTCCCTTCACCCAACCCCCACGCACTCCACTTGCCTCCACCCACTCCACTTCCCTCCACCCAACCCCCACCCACTCCATCTCCCTCCACCCAGCCCCACCCACTCCACCTCCCTGCAGCCAACCCCACCCACTCCACCTCCCTCCACCCAACACCCACCCACTCCACCTCCCTGCACCCAACACCCACCCACTCCACCTCCCTGCACCCAACCCCCACCTACTCCACCTCCCTCCTACCCAACACCCACCCACTCCACCTCCCTCCACCCAACCCCACCCTCTCCACCTCTCTCCCCCACCCAGAAAATCTCCTCCAGATCTCTCCCTCAGCCAATCCCCCCCCCACCCTAAACACCCTCACCCCATATCCTTGCAAATGCCGGAAGTCTCAATGCCCTTGTCCACCCATCAGTACAGTTAGGGACCTTGATCGTCATTAGATTGTTGCATGTTGTATTGAAATGGATGAGTGAGAGTCGGCGGGTGTGGTAATGTTAGTAAGGACGTCGGCGGGTGTTTTAATAGTAGTAAGAACTGGGTCATTCTCACATCTTTGAGTTTAAAATCGTGGTTGTGATGAGCCTGTAGGTATGAGGTACGAATGTGTCTCCTTGGTTACTAGTCAGAATCAGCCTTCCAGTCAGACCATACTTAACCATCAATTGAACTGAATGGAGTGAGGGACTTTGTCAGGTTAAACACACTGGAGACTCGCCTGGTGGTAGGTGTTACGGTGATGGCTCATTCTGTAGGTATGGGCGTGGGTGTGACAGTTGGAAAGGCTTAACTATGCAGGGTAGACACTGATAACGCTGACTGTACCGCCACCGCAAAACACAAGTCCCAAGATTGAGTAGAAGAGGAGCGGTATATATGGACCACCCTGGGTACAGTATATCTAACTTCTAAAAATATCTTTCTAAATATATCTACTTTCGAAATGTATCTAACTTCTAAATTAATCGGCCAGTGGATTGGTGAGGATGGAGTGCACTGCGACTACTTTGTTCTGTTCAATCAAAGCGTAATTAGTGGAAATGCAGCCTGCTCATTTCCCTCGACCACTTATTCTCTTGGGTTTTAATTAGCTCATGCATTATCTTATTTGTCAGTCTATCTATCTGCCTTTCTGTCTATCTACCTATCTGTCAGCATATATATCTGTCTGTTTGTTTAGTTATCAGTTTGTTTTTATTTTTTATGGGGAGTTCTGGGAGGTTTTGTTTGGATTTCTGGTTTTTGTGTGTGTGTGTGTGTGTGTGTGTGTGTGTGTGTGTGTGTGTGTGTGTGTGAGAGAGAGAGAGAGAGAGAGAGAACACTACCACCAGTAACCCTCTCTCGTTCAGGACAGCTCTGTTATCCCATTTTAATCATTTGAGAGTAGGTCATAGGAGCTTGAGATTTACTGAGCTCATCGTAAGCATACTCTTTTTACTCTAACTTCTCCCTCTTCCACTTCTTCCTCCATTTCTTTTCCCTCCTTCTTTCCTTTCTCTTCCATCTTCTCCCTCTTTCCATTCTTCCTCTTCTTCGCACTTCTTCCTTCTTTCCCTTTTTCTTCTTCCTTTCTCAATTTTTTTGTCTTTCCCCTTTCCCCTCCTCCTCACTTTTGGACTCCCCTCCCACTCTCTCCCCCTCCCTCCGTCACAACCACTCACATAGGGCTTCATTCTTACTGACGAAGGGATGGGGGAGGGGGGTGGAGGTGGGTTAAGAAGGGGAGACGTAAGAGCGTAAAGGGGGGGCGGGAGGTGGGGAAAGTGAGGGGAGGTAGGGCGGGAGGGAGGGGAGTAGAAAAGGGGAGGCGTAAAGAGGAAGGTGGGAAGGGTGTAGAGGAATGCGTAAGGGAAGGCATAGGAAGGAGGAGTGGGGAGGGTCAGGGAAGGAGGGGAGTAGAGAAATGGAAGCGTATGGGAGGGCGTAAAAGGGGGGAAGGGGAGGAGATAAGGGGAAGCGTAAGGAAGAGCAGGAGGTGGGGAGGCGTAGGGAGGGTGGGGACGGGAAGGAGGGGAGTAAGAAAAGGGAAGAATGAGCATTGAGGAGAATGTAAAGGAGGGCGTAGGGGGGGAGGGGAAGCAGTGAACGGGATGCGTAAAGAGAGAGAGAGAGAGAGAGAGAGGAGGGGTGGAGGGGGGCGCTGACAAAAGAGTATAGAACACGGAAATAAAAACAACAGCATATACGTCCCTGTGAAGCTTTTTGTTCGACCACAGAGGGGGACTGAGAGGCGGGAAATTGAAACAGAAATACAACAAAAACCAAATAAAAGAAAAACCGCGAAAACCAAACAAAACAAAAACCGCGAAAACCAAATAAAAGAATAAAAACGGAAGGATCGCTTTTGTGTTGCGCGGAGGGGCGTGTTGGTGGCAGTGGATTGTTTGACGAAGAATTTGTAAAAGAATTGATTTTTTATTTTCTTTCGTTTGTACTAGGTGCCCATAAGTGAGACGAGAGGTGCAATGGTGGTGGTGATGATAGTAGTGGTGGTGTTGGTGATGGTGGTGGTGCTGCTGCTGCTGCTGCTGCTGCTGCTGCTGATGATGATGATGATGATGATGAGGAGGAGGAGGAGGAGGCTGATGATGATGATGATAATGATGATGATGATGAGGAGGAGGAGGAGGAGGAGGCTGATGATGATGATGATGATGATGATGAGTGTGATGATGAAGATGAGGAGGAGGTTGATGATGATGATATTGATAATGATGGTGATGATGAATTTGCAGAATTAAGAGCAGTATAGATAGATAAGATAGATACAAGAGATAGATAGATTCGTCCTTGCCTCTTTAAACCCCATCCATAGAAGGAAAGAAATTGATGATGATGATGATAAGGAGGAGGAGGAAGCTGATGATGATGATGATAAAGATACAGTTAGACGAGTTCATTCAACTTAGATTTTGATAAATAAATATGCCCTTCCTTTTCTTTACTATTTTCTTGAGTGTCTTAGAAGAGTTAGAAAGAAGTTAGAAGAATTAGAAATTTTTTCTTAGCGTAGGAGACAAGGTGCTGCTCAAGGGTGATTTATATATTGCCTTTATTTACCCCTGCTGTGTGTGTGTGTGAGAGAGAGAGAGAGAGAGAGAGAGAGAGAGAGAGTCACCGATTTGAGGGAATAAAGTGAGACATCTGTTTACTGAATGAGAGAGAGAGAGAGAAAGAGAGAGAGAGAGAGAGAAAGTCACAGATTTGAGGGAGTAAAGTGTTTACTGAATGAGAGAGAGAGAGAGAGAGAGAGAGAGAGAGAGAGAGAAAGTCACCGATTTGAGGGAGTAAAGTGAGACATCTGTTTACTGAATGAGAGAGAGAGAGAGAGAGAGAAAGTCACCGATTTGAGGGAGTAAAGTGAGACATCTGTTTACTGAATGAGAGAGAGAGAGAGAGAGAGAGAGAGAGAGAGAGAGAAAGTCACCGATTTGAGGGAGTAAAGTGAGACATCTGTTTACTGAATGAGAGAGAGAGAGAGAGAGAGAGAGAGAGAGTCACCGATTTGAGGGAGTAAAGTGAGACATCTGTTTACTGAATGAGAGAGAGAGAGAGAGACAGACAGACAGACAGACAGACAGACAGACAGACAGACAGACAGACAGACAGACGTCACCGATTTGAGGGAGTAGAGTGAGTCATCTGTTTACTGAATGAGAGAGAGAGAGAGGGGGGGGGAGGGAGGAAGGAAGGGAGAGAGACGTCCCCGATTTGAGGGAGTAAAGTGAGTCATCAGTTTACTGAATACGAGAGAGAGAGAGAGAGAGAGAGAGAGAGAGAGGGAGAGAGACGCTGGACATAGATTTATCAGCCTGTGTCCTAAATCCCAGTGGTTCAGGTTGTCACACACCTTCCCATGTCATTACGAGTACATAGGCGCTAACACCCACCGTCCATACTGAATACATACCAGGACTATCACATTACGGGCTGGTGTGATGGTATTAGCGGAGGTGGTGTGATGAAATGGCAGTGGGTCTTGTGGAAGTCGATTATTATTATTATTATTATTATTATTATTATTATTATTATTATTACTACTACTACTACTACTACTACAGCTACTACTACTACTACTACTACTATCATTTTTATCACCAGCGGATCGGGTCAGGTGCGAGGAAGGGGATGGGTTCTTTATGTTGCGGCAGAGGTAAACGAGCTCCACTGTTGGACCCAGCTGCGGATGTCGCTGGATTGCACTGCGCTGTTGACCATCTTGCGGTGTGGTGCTGTAAGGAACCATCCCTTCTTCCCCTAGGGCTAGGAAACAAGTAAGTGTGTGTGTGTGTGTGTGTGTGTGTGTGTGTGTGTGTGTGTGTGTGTGTAGTTTGGTGAGTGTGTCGTCCTGTATCGGCTACTCCTCTGAGGGAATAGGCCTACGTATATAGATTATTATTATTATTTTTTTTTTTTACCAAATTCGGATCTTCAGACTGTTCCCTAACCCACTGTGGGATCGAACTTACGTCCTTTCAAACAGCAGACCCCTTCTCTAACCACCTGACCACCACATTCCCTGTACTTTTGTTTTCGTGTGAGGGAACTGGACCACTCAGTCAACCTAAATACCTAGTCATTATTGCGTGAAATGGTCGAGTGAGTCATGAGGTAGGAATGAATCTCCATGGTTACCAGTCATAGTTATCCTCCAGTCTGACTATATTTGGCCATTAACTGAGCAGAAAAGGGGTTAGAGATCTTTGTCAGACGAGATTAAACACACTGCAGGCATTTCATATTGAGCGGATTTGGATTTTGACTCTCTTTTAGATTTTGACTTTTTTTTTTCCTTTGAGAGTGACAGCTTTTGAGGGCATTTAGCTTTTGGTTCTTAGTTCTAATAAAAAAAAAAGTTTCACCTAACCAAGCAGATTGCGTCTCAGTCCGCAGTGATATTAAAATTAACGTTATGTAGGGTTGAATAAAAATGTTTGACACTTAACGGTCGTCTGTTGTTAAATTTGAGAGCGGGAGGGTATTGATAAGCCCTATAATTGTACGAGGATTTCTAAAGCATGTGACGATCATAGAACATGCCTGACCTTTTTATATCGTTATGACTGCGCTGTATAATGTGGGATGCAGGCTAATCACATCTAGTAATTACAGGTGTTCCATAAATTGCCGTAAAAAAAATAATGCCCTTGATTACCCCCCAAAAAAAATAAATAAATAAATAAACTCCCAGCACTCGTGTAACTTTAGCTTTTCCATAAATTTCCAGTAATAAATTAAGACCGTGCTCACACATCCGCGGACTCAGTTTTAATATGGTCAGTTGTCCCTCCGCTCCGTAACATCCCTCGTCGTGTAACTCATCCTTGTCCCCGAGAGCATGTAATATCAAGGACTGTTTCAGGGGAGTCCCGTAACATGGAGAGTCTTGATGTCGAATTAATATGGTGCTGTGAGAGCGACGTTTCACACACACACACACACACACACACACACACACACACACACACACACACACAGGGAGAGAGTAGTTCACTTCACTCACTAATCATCCCCGAGGAAGATTGGCCCCACGTCTTACGAATTACTGTTTGATGGTTGACTGTATAATCATTAAACAGTATGAACAGCATGATATTGAAACTAGTATAGTTATGATATTTAATATTTTACCAAAGTATTCGCTCAGTAAAACTATTGCCAATTGGATGGCATATCATGGAATCCTAATGGAAATACATCCATAATATAGCTGAATTAAAGGGTTTATGTCGGAGATACGAGTCGATGTACTGTCCAAGCTGTTAGCAGAACAGTACTACTGTAGACACTTCCACATCTCATCCGTCCCCTTCACCGTCCGCAAATCCTCCCTCCCTCCTTTCCCTCCCTTCCGTATCTGTGTGTGTGTGTGTGTGTGTGTGTGTGTGTGTGTGTGTGTGTGTGTGTGTGTGTTTCTGTCTGTCTGTCTGTTTATACGTGTTGTGTTTCTCTCTCTCTCTCTCTCTCTGTTTGTGTGTGTGTGTGTGTGTGTGTGTGTGTGTGTGTGTGTGTGTGTGTGTGTGTGTGTGTGTTTGTGTCTGTCTGTCTGTTTATGCATATTTTGTTTGTGTGTGTGTGTGTGTGTGTGTGTGTGTGTGTGTGTGTGTGTGTGATTTGGTTGGGTGGGTGGAGTTGATGAGATTGAGTTGGTGGGTGTGGTAGTTCGGTGCATCGCCAGGGTGGGTGGACAGTGATAATGGTGGAGAGGGGGGGGGGGGACCGTTGTTGGGTGTGGTGTGTGGAGTGGTTTTGGGTGGATTGTAGAGGTAATTGGGTTAGTGAGTGGATGCGTTGGTGGGCTGGGTGGGTAGGTGGCTGGATATGTCGGTGGTCGGGGAGGGGTCGGTAAGTTAGGTTTGGATAAGATGAGTTTGATGGATAAGTCGGGTTCAAATGGGTGAATGAGGTGGCGGAGTGAATGGGGTTGGGTAAGAAGGGTGGATGGGCGGGTGGGTCGGTGGGAGGAGTGGGTGGACATGATGGGTGGATGGGCAGGGTGAGGTGGGTGGGGAGTGTTCAAGGAGAGGTGGAAGGGTAGTTTGGATGGATGAGATGGATGGCATTGTTGGGTGACCAGGGTGGGTGGAATTCGTGAGTGGGAAGGGTGGGTGGAATTTGTGAGTGGTAAGGGTGGGTGGTAGGGGTCGGTGGGCAAGATAGGTTGTCGGGATGTGTGGGCAAAGTGAGTCGCTTGGGTGAGTGGGCACCGTTGGTCGCCAGGGTGGCTGAGACGATTGCGTGGTCGGGATGATCTAAGTGTGTGGTTGGGTTGGGTGGCTGGATGGGTTCATGGTGAAGTGAATGAGTAAATGAGGTGAGTGGCACTGTTGGGTGAACTTCGTGTGTGGCATTCGTGGGTTAGCAGGGTGGATAGCAGGGATCGATGGGCTGGGTGGGTGGCAGGGGTGAGGTCGGTGGGTTGCGTTGGATGGTTTGAGTGGGTAGGTGAATAAGTAGGTGAGTGTATATGTGGCTGTCCGCATGACAAGGCAAGAGAGGGACTTATCTGGCCATATAGCTTTTAACTGTTACTTGGATTTTAGTCTATCGCTTAGAACACGTTGGATAACTATTTGGAAATCAGACTCTATACATTAAGGTCATTGTATTAAAATCTGCTAAAACTTCGATATAATCACTTCTCATGGAACTGAAGATGGATTTATGCACTTGATAATACACCTAATAGTAAGATAAATGAAAGTAACACATGCGGCAAGACTTGAGAGTGAGCGAAGCTTCATATCTCCGATCCATCCGCCTAACAAATCAGTGTTTTGGTGGGGGTAAGGAGGGGGAGTTGGGGGGGGGGGTAGTCGTGTGCGATTAACCTGACCTCTGGTGGCAGATTACCCTGTATCACGAAATTCTGTCCGGAGGTTTTTATTTTTTTTTTATGTGTCCGACTCTGGGCATAGGCTTCACATCCTGCTATCAAGGCTGTCCTCCTACTTACCATACACCTCTACATGTCACCACTTCGGCGCTAACACCCACCGTCTATATTGAATACATACTAGGGCTGTCTCAGACGGGACTGGCGTATTGGTATTAGCGAGGGTGTTTTTAAGACATGTCGGCGGGTCTTCTGGTAGATCAGTAAAGCCTGATTTAATGAAATTCAAATCCTTAAACTGTTCCCTGCCCCAGCCGGGATTTGAACGTGGGTCCGTTAGGACTGCAGGCCATCTTTCTACCGATTGAGCCACCGCCTACCCCATAGTGTGTATTTATATTTTTTGTTTTCATTTTACCTTCTTGTGGATCAGACCCACCCTGTTTGCAAAAGTAGAAAATGGGGTTAGGGTGATGATGATGGTGACGACAGTGGCCATAACGGTTACACTGACAGTAATGATGATGAAGGTGGTGATGATGATGATGAATGCTGCTGCTGTTTGTTCTTGATGATGAAGATGAGGAGGAGGATGTTGGCGAAGAAGGTGGTGATGATGGTGATGGTGGTGATGATGAAGATGCCGCTGCTTCTTCCTCTTCTTCTTCTTATGATGATGATGATAATGATGTGTATGATGATGATGAAAGTGATCTCTCCACTCGCAACCCTGGACGTTGGCAGGGCAAGGAGTTTGGCACTGAGTTACAGAATGAAAAAGAGTGAACTTTCATTTCCTCGCAGTTTTTCGTACATTTGTTCGTAAAAAAGGAGAGAGAGAGAGAGAGAGAGAGAGAGAGAGAGAGAGAAAGGTTACATAGCCAGACAAAAGACATCAGATACAGAGAGAGGGAGCAGAGGGGGGGGGGGGTATTCGTTAAAGAAAATATGGCTTCACTTTCTAGTACAAAGTCAGTGTTCGTCTCGTATTCCACAGCATCTACTTCACACTTGGGTCATGTCTGTCACGTTCCTCCCTGACGCATACTAAAAAGACTCATGTATGGGCAGAAAAACACACAAAACCCCTGTCCGCTTTCGAATATTAGGCTGGAGAGGGAAGTGAGTAGAAGTTAAATATAAGGTTAAGATTTTTTTCCATCAGAGGGATATTTGAGCTGTAATTGTTTTTTCATCTGATGGAACTGGGCCACTCATACAAATTGAATACTCAGTCGTGGTTGCATGAAATTTGCTGAGCCTTTGTTGTGAGGTTGGCATGAGTGTCCTTGGTTACTAGTGCAATTTATTCTTCAGTCTTGGTCAAATTTATTCCCCCATTTGATTACACCTGGCCATCAACTGATCTGAAAGGGATTACGGATCTTTGTCAAATAAAAACAAGCCGATTTTAGAAGAGGTGAAATATTAAGCTAGGAATATTAACCAGACGAGGACAGCGAAACCTAGAGGATGTGAAATATTAGCCCGGGAATATAAGCCAGCAGAGGACAATGAATGTACAAGAGGTGAACTATTAGCACGGGAATGTAAGGCAGTAGTGGACAGTGAAATGAAATGTCGAAGGGGTGGAATTCTTGGCGAACTTTTGTCCCATAGTGTACATGTGCTGTGTGTGCTGCTATGTGATGGACCGTCGCTGTGCTGTTTGCGGGAGAGGAGTGGGCGGGGTGGGGCTGCAAGTGTGAGTTGTGTCCCCCTGTATTTGTAGATGTTCGCGTGGTTGATGGAATGCATGGGACTGTGGCACTAATGATGGTTGCCAGTGTGTGTAATTCACCGGGTCGGTGAGGATCACTTGATGGTCGTGATGGTCAGCTTTTACCCTCCCGGAAGGGAGCTGAGAGCTCATATAGTCCGATCTAAGGGCAAGGCTGTGACCTTCACACACGCACACACCCGTCCCCTTGCTCAAGGGGGACAGTAACCACCCACTTCGTCAGTGAAACTTTTCGCAACCTGAGCGAGGCGCGAACTCCCGTCCACCAGTTGGCAAGCGAGAACGTTACCACTGCACCAGCGAGCGGTGTGTGTATGTGTGTGTGTGTGTGTGTGTGTGTGTGTGTGTGTGTGTGTGTGTGTGTGTGTGTGTGTGTGTTTTGCACTTGATGGATCCTACTTTTCCCCACTTACTAACATGATGATGATTGTTCTTCGTTTGTGTGTTTGTGTTTTTTTTCTGTTTCCCTTGTCATACCCTGTCCACATATGTTTGCGGAATAAAAATTTGGAGATGATGATGATGTTGATAATGGTGATAATGATGATGATGATTAGTTAGCGAGGCAGGCCTTTAGCTGTGAACTATGTCTCTTTTTTTTGTGAATGTTCTTTTGCAAGTGTTATGGGAATGGATGCAGATTGGCTCGCTTTCCCTTCTCACCTTTAATATCGCCCTTCTTTTATGATTTTCCCTTTTTCCTGGATCCTAACCACACCAGTTAATGTAGCAGGAATGGAGATGTGGCCTGGTGGTGTGGTGGTAAAGGTCTTAGGATGGAGAGGGCTGGCTTACGCGCTACCACTTTAACCCTGGCGTGACTGGAGCGGTTTCTGTCGTGTAAAATGCTACAGTTCTTTCACTTTAACTTGGCCCTAATTTCCGTCTTTTTCCAGCTTATGGCAGAAAAAAGACAGTGCCACAGCCCTAGGTCTTTTCCATAGCCTTTTTTCCTGACTACCACCATACCCTTAAACCAGTCTATTGTTACAGCTAAATATTCAGGATGTGAATTTTAGGCCAAGTTAAAGTAAAAACAGTCACTTACCTATAAATAATCGGACTGCGGAAGACTAGCCCAGGACCCCTACGCCTCGAAGGGGGAATACGGGATTGGCAGATACCACAACCCTTTTCCTTAGCGATTTTTTTTTTTTTATATTACACGTACTCTGCATTGGAGGCTACGTCACACCTCATCCATAGCGGTTTATTTTCTGTATTACACGAAACATTCCCTTGTACGTTATTTATATTGTTTTAATATCGACAGAGTTTGCACCAGTAACATACAAGAGGTTACTGACGTGTTGCCGAATAAATCGCTATGGAAGAGGTGTTAAGAAAAATTTCCATTCACTTGGAATAAGAACCTTCATTATACTCCCATACTAGCAGTAGTAATAGTATTAGTGGTAGTAGTAATAGAAGTTGTAGTAATTGAATTAGTAGTATTAGACGAATGAAGAAGTGAAGGAACGTTGTAGGGTGGCTGTGGATGTGGTTGAGAAAATTAGGAGAAATACACTGAGGCGGTTTGGACATGTGGAGAGAATGGAGAATGAAAGACTGACTAAGAGGGTGTATGTGGGTGAAGTGGAGGGAGGGAGAGGGAGGGGAAGACCTAGGATGAGGTGGAGGTATGGTGGTGAGAGGTATATGAGGGAGGGGGGAGTGAGTTGGGAGGAGGGCAGAGCGACTTGGAGGCGTTTTGTCTGCGGCCACCCTTTGCGGGATTAGGGCGTCGGACTATAGATAGATAGATAGATAGTAGTAGTAGTTGTAGTATTGGTAATATAAGTACCGTAGTAGTTGTAGTAGTAGTAATAGAAGTAGTAGTTGTAATGGAATTAGTAGTAGCAGTAGTAGTTGCCTCCCCAAGCTTATCTGAAACGTAAACCCGGTAGAGTGCGGGCTTAAGTTGCCTGACTTTGCAGTTTCCCATCCTCCTTTCAGGGGATAGGGAGGGAACTGAGGCATGTTTGCATACGCGGGCAGTGGAGTCGCATAGTTACATCAGTGCCACCACGTGAAGGCACCTGAACTCCCTTTACTCGAGCCACACACCGTCTTTGCCCAGAAATCAAGAAGCCTGAACAAATGTATGCGTTGCCCGTCTCCTTCGTCTTCATTTTCTTGGGTTTCACGTCAAGGAAGAGGAAAGGAAACTTGTTGGCAACCCATTCTTCTATGTAAATTCCAGGCGCCCACATCCAGACTTCCTCTATTCCTTTATAATAGAGTTCCGTGTTTGGTTTGGTGAACTTCCTCTGTGTGTATAATGTGAAAAGTCGTGTTCTGAATCTCTCTGGTGGGATTCGATGATGATGATGATGATGATGATGATGATGATGATGATGATGATGATGGTTAAGATCAGGGAGGTTGATGAGGGAAGTTGATGATGGTGATGACGAGGGAGATTGATGATGATGGTGATGATGATGGTGAGGGAAGTTGATGATGATGGTGATGATGAGGGAGGTTGATGGTGATGGTTATGATGAGGAGGTTGATGATGATGGTTATGATGAGGGAGGTTGATAATGTTGATGATGATGATGGGAGGTTGATGAAGATGGTGATGATGATGATGATGGTATGAGGGAGGTTGATGATGATGGTGGTGATGATGGTGATGATGAGGGATAATGATGATGATGAGGAGGAGGGTTGATGAAGATGGTGATGAGAAGGAAGGTTGATGATGATGATAATGATGATGAGGGAGGCTGGTGATGATGATGAATGGTGCTGATGATGATGAGGGGAGGTAGGTGATGATGTTGATAATGTCACTTGCTACAAAGACATCATATTGCTCTACCTTTTGGAGAGAGAGAGAGAGAGAGAGAGAGAGAGAGAGAGAGAGAGAGAGAGAGAGACAGACAGACAGACAGACGGAGCAGCGACTCACCTGCTCTCCTTTAATTACCCCTTCCTAGCACACCTGTGGAAATGGCAGCTTTAGAGGGCTTGCCAGGTGAGTCGGTCGCAGGGTAACGTGGGATGCAGGCTAATTATATCGAACAGTTATGGGATGCAGGCTAATTATATATCAATTATAAGATGCTGGTTAATTATATCTAACAGTAATGGGATGCAGACTAATTATATGGAACAATTATAGGATGCAGGCTAATTATTTCTAACTCAGTTATTATAAATCAGAATTGGACCAGGAAAAAAACCCTGAAGAAGAGCTGACTTTAGGAGTGTAGTTAGTTACACACACACACACACACACACACACACACACACACACACACACACACACACACACACACACACACACACACACACACAGTTTCTCTCTCTCTCTCTCTCTCTCTCTCTTTCTTTCTTTCTCCCTCTCTTTCTCCCTCTCTTATCCACACACACACACACAGTTTCTCTCTCTCTCTTTCTTTCTTTCTTTCTTTCTCCCTCTCTTTCTCCCTCTCTTATCCTCTCCTCTCCTCTCTCCTCTCCACCACCTCGTTTAAGTTAAAAGTCTAGGGACATGCAACCCAACCCCCCGTGACGTCACAGTGTAAACAAACCTGAAGACGCAATGCATTATGGGAGCGGGTCTGGGCAGAGGGCGGGAGTGAGGTCTGCAAATACGTGACTGAAGGGAGGCGACGTAAGGAGATTGGACGCTGAGAGAAGAGTGGAGGAGGGAGAGAAAGAGGAAGAATGTTGGAGGAGGAGGAAAGGAGGAAAAATGGTGTACAAGGGAGAGAAGGAGGAGGAATTAGAGGAGGAGGAGGAGGAAGAGGAGGAGAACTGGAACTGAGAAGTGAGGGAAAAGGAAGGGATGATGATGGGGGACTGGACGCTGGGAGAGGAGTGGGGGAGGTAGAGAAGGAGGAAGAATGATGGAGGAACAGAAAATATTGGAGGAGGGGGGGGGGAAGGAAAAGCAATGGTGGAAGAAGATGAGAAATACGACTGTGTGAAATAAAAGAGAAGACGTTAGGAAGTTGGGCGCGAGGAGGAGGAGGAGGAAGAAGAAGAAGAGGAGGAGGAGGAGGAGGAGGAGGAGGAGGAAGAGGGAAAGAAGAGATGTTGGAGGAGAAAAGTAAGAGAAAACAGAAACGTACGAGGAAGAAAATATGGAGGAGGGGGACGAGGAGGAGATGGGGAACTGTGGAGAGAAAGAGAGAGAGAGAGAGAAACAGTTTAATGGAACAGTAAAAAAACTAGACAGGCACAATAGGAAGAAGAGTGGAGATGGCAGAGGAAGGGGAAAGAGAAAGAAGTCAATAGAGAAGGGGACTGGAGGAGCGAAAAAAGGAAGAGGGAGTAGTAGGAGGGAGGAAGGAGAGAGAGAGAGAGAGAGAGAGGGAGGGAGGAACTTGACAGGGGGGAGGAGGAGAGAGAGAGGAAGGAACTCTGAGGAAGTGTGGAAAATACAAGAAATGCCCAAGAAAGTGAAGAAAAAGTCAATGAAAAAGAGATCTATTCTTTCTTTTCCTTTCTCCTGCCTCTCTCATCCCTTGTCCTACCTTTCCTTTCTGTTATCTCTCCCTCTCCCCCTTTTTTTATTTATATACTCCTTTTCTCTTCCCTCCCTTCCATTTTACTCCCTTATTCTTCGCTCCATGACCCTTCCTTCTTCCCTTCTTCCTCTTCTTTCCCTGTTTATCACTTCCACTCCCCCACGTCCTTCCCTTCCCCCACCTCTCTCTCTCTCTCTCTCTCTCTCTCTCTCTCTCTCTCTCTCTCTCTCTCTCTCTCTCTCTCTCTCTCTCTCATGGTGCCCGTACTGTTTCCTTCCTCGTTTGTGTGTTTGTTTTTTGCGGCTCAGTGTTTGTGCGGGCATTAGGGTGATGGCCCGGGGAGGGGGGAAGAGTCGAAATTAGCCCTTTCATCCCGAGAACTTTTTTTACGCTTTTAGTTGAGTTGTTAGGATCTATAAGTGAAACAGTGAATGGGGGCGATAATTATAAACCCCTTTAGACCGACAACGTATTTTTTTCTTTCTCCAGGACGATCTCATTCACGTTAGGCAGATCCCCGAAAAGTAGTACTTGTAGAATAGTCTTGGTCTTAGCGGCCGAGCAGACCCATCAACCACAAGCAAGTAATCGCAACTGCAGGTCCATCCCGTGCTGTGTGTGTGTGTGTGTGTGTGTGTGTGTGTGTGGAGAGAGAGAGAGAGAGAGAGAGAGAGAGAGAGAGAGAGAGAGAGAGAGCCCTCTTAATGTAAACCCAGTTGGAGAGCCTGAACCCACTAAACCACGAACTAAGATAATTACTGTACTCTTGTGACCATCAGAGACCAAGATAATTACAATATTGAGCACGTACAAAGTAGTAATAGCAAATAACTACCATTATGACACCTTTAATAAGTCGCTCAAAACTTTATTCATTACTTTAAAGTTCGACACCGAGAGTTATTATAAGGCCTGTGATGAGTCTGTTCCTGCTGTGTGTACTTTGTGTTTTTTTTATCTTTTCCAAACCTAATAGTAGTAGTAGTAGTGGTGGTAGTAGTGGTATTAGTAGTTGTTGTTGTAGTAAGTGCTGTAGTAGTAGTATTTATGGTTGTAGTAGTAGTAGTAGTGTCAGGCTTATCTGAACGTGAACCCAGTGGACTACAGGCGAAATCTGCCCTTCTTACACAGTCCACCGTTCCTTGTGGGGGATTGAGGAATATTTGTATAACTGGGCACTCCTCCTCCCAGTCATATCGGTGCCACCACGTGAAGGCATCCACACCATTGCTAGTAGTAGACGGGCTAAGTGATCACTTCAGGCCGATAATTCCCCCTAAGCTGAAGAAAATCATCTGAACTAAAATAATAATGACGTCAGCAGCTTCCAGGGGGTTATGGTTCAAGCGGGTTTGGTCACTCTTTGGTTAGATCTACTTAAGGCGTTGCTACGAGATCTTAGACTTTTGCAAATTTCTAGTGTTGCCTCTGGTGATGGTGGTGTTGGTGGTGATGGTGTGGTGGTGTTGGTGGTGATGGTGTGGTGGTGGTGGTGGTGGTGGTGATGGCGTGGTGAAATGAGAAATAGGGTTCAGATGCTGGTGCTGGTAGTGGTGGTGGTGATGGCGTGGTGAGATGAGAAATAGGGTTCAGATGCTGGTGCAGGACACACACACACACACACACACACACACACACACACACACACACACACACACACACACACACACACACACACACACACACACACACACACACACACACACACACACATTATCTATCTATCTATCTATCTATCTATATATAATCTCTTTATCCATCTAGTTATCTATATATATATATATATATATATATATATATATATATATATATATATATATATATATATATATATATACACAGTATATATAATAGTGTGTACAGTAGATGGCGATGTATGTATGTATACACATAAATACATATGCATATATGTGTTTGTAAATATATATACATGTACAATACACACATTGCATTGATATTGTTTGCAAAAGGCTTCAAACGAAAAATCTGAATAACAGTTACACATAAAATCCCATTCGTTCCAAAACTTTATCTGAGCTCTACGCTAATTCACTGGAGCTGCAGAGTATACAATAAATACCAGTAAATGCAGAATACACTGTACAAATTAAATACAGCTTTCCTGACCGTGAATATCCCCCTTTTTGTACAGCACGGCAAACGAGTCCATAAAATAATTATTTAGTGTAGTAAATGCGCATCCCGATCCTCTGGCATTACACTCGGCCTAGGTGTACCGTTATGATGTTATATTCTACTGTATTTTGTGTTGGGTCATTTTTTTAGTGCCCCATTACAGCAAAATTATTCGTTCTGTTTTATTTTGTTTCATCAGTTATTCCCCATTCGAACAGTAATATTAGTTTTCTTTTTTTCGTTATTCTTTATTGCCACAGGATAACAGTATGCCATTGTTCTTTATTGCATGATCTTTTATTGCCTCATCACAGTATTTTTTCTATTGCTTTATTTTTTATTACCACATAAGGAAGGCTGTATTTTCTTCGTTATATTTCCATGCTTTAGTCGTCCATTAGAACAGTAATACTCTTTGTTTTCTGTCGCTTCATTCTTTATTGCTTCATCGGGACAATAAGTGGCGTAGCGAAGGGAGGGGGGGCGGAGGAGGCGGCCGCCCTCCCCCCATTGAGGGTTTTGAAATCGTATGGGGTAAAAAATAATAATAAATCTTTAAAAATAAAAATAAATAAATAAATGAATAAAGAAACCACTTCAGAGAGAGAGAGAATCGTGGTGAGTCAGCGTCATGCAGACATTATTTTGGATCGGTTCTCAAAGAGAAAAACAAGAAGACTGAATCTCCTGTTATGAATATACAGTACTATCATGGCATGCAAAATTCCTGATGACATATTTATATTACTAGAATTGGTTTTTTTTTTTTTCATTTTAGTTGATATAGTGGTTATAGAGTACCAGTATACGTTTACATTTGTCTGAGTTCGACCATATCTTATGTTTTTGTTAGTGTTTCCTTCTAACTGAATTAATGAGAACTATGATTTCTTAAGCAATATCTGTTCAAAGTATGAAAATGATCAACTCGAATGAGTGCTAGAGCTCTTATTACCTGTGATCAAAGTAGAAATCAGGTATATATATATATATATATATATATATATATATGTGTGTGTGTGTGTGTGTGTGTGTGTGTGTGTGTGTGTGTGTGTGTATGGTGCCTCTGGTAGAGTGTGCGTTTTCGTATATGGAAGAACGAGGGTTCGCGCCCCGCCAGGGTAATAAACTTTGGGAGCGTTCTTCCGGCCACGTACTGTTTTGGCGGACATAAGGGGTGTTGTGGTTGAACCAGTGTCGCATACTATAAAGTATGCTTGCACCCAGTTGGCTTGCGCTGGCCGATTACACTTGGTTCACAGACTACACACACATCCAAATCCATTCCAGCACTGCAATCTCACTTACAAGCACTTGTCACCTTACATACAATCTCTACCAGATAGCCTAAGCCACTTGGAAGAGATAGCCTACATAGGTTGTATCATCCCCA
This sequence comes from Coenobita brevimanus, assembly GCF_032717465.1. Taxonomy (NCBI): domain Eukaryota; kingdom Metazoa; phylum Arthropoda; class Malacostraca; order Decapoda; family Coenobitidae; genus Coenobita; species Coenobita brevimanus. Next base: position 16,676,492 of record NC_137028.1, read on the forward strand.
CTTCGGTCGGGGTAGGCCGGTCTTGCAGTGGGCACTCACGGCTAATGATGATGATGGTGAGAGAGAGAGAGAGAGAGAGAGAGAGAAATTTTCCTTAAAAGTCAGTTGAAAATATCAGACAAGTCTAAGTAATTTAGCATACAGTATTTTAAAGAAATCCCCTTGTAGTTTAACCAGGTAGGTAGAATTCCAATGCACTGCACATTTATAATTATTGATGATGTATGGGTATGGAAGTGGTTCTTAAAATATTACACGATACTTAAATCTTGAGGTACAAGTTGGCCACAATGAAAGCGTTACACATATTTTTTCAGAAGTTGTGGATGGTTGCGACTTACGGCAACTCCCACTTAGTATCTGTGTCTGCCACCTCCTGTTGTGTGAGCTTGTAGCGGAGATGGTGACTGGCTGACCACAAGTAGCCGTTTCTGCTACTTATTTCGACTTACGGGATTATGATTACGTCACCATGCTAAATTTTACGTCTAATAATCGAAATCGAATTGATTAATACACAAGATATGATGGATACAGCGATAAAATGGTATACTAAATGCAGCAAACTCAACATTGGAATAAAACATTCGTCGGCACCAACACTGCCTGCCCCATACGTGAGGATCAGCTGATCGAAAACTGGAGCCTCGAACTGTGATGACACTTGTTGCGATAAATGGAGCGAGTCTTTGATAAATGTGTTTTTAGCATTATCAGTATTACAACATGACACATTAAAAGAATCACTAACATTCATAACCTCATTGGAAAACTTTTTCTTGAGAGTGTTGGTGCATTAAGGTAATGGAACTATAAAAACATATTGGTTTGTCCTATATTTCAACTAATATCGTTCTTTTTAAATAAAAACTTGTCATGGAATACGACTTTTATGTGTAACTAGATCTATATAACATTGTGTATGTAAAGGATTTGGCTTGTATGACAAATCTGTCAAGTGTTTGAAATTAATATGTCGACCCCATTTGCGTAAACGAGTTTGGTCATCACGTACTCCATCCAATGTTTTCCCACCAATTCGTTAAGACTATTCCTTTCCAATATTCCTCCTACTCTTCCGTCTTTGCATGGCACCCACTAACCCTTATCAAGCCTGTTGTCGCTCACTGACCCGTGATTCCATTATTACGATAGTGCGTTTGTGGTGTCCTGCCATTTTGTAATGCATTATTCTCGTTGTAGTTAGCTAATGTAACTCGGTATAGGCGGACGCCCAATTACTCAGGTTATTAACGTTTCCTTCCTGCCGTCTGCTTCCGAAGACTAATGTTTCGATGAGAAAATTAGTCAATCATTATCGTATTTGGCCATGGTTAGAATATGATAAATATTGAAAGTGACAAATTATTATGACAATAAAAACAAGCACCAGGTCGGAATTGAACCATCTGGCACAGAAACACCGTAGTGTCTCGGGGATCATTAGACGGGAGAAAAGAAGGTGGTCGGGGACACTAAGTAAGGGGTAAAAGGCGGGTATATTTTGATATATTAACCTATCATATTATAGTTAATATGGGTATGCTCATCCCTTTTCTATCTCGTTTTTTCATCAGAGCGATTTGCACCATTATATATCGGCTACAGATGTTGCAGTAATTTATTTCACTGATATTCAGTGGTCTGTATGGCTCAATCTGCACAACGTTTTGATCATTCAGACTTATTCATTATCAGCTGTTAAGCAGTGTAGTAGTCTATAATAACCCATTATCTCATAGATGTTCACCAATCATTTTTCAGTAGCTGAACACGGTCATATGGTATTCTTTTACGTAGAAAGTAGGGTAATAATAATATCCTAAAAAAATATATAACGCCACTATGTTAAACATGACCATGTAAAATGATGACAAAAATATGCTTTGTAATTTTCGGATTCTATTCGTCAAAATTATATTCCCTACACCAACAAACACCATTAGATTACTTCAAGACAAGGCAGTAGGCGTGAGGGAAACTGAGGGAATCATAGCAAGGGACTCTGAATATATCGCCCCACTGTTTATCACTGATAAGGTGACACATAGGCTATTAGGTGGCAAGAAACACTGCTGTAACTTTCACCAACTCTGTGTTAGTAAGAGAAGAGCTACAGCTTGAATTGTCGGCTGCGACCGTGAGACGAAGTATGCACTAGATGGGGTGTCACCACCGGACACCGGCCAAGTAGCTGACGTTAACTGACGGACATCGTCAGCTTCGCTTTCGGTTTGCCCTGCAACACATGAGCAGGGGACTTGACTTCTGGGGCACAGTCAGATTCTCAGACCAGTTGCCTAGTATCGTGTCCATCCACCGTCGTTGTCAATGACGCTCTGTAGCCGCTGTGGTAATGAGGCAATATGGTTGTGTACTAGTTGAGGCTTCCTCCTCATCACCTTCCATTCGTTCATCATGTGAAGCATTAGTTGTTGGGATGTTCTCTCCTGTGCTGGCTCCCACACATTGACGATGTTAGCCCATATATTTTCAGTGAGGTTGAGGTCACAGCTCTTACTGGGCCAGTCGAGTAGATCGGTGTGTCTCTGTTCCTCAAACCATCTTCTTACAGCCCTGCCAGTATGAACTGGACAGTTGTCTTGCATAAACAAAATTCTCTCAGGGAAAGGAAGTGCATACGCCCGCACACTGGGTAGCATCACTTCTTCCAGGATTTCTAAGTACTGGTCCATGTTAAACCTTCCCTCAGTCTTAGTCACTTCTCCAACGCCTTACAGTCCGATCCAACCCCAGACGTTACATGTAACGGTACCGCTCCTCGCTTCCTCGTAGATGTTTTCTCTGGCATATCTGAGAGGAGAAATATTATTGATAATATTAGAAAAACCTTAAATACTATGTGTTGACAAATAGAACGAGTCAGTAAAATGTAGATATTTACTGGAAAACTGTCTATTGAACCACATCAACTTACGTGAACGAATGAATCACTCATTTATGGAACATTTGTAATGAAGACTGAGCACATTTGCACCACAGGTCATTGACATTCTCACTACCGATCATAGGCTGCGAATCTGACTTGTGACTAGTTGACAACCTGCTAAAACTGGATTGGAGTTAGCGGGCAATGAAACCGGTATTCAGATGAAAGCAACAAAACACTTAATCTTTCTGTTACCTGTTGATAGCAGAATACCAAAGGGTTGGGTTTTCTTCAGTTTACCGCGTTCGCTCCCTACATCTCCAGTACAATAATCGCGGGTTGTCATTAGTCAGGATCGCGGGTTATGATCGGTAGTGAGGGTGTCCACGACCTGTGGTGAAGGGTGCTCAGTCGTCACTGTACAGCATATGCACAAGAAATGGGCGAATCATCCATCCTTTTATGTTGAAGTGGGCTGATATAAAGATGGGTTTGTGGTAAAAGTATGGTCCTAGATGTTTTTTTTTATAGATAAATAAAAAGGAAGGACAGGACTACCCACTAGTGGATGTGTCGGGAAAAAAAAAAAAAAGGCATAATATTAAGTGGTTACCCTCCATATAACTTCTTTATACACCATTCTTTAGGGAAGTAACGTGTATGAGCCTAAAGGGGGGAGTACAAACGGCAAAAGGTCATGACAGTTTTGCAGTTGAGAAGATTAGTATATATTATTTTTCATGACCTGCTAGTCTGGGTTTGGAGTAATTCATTGATCTGTGCGTGTTAATTGACAAATTACGCGAGTAAATAAAGTTAATAGAATTTATTACTTTGTGTTGTTCAGTCTCCTGCAATGAACTCTCCCATGTGATGTAGACGAGAAACTTTTCTCGTCGGAGAAGATGACTGTGCCCCAGAAGTCAAGTCCAGCGTTCCCGTGTTGCTGGGCAAACTGAAGGCGAAGCTGGCGATGTCGGTCGGTTAACTTCGGCTTCTTGGCCGGTGTCCGGTGGTGATACCCTATCTCGTGCATCCTTCGTCTCACAGTCGCAGCCGACACTTCAAGCTGCAGCTCCTTTCTTACTGCCACAGCGTTGGTAAAGGGATTGTTGATGATAGTAGTCCTTATCCTATGATCATCTTCAGCGGTTGTTTTTCTTGCAATCCCTGGTCTTGGCTGATCTTTCTTCTCGGACGAGAGATTCAGAGTTCCCTTGCAATTTCGGTAGGTGACAGACCACTCTCCTTCATCCCTACTATTCTTCCCGTAAAGTTGATTGGTCGTGTAGATCCTTGGCGAATATCTTCGTGTGTTGTGTCTGTGCTGGGGAGAACTGGGCTAGTGAAGCGACCTCCCAGCACCATCCTCCACTATACCTCGTTTCATTCATATGAATGAATACCAACACTTGGGATCGAATACTGAAATCTGTGAATACAAATCCCAGCTCTGATGACGTGTTGTATCACAAATATTATACGAGTTGCTTGATGATTGGATTTTCCCACGGATATGATTGTAAAATCTTTATTTATAGCTAATTATTCATAATACTGCAGATGATGCCTTACTGCTGTATGACTACGATGATTCCATTTTTTTGTTTTTTTCATTCATTGCCAGACGCCATGTATCCCAAACAGGGTGGCCAATGGCTTAGAGTTAATTGTTTACAGGGAGGGGCACTAATCCTCCACCAACCCCACTTGACACGTAGGGAGAACTAAAACTTATTTTTCTATATATCACATATTCTTACTACTTACTCTTTGGAAGTAAAGTAGGAACAGGCATTTAATTTCTGTCTGGTAAATTACCAATATGCTGGGAATCGAACCAGGGACTCTCAGGTGAGAGCCAGGCAGCATACCACTACACCATGCATTTCATAATTATGAGTTATGAGTCATTGTAAATTAGATATATAATTTGCTAAATTTTAACATTACTATTAATGGAGAAAAACACAGTATTAAGGACATTAATTATAGGCATTATAATCTCCACGACATTTCTTCGTGACTAGCATTAAAAACATACCAGGTTATAGTACGGTATTTACACAGCACTTCTTCGTGACTAGCATTACAGACATACCAGGTTACAGTATGCTATTTGCACAGTACTTCTTCGTGACTAGCATTTAAGAGGCAAGATTAAAGCGATATTTCGACAGCACTTCTTCGTGACTGGCATTTAAGAGGAAAGATTTAATTGATATTTCGACAGCACTTCTTCGTGACTAGCATTTAAGAGGAAAGAAGTGATATTTCGATAGCACTTCCTCGTGACTAGCATTAAGGACAACACGTTATAGTATAGTATTTATACAGCACTTTTTCGTGACTGTCATTAACGACATAGCAGGTTATTGTATGGTATTTACACAGCACATCTTCGTGACTAGCATACAAGGACATTATACCGGGTTATAGGATCGTATTTCACAGCACTTCTTCGTGACTAGCATTTAAGGACAAATATAGACCTTGATTTCCACGGCACTTCTTCGTGACTAGCTTTTAAGAGGCAAGTGATATTTACACAGCACTTCTTCGTAACTAGCATTTAAGAGGCAGGTGATATTTACACAGCACTTCTTCGTGACTAGCATTTAAGAGAAGTGATATTTACACAGCACTTCTTCGTGACTAGCATTTAAGAGAAGTGATATTTACACAGCACTTCTTCGTGACTAGCATTTAAGAGAAGTGATATTTACACAGCACTTCTTCGTGATTATCATTTAAGAGAAGTGATATTTACACAGCACTTAGTCGTGATTATCATTTAAGAGGCAAGTGATATTTACACAGCACTTCTGCGTGACTAACATTAAGGACAAGCTATAGTATGTTATTTACACAGCACTTCTTCGTGACTAACATTAAGGACAAGCTATAGTATGTTATTTACACAGCACTTCTTCGTGACTACCATACAAGGACAACAGGTTATATTATGATATTTACACAGCACTTCTTCGTGACTAGTATACGAGGACATTATACCAGGTTATAGGATCGTATTTACATAACTTCTTCGTGACTAGCATTTAAGAGGCAAGATTAAAGTAATATTTCCATAGCACTTCTTCGTGACTAGCATTTGAGAGAGAAATGATATTTCTACAGCATTTCTTCGTGACTAGCATACAAGGACATTATACCAGATTATAGTATGGTGTTTACACAGCACTTCTTCGTGACTAGCATTTAAGAGGGATTAAGGCAATAGATAGACATAGATAAAAGTTTGAACAGAAGAATGGAGATTAATTCGCAATGAAAAGGTTATGCAGAGTATTATTTTTATTTTGTTTACCCATTAATGCCAAGTGACCTTAAAAAAAAAAAAAGTATATTTTTACAAGTACGAACATATTTTTTTGAGAGTATGAGTTCGTAGGCGAAGGGCGGTACGCGTTAGAGTTAAATTCGATACACTAGACTCCTGGCTTTGGTGGGTTAAGTAATGGAAACAGTGATAACCCCTTCATTATGGTGACGGTTTGAAATTTGAATCTAACGGATTTGTTTGTTATTATTATTATTAATTATTAATTATTATCGTTAATTGTTTTCACGAGTCATTATTATTACCACTTATTATTATCATTATTACTATACATCATTATTTCCACTCATCACTTATTATTATTATTAGTAGTAGTAGTAGTAGTAGTAAGAGTAGTAGTTATTGTATTACAAGAGAAGTTTTTAAACTAGCAAGAATAAAGTCAATTACCGAAAAAATAAATCAGTAAAGGATTAAAAGTCAGATTTTCAGGTACCGTGCTAAAATAAAAATAAAAATTTCAAGAAAATACGGTAAATACGAAGAAACGAACGTGCCTGATTTTACAATATTTCAAACTGGATTTTAAAATATTTCAAAATCGTAAAAACGTCACCATATTAAAAGGGGTTTGAAAATAACGGAAAATAACAATGGAAAATAACGAAATAAAACGATAAATATCGAGAATTAAAAATAAGAAAATAACAAGAAATAAAAATAAGAAAACGAGAAATAAAATAAGAAAAAAAATACTAACAAATAGTAACATACATGACGTTTAATGTGAATATAAAGCCTTAGTAGTGATATAAGTATGTAGGCCAGGGCTTACGTTGGCCTACAAACCCAGTGGACTGCAGGCTGAAGTTGCCCCACTCCTGCAGCCCACCGTCATCCTTTCGGAGGTGAGGGTCGTGTGTATCACCCTTAGATAAATAGATAGAGACAGATGAAGATGCATAGATATACAGACTATCTGACAGTTTTACAAGAAATACACATAAGTCGTTCAGGGCACAGATTAAATGTTAACCCCTTCAGCCTGACGTCTTTTTATTCGTGACACCAGCTGTCGACTGTATTTAGCTATCGAGACACCTTTAGGAGTGAAGAGTTGCTTTCTAATAACCCTTTCCCTTCAAGAGTTTGCAAAGAGCTAAGTAAAGCTGTGTAAGTAGTGAGAATAAAAATTAAAGAGTTATCGTAGTGTAGGGCTAATCTTTCAAAAATCATACAAGAAATGCAGTATCATCGTAGTGTGAGGTGTGGTATCTGCGTCAGGCCGTCAGGTATCCCAGCCTACCTGTCCAAGCCGCCTCACTTAGTTTCCCACGGTGCATCGCGGACAAATTAATCACTCCTGCTCCACCACACCCGAGGTAGACGATTCGTTCCGGTAATCCATAGTGTCGTGCGGTTGGGTGCGGTTATCTGGGGGGTGGCGCACGGTTACCTGGACTGGATTCTGTGGGGGCCATATTATCGATGGTTTAGGACGCCCATCAGGCCCCACTAACACTTGCGGCAGAGCGACCGAATCCCCTTCATCTCCTGGTAGAGAAAGAGTGGGTTACAAAGGAGTACAAATGTTACCCTAATCTCTCTCTCAATACCTATCTGTCATATTTCAGTCCCATGACACCGAGCCCAATTTAGTCCTTGGTTTGGGCGTAAATACTGTATATCGGCCGAGTGTGGAAGCCTGTCCCTCGCCGCGCAAAGCACACTTGTGTAACGTACCCTTGCTGGACCAAGTTCGTTCAGTAGTTTGTCCGGCTATTAGGGGCAAATATACTTACATATTAATTTAAAGGTACGGGTCTTTCATGCACCGTATTTCTTGAACGGGGTGTGAATGATTGTGTGATCCATTTCTCCAGGCTTTCTAGTTATAGCTGACTCCAGAAAGGGGGGATCCTACCGCAAAATAAATAGCTGATAGAGCCTCCGAAGCGCACAAGGATACGGCCCAGATGGATCCTTGATGATGTGGATCTTACACTTGACCAGATTACGCTTCAATGACCCAATCAACCTATTAAAAGCATGGGTGGATCGCTTTGTCGAGTATATATTATTAACCTAATGTAATACTGCCCGATGAACATACTGTAAATCTTCTAAACCAACGGTTCTCAAACTTTTTAGTGGGTGACCCTATTTGGAATATTTAAGACTTCGCGATCCACAGGTTAAAAAAAATAGAGAGAGAGAGAGAGAGAGAGAGAGAGAGAGAGAGAGAGAGAGCCTATCGTAGCTACAGTATTATGAATGTTAATAGTGTAATAAGGATGATTACAATTTCAGTTACGTAAATAAAGTACATTGAAAGCATTAGGGTTATTCTGTGTCCCTGCGACCCATCAAAATTCCTCTCGCGACCCACTTTTAGGTCGCGACCCATAGTTTGAGAATCACTGTTCTAAACCGTTTGCAAATACTGTTGTCGCATGTACTGTAATAAAAAACTAAAGCATTGATAAACGGTTTTCATTAATCTCTGCAGTACGGTGTTTTTTTGCTGCCTAGTTTTGTCCTTAGTGAAGAATTACCATGTCCACTGAACTCTGCAGTGAGGTAACGCTCTATTAATTTCATTTTTGTTACCGCCACACAACTTCAGCCAGCACAGGGGGAAAACCTCTCTCTGTGAGGGGACCAGCAACTATCGGTATCTGCATTACCTAATACGATGACGCCGGATGTATATCATGTGACCACCAAACGATTTTAGTGCGCACGGGTGGGGGGTGGGAAGCCCTTCGTACGCACATTGACTTGAGATGAACCAGCTCACTGCGATTATGTCCTCCTGTGTTATTCACGCCACCAAAAGACTATTTAATTCTGACGAGAGAAATTTCGAACCATGTGGGGGGGGGGTCTTAAAAATGTCTGGTAGTAGCAAGAATAAACTAAGGCGTTATCGTAGTGAAAGAGTTTAAAGGATAGCAGAGGGGTGGCAGGTGGGCATGGGAAGACAATTCGGTGCGTCTTAAAGTATTCGGTGGTCAGAGGCCGGGGCTGGGGTTCAGCTGGAGGGGTTGGGGGAGGGTTTAAGTGTGTTTATTGCCGGCTGTGGTGTACGGAAACTAAGGACGGATAAATACGTGGGAACATTCATTTGGGCGGAGATGATGGGGTAGACTTCTGGGGAATGGGAAGAGATAGGTGAAGGACGGGTTACTGAAAACTTTTACACTAAGACAAGGGTGAAAACACACCTTACTTCGTTGGCAAAGGTAATGTGTAATACTGATGTATAAATATATTATTTTGGTATGGAATAAAATGATTTGACGCTGTGTAATATGTGGCATGGTTAAGTAGTCATTGGTGTCAGAGCTGAGGAGAATTTGGGAGAACCTGCAGCAAAGCATCATATGAAGGAAAGATTGGTAGTGCAGAAAACCACCATTTTTAAACTAATTCGCAGCAATACAGAGAGAGAGAGAGAGAGAACCTTTAGCAGTTAGATTCACTCCCACATAAACAATAAAATTACTTCTGCATCTACCACCCCTAAACAAACCTTCACTATACCTGCTTACATCGTTCCTACACCGCACCTGTCTACCTACCTACATCCTTCGTAAGTCCCATAAGTCATCCTACCTACCTCCGCCATACCGTTTCTGCATCATACCTACTTACACAATACCACACCGTACGTCCATAATACCTACCTACTCCATACCGTTCTGCATCATACCTACTTACACAATACCACACCGTACGTCTATAATACCTACCAACGCCATACCGTTTCTCCATCATACCTACTTAAACAATAACAGTACGTCCGTAATACCTGCCTACGCCATACCGTTTCTGCATCATAACTTACAGAATACCACACTTTTTGTCCATCGAACCTGCCTTCCTCGTACCTACCCACAGTACCTACAAACATACCTCTTTGAATCTAGTATAATATGCATGTCTCCCATAGTTACTACTCACACCATACGTACTTACAACCTACCTTCCATCCTTATACCAGGTCTCATCCAGGGGTCATGAAATTCCGCACAACCATGTGTGTGTGTGTGTGTGTGTGTGTGTGTGTGTGTGTGTGTGTGTGTGTGTCCCGCCTGGAGACCTGGCTTGCGGTCGAAACCCTGATAATTTACTATAAATGACGAGAAATTATTCACTAGTTTTATGCAGTTAAGGCTGGACTTTAACTTTATGTAATTAGTTTTGTAAGCAAACTAGTTGAAGTAAATCAGTAATATTATAGCACCTAAAGGCCCTTCCACACGAGAGGCAAATGCCCGACGGGCACTGGCCGCCGAGTGTAATTTTCCCGCTGTTTAACAGTGTTACCAGATCAACCAGTCCCCGGTAGGCATTGGCCATAACTAGGCGCACCTCAGTTGGACCAGACGGCAGAGTGCAGTCAGAGCTGTGGTGAACATCAGGCAACGTCGGGCAGTGGCCTACACTTGGTGCTCCGCACAACCGAGTGCAGTACGACAACATGGGAAGTAAGAATTGTCGCAGGACAATTAAAGCTAAACGTATATCTCTGTACTATAATTATTGCTATGTGCATGAAGAAAAAAGACAGTAGATAACAAGGGGCAGGAGCGTTTCGAGGGTTTGCCCGTGTTTCCTCGTTTATTAAGTCATCTACGCTCGTGGCCGCCACCCACCCACAAACTTGGTAACAGTGTTTGGCCGTCGTGCATTTGCCTCGTGTGGAAGGGCCTTAAGAGGTACTTTCTGCGTGTGTTACCAGTTTCTTTCACGTTAGAGTATATGAAGTTTTTTTTTTTTTTTTTAACCAATTGATTAATCAGTATAACTACTGTAACTTAGTCTAGATGACACTTGTCTATTGTACTCCCATATCAGTTAACCAAATTTTTCCATTTATTTACATTAACAGCAGTACATTTTTCAACTATTAGTTTGTCTTCTATGGCATAGTTTTCGTTAGTGCAATGTAAAGTAAACCATGGAGACTACAAAACCTCACTGGAGTTTTTCTTCAAAAACTTTGTAATACCACTTTGCAAACTTGGAATTTATGTAATTAAACGACAGCAGTATTTAAGCGCTTTATTGCATGAAAAGCACAAAACAAACAGCAAATAAGTCTGCAAATTTATGGTATAGATGTGTCAGTTACCTCTCCTAAGTTTCACCGTAGACTTTAGTACTGTTCTTTCAGCTGCATCGTTAGCAAGCACGCCGATCAAGGTCACAAGCGGTCTGTCAGATCGGCACGGCAGATTTGCCTTCACATCCGTAGAGTCTCCAAGTACTTACACAGCATTTTCATCCACGATTCACTGTAAATAAAAAACGTTCAATAAGACACTGAGCATATTCATTAAAGAAAACATTACAAACTGTAGGTGTAGTGCATAAACAATCAGGAGAGTAGAATGTACACAAGAGATGGAGTTCTTAATTTTAACTTCAATAAAAAAATACCAAAGAAATAGTTTGCCCACCATTCTTACCAGCAAACTTAAGAAAAAACTGCATCTGAATAGACGTTGCCTTTTCAGTTGCTACTTAATCTGTTATCTGGCGCTTTTTCATTCTTGAATTAATAGCTATCTGCCATATATGGCCATTAAGCCATAGAGAGTATGTAAAAGACAAAAAAATACTCTAAAGACATGAAAAACAATGTGCAAATCCTCAAATAAACAAAAGATGCCCGAATAGATATAGTTACACAAAAGGACACTTACATTCAGCTCAAAACACAGGCTATGGAGGGCTTAGTCACACGGGAGGCAGTGATTTGAGGCTAATGGCCGAAGGGTGGTTAGACCCCAGATGAAGCCGAAGAACTGGAGCCCGAGTCGGAAGCAGAGTCTGTGCCATCGAGCTGTGAAAGTACAATCCTGAGGGTGTAGGACAGGATTCGAACCTCCTCGGGGTCGGTTACAGCCTGAAGGGACCCCCGGCGCAACTCTGAAAGAAAGCAAAAACACGCTGGTTGTCCCCCGCACTGAACTCCTCCTGCCCACTCTCTTCAGGTGCCTTGTCCTCGTAGTACCGCAACTGCTGCTCCATGCTCTTGAGGCAAACCTGGGTGAGGGAGGCAAAGTTGCCCCAAGAGAGTCACCGAGCCGAAGCAGCGGGTGTGGGTCTCGCCGGTGCTTGAAACTCAGATGAAGCGGTAAGCACATCCGGAGGCACCACGGGAGACACACAAGGGGTGGGAACTCCTGCCTCAGGTGAGGAGGGCTCATCGTCCCAAACTTCCATGGGCACAGCAGGCAGGGACTGAGAGGTTGACCGGCGGGAGACAGCACGCCCTGACAGTCGGATCCTCGTTGGGAGAGGAGAGGGCTGCAGCTGCAGCACCCTCGGCACCAAAGAAATGGAGGTCGCAGGGGGCCCAGAACGACGACACTGGGCCCTCCTCCCAGGCCTCCTCTGCACTATGGGTGTGGAGGAAAGTGACTAATTATGATGGCAGGGAGCCCATTGGCCTTGATGGCAGGAAAGCGCTGGGCAAAAACTGCCAAATCCCCCCCTCCCCCCCGATAAGGCCTTGGCAACCACACAGTAACGATAGTGGATACAGAGGAGGCTGGGAAGGAGGCAGAAGCCGTAGCTGGAGGCTGGCACTGGCGCCGACGACAGGAAAGGGCGTGGGGAGAGCCCCGCATCACCTGGCCTGCAGGGCAAATAACACAGGCAGCTGTAGGACCCTTGGCGACCTCCACCACGAGCTCCACCACGAGCTCCACCACCTCGCCAGCAGCGACTAAATGCATAAGATGGGCCAAGTTACGGGCCACAGTGGAGGAGCGGTAGATAACGTAGTCTTCTGTGTCCCGACGAGTCAGGAAGCCGTACCCATTTCTGACGTGGTACCACCGTACTTGCCCCACCACCTTACTCCCCATGCCTCCGTGTTCTACATTCTCGTAGAGAGCCATGGTGCAGTAGAGATAACAGACTCCTTGCAAGTTGACCTGGCTGGCGTGAACATCTCTCCTCGTCTGCTCAGATGAACTCCTCAGTTTTTTTTTTTTTCTTTTTTTTTTTTTATAGCCATCACCCACTATTTTGGGTATTAGGCCAAACAATCTATTATTCACAACATAATTTTAAAAAAAGTCCAAAATCATTGAAAACAGTCACTCTAAGACACAAAGGCGAACAAGGCAGGAAGAAGGGCACAGGACATAAACATGGCAGGAAGAAGGGCACAGGATTTAAGTTAAACCGAGCTGGTGGCAGATGCGGAGTCGGACGTAGAGATAGACTGCACCCCCTGGAGGATATGGTTGAGGATTTTCACCTCGTCAGGGTCCTTGATGGTCTGGAGGGATCCCCGGCGCAGCTCGGTGAAGGAGATCATAGCCCGCCGGAAATCCCCCTTGGAAAAGTCTTTCTCATCTGGAGTCACAGGGGCAGAGTCCTCATACTCGTGAAGATGGCAATACACGGAGTCCATTTCCGACTCACCAAAGGCGGCAAAGTCTGCCCAGGTGAGGTGATGAACTGGACCAGAAGGCTCCCGATCCACTGGAGCCAGCCCCGTAGGTGGAGCAGACTCCACCTCGTCGTGTACCACGGTAGAAGCAGGGGAGACAAGGGCATCAGAAACAGCAGCCTTAGGTGGGGAAGGCGGCGCCGCATCCCCAACCTCCATAGGTACCACGGGTAGTGGCGGCGGGGCAGACTGGCGAGAGACTGAACGTCCGGCCAGCTGGAGCCTTGTAGGTGGAGTTGAGGGCTGCAGCTGCAGCACCCTCGGGACCAAGCTGGTGGAGGTCACAGGATGCCCCAAAGGACGACGAGGGGCCCTCCTCCAAGGCCTCTTCCGCACCACAGGTGGGGAGGAGAAAGACTCTGGGATGAGTATGGCAGGAAGCCCATTTGCCTGGAAGATGGCGGGCAGGCGCTGGGCGAGAACTGCCATATCACCCCCCGAGAAAGCCTTAGCAACCTCCACACACATGGTGACTAGGGTGGAAGCAGAAGAGGCAGAGGCAGAAGCAGAAGCAGCAGAGGGAGACCGAGGCTGACGACGGCGCCGACGACGGGGGAGGGCGTGGTGAGAGCCCCGCACTGCCTGGCCAGCAGGGCCGGTGACGGAGGCAGCCGCAGGACCCTTATCTCCCGCCACCACGACGAACTCACACAGCCTCACCAGCCTCAACCGAAGGCACAGGGTGGGAAGGGTTGGGGGCCCCTATGGACGAACGATGTATAAAGATGTCGTCCCCCCGTGTCCCGGCGAGTCAAGAAGCCAAACCCCTTCCGTACGTGGAACCAACGCACCTGGCCCACAACTTTAGCAGCCATATTTCCGGTTCAGCATAGCAGTGTATGAAGCGAGGATGTGTGTCTCATACTCCCAACCTGAAGACTCCTCAGCTGCCTCCCGAGTTTTCTCAGTTCAGCAGACTGCGGTAGATGCCAGACAGTAGGTGGCAGAGTGAAGAGACGCTCTACGATTTGAAGAGTTAAGATGGTCCAGACTTCAAGTGCGATAGGTGGTGTGATCGTGCCGTGGGGACACTTCTACCTTACACCAAGTATAACCAGTCGGCAAATCAAATTGCCGAGGATTTCGTACTGCTGGGTGTGTGCAAAGTCACCGTCCACTGGGTTCATTGGTAGCGACGAGCAGAACCACCCAGTGTCTTCTCAGTTCAGCTGCTGGATAGAAAGTCCTTTTCTGGCGCTTTTTTTTTTTTTTTTTTTTTTTTTTTTTGCCTATCGACCATTGGGGCCGGAGCCCCTGGTCATTAAGGCAATATATATATATATATATTATATATATATATATATATATGTATATATATTGACATATATACACATATATATACGAACATATATATATATACATACTTACATACATACACACATCCATGCATATGAACATACACATTTTCATGCACACGTACATATATATATAATAATTTTTATTTTATTATTTTTTTGTAGTTTTATTTTTATTATTTTTATTTATTTTTTAATATTTTTAACCTTATATGACTTATAAACTAAAATACCTAATCTAAAGACCCTAAAACTAACCACCTAACAGACAAATCACTAACCTATACTAAATCCTAAGAGACAAATAACTAGACCTACACTAATGGTAAAAAAAAGCCTCGACCAAGAGATCACCATCGACTGCAGATATGTAATGCCTTTCTACATGACATACCTGCACTCATCACCTGGTGACTGTCAGTCAAGGCACAACCTAATATAGGGGACATCAATATATGAAAGGGAACCAGACGAGTCAGGAACATTTCCATATACGTCAGCTGTCGGCCCTAATTAGAATAACTTAAGCAAGATAATATAATGTATTTACATAATTTGTACAAAAAGTGAAGAACCTCGCCCAGCAGACCACCATCGACTGCAAGTGCCCAATACCTTCCTATATTGCACACTTGCACTCATCAGCTGGTGACTGTCAGGCGAGGAACTTGGCTTAATGTAGGGGACATCTATATTAGAAATAGATCAGTGGGAGGAGGAACTATTTAAAATATGTGAACTGTCAACCCTAATTAATATTACAATATACACATATTTACCGTTGATAAAAACCATAACCACACAGTAAAAAAGTCACATCACTCTGATCAGTCCGGTCTCTCTCAAGAAAGCCATCAATTTATCAGTCATAACAATGTCCCCATCACCCAGGATGGTGGAAAGGGTGAAGGGGACGTCTGCTGCGCCGCAGTAATTAATAAGTGAAGCACGTTCACGAATAAATCGCCGACAGCGCAGGATGACATGACTGATAGATAACACCGCATCACAGATGTCACAGTGCGGTGGGAAGCGTCTTTCCATATATGGTTTTATGTGGGTTAAAACGGTGGCATCGAGCCGTAACCGTGCCAACACTTTTTCTTCTAGGCGACTGGGACGGTTGGCAGTGTCCCAGTCGCCTAGGTACGGCTTACAAGTTGGAATATTTAGTCTGGTCCACTGACCTTGCCACAGAAGATTTATTGATTTCTTTCCGAGAGAGAGACTCGACCGCAGATCACGAGGAACGTCCCAAGTCTCCTCGAGCTCTACAGCCGACTTTGCAAGTAAGTCAGCCTGCTCATTGCCGTAGATACGACAATGACCAGGCACCCAGATCAGCGTGAATGACTTGTTGCATGAATGCAACTTATTAACGATGCGGCCCTGGATCTCGTGAGAGTCCGTAGTACAAGATGCAATTGCCTGAAGGGCTGATTTTGATTCTGAAAATATGACAAATGAGTCATGTCTAGAATTGAGAGCATAGTCTATGGCTTTGTCAATAGCAAAAAGTTCTGAAGTAAACACAGCTGTATGAGTCGGCAACCGATACCTGAGGGCACATTCAGTCGACCACACACTTGCACCCACACATTCACTCGACTTGGAGCCGTTGGTGTACAATTGATGGGACCCCAAGTGACGAACAATGATCTTACGAAACAAGTGGTGGACCTCCGCCTCCGGCGCCTTGGCCTTTGGTGCTGGGAGCCATGTGACATCGACTGTAAAGCCGGGTGGCTCCCAAGGCGCTATATTTTTAAGCACCAACTTGTCACAGTCACTAGGGTCCACATCAAGCTCCTGAGTCAGTAAGTGGAGGCGAGCGGCAAGTGGCCGACGCACCCCCCGCAGAAGGTGGTGGTATTGACGCAGGGGGGTACAGGCCACATTGCCAATATTACATTTCCTAAATGTCCTTACACCATAGGACAAGGCCAGGTGGTCACGGCGAATACGGAGGGGAGGCACATTCGCCTCCACTTCCATACGAGCCACACGGGTACACCGGACAGCTCCAAGACACATTCGCAAACATTTATTCTGCAACACATCCAATCCTTTCAGAGTGGCATCGGATGCCGAGCCATACACCTGTGCGCCATAGTCTAGCTTCGATCGAATAAGGGACTTATACACCATTAATAAAGATTTTCTGTCGGCACCCCAGGTAGTACCCGCTAGGTACTTGAGGACATTTAACGGTTTATCACAACGAGCAAGCAAAGTATTAACGTGAAGTTTAAAATTCATTCTACGATCAAAATGTATTCCTAAAAATTTTACAGAATTTTGAAAAGGTACCGCCTGATTATCCAAAGTTAAGCACAAATTAGGTACGTTACGATTAGTGAAAACTATAGCGGCACACTTACGTACGGAAAACTTAAATCCCCACTGCAAGGCCCATTGGTGGACGGAGTCAAGGGCTGCTTGAATCCGCCCAGCCGAAAATTGTGCATTACGGGAAGAGTGCCATATTGCACAATCGTCAGCGTAGAGTGAGTATTTAAGATTCCTCGGGATGGGAGCTGATGACAGAATATCATTGATCATAATACTAAATAAAGTAGGACTAAGCACACTTCCCTGTGGCACCCCGTTTTCCTGGATAAATATATCCGATGTTACGTTACGGGGCAATTTGACAGAGAAAGTTCTGTCCCTTAAGAAATTTGAAATAAAAACAGGCAAATTTCCTCTTAAACCATAAGCATAGAGCTTCATTAGTACACCGTGTCGCCAGGTCATGTCATAGGCTTTATGGATGTCCAGGAACACCCCTATCATGAATTCTTTATTGGCAAATGCCTCTGCAATACAATGCTCCAAATTCATTAAATGATCTAGTGAACTTCTGTATTTACGGAAGCCACATTGTTGATCATTTAACAAATTCTTCGACTCTAAAACAAAAAGAAGCCTATTGTTAACCATTCGTTCCATGACCTTACATAGACAAGAAGTCAACACAATAGGACGAAATGAAGTGGGATTCATAAGACGACCAGCCTCTTTGGGTATCGGTATGACGTGCGCAAAGTGCCATGAGTTTGGGAACGTTCGAGACGCCCAAATCTCATTGTACAATGCTAACATCTTAATCAGGTTGTCCTGATTAAGATGCTGGATCATACCGTACGTGATGGTGTCTGGTCCAGGGCTGGTGTCTTTACAGGATTTAAGGGCAAGGAGCAGTTCATCTAGCGTAAACTCTTGGTTGTATGGGGAGTTTACGTCTTCTGTGGCAAAGTCTAATATCTGTAGCTCAGCCGTGCGTTTATGATGTTGGAAACGCGGGTCATAATTGGCTGAGCTACTTACATGAGAAAAACTCCTGGCGAGGATGTTAGCAACGTCCACGGGCTCGTCATAGATGTTATTATTTATTTGCAAGGTGATAATGGGGAAATATGGGCCTTTATTATTTAATATTCATATGGTGGACCAGACTTTACGTAATGGTGTCGTACGAGTCACCGTGGACACAAAGGACCGCCAGGAGTCACGTTTGGCCCTTCTTATTATTCTCCTTGCCTCAGCCCGTGCCTGTTTGTATGCAATAAAATTTTTCTCAGTGGGCTGACTATCAAAAATCCTGTATCTCCTATTGCGTTTTCTTAATGCTTGTCGGCAATCCGGCGTCCACCAATGTGCTCTATGCTTCGCATGAACTGTAGAAGTCTTGGGAATAGCAGCCTCAGCTGCGTGTAATATGGATTGGGTTATATTTTCGACCTTAACATCTATGGTCTCCCCAGATATATCTAAATTGGCGATCCTTGAGAAGGATCCCCAATCTGCTTTCTTATAGTTAAATTTTGGAGGTGGAGGGTCCGAAATGATGTCGCGTGTATAAGAAAGACAGATGGGAAAATGATCACTTCCCAAGGAGTCGTCGTAAGGGTCCCATGAGAGCTCTTGATGTATACCAGGGGAGGCCAAAGATAAGTCAATGGCCGAAAAGTTACCAGTACGATCATCTACACGAGTCGCTCTACCATCGTTCAGAAGACAGAGGTTGGACTGTAGTATTAGGTCGGCTACTTGCTCCCCACGACCATCGATCCTCAAGCTACCCCATTGATAGTGATGGGCGTTAAAATCGCCCAACACTAACTTATTCCCAGGGAGATGTTCAACTAGTGAATTTAAAGCATCACTATCAATGGGGCCATGTGGAGGACAGTACAGAGAGCAAATAGACAGATACGTGTTATTAAATTTTACTCTGCACGCGACAGCTTCCAGAGTAGAATTTAGAATCACTTCCGTTTGTGGGTGTGATTTATGTGTGTATATGGCTACTCCGTGACCTTCATATCTTCTATACGAGTGGTAGTGTTTGAACTGTGGAGGATCAGGGTGATCCTCCAGGCGCATCTCCTGTAAACAAACAACGTCTGGCCTGTGTATAGAAAGCAAGATTGCTATATTGTGTAACTTATTCCCAATACTTCTACAATTCCACTGTAGTATAGTGAATGCGGCGGTTTAAGATTTACGGGGGGGGGCCAGTGTGTTTAGTTTTTATGCCCCCCGCGACCAGGCGAGTGGCTACCGGGGGACCTTTCCCGGTGCTTGCTGACGGAAACCTCCATATTTTGGTCAATAACAAGGCTCCCAGATTCCACCGAGGAAGAGCTGTTCTTCCTCTCCCTCGCTGGGCTAGGAGCAGGGAGGACATGAGGACGTGGCTTTGAGAGGGTGGTGAAGTTATGTTTTACAGTCTTGTCAGGCTTCGATTTAGGCTTGACTGACTGAGAAGCAGCAGCGGCCTGTGAGTATGATGAAGCTTTGGGGAGGTCAGTTAGAGAGTTGGATCTAACAGGAGGTTTAGAGGTGGAGGTGGAGGTAGAGTGAGTGACTTGATTAACAAGCACGAGATCAGTCTGCGTCTCCACAGTGCACATCACAGGGCGGGACATCACTGCCGAAGCATAGGACCTATTCGGTGTAGGAGTTGCATGCAACTCCTTCACCTTTTTCCTTGCTTCGTAGAAAGAGACACCCTCAGTCGCCTTCACCGCACAGACCTCTTTCTCCTCCTTCCACTTGGGACAATCCCTAGAGGAAGTGAAGTGAGGACCCTTGCAGTGAAAGCAGCTGACACCCTCTGATGTGCAATGGTCAGCATCATGACCTTGCGTTGCGCACTTGCCACAGACTGATTGAGAAGCCCGACAAGACTTTTCATGGTGTCCATATAACTGACATCGTAAACAACGAAGTGGGTTAGGGATGTATGTCCTTACGTTAACAATTTCATACCCCACTTTGATATGGGTTGGGAGAGTCACTTTACCGAAAGTCAATATAACAGTTGCCGTTTTCGTCCTCCTGCCCTCGGAAAATCTAGTGATGAAACGGGCTTCAATTACATCTTCATGAGCAAGTTCCTGTACGATGTCGTCCTCATCCATGACCATGAGGTCCCTGCAAGTGATGACTCCCTTGCAGGAATTCATGGAGTGAGGGATCGTCAGCACAACATCATAGCAATGGAATTTGCTCATCTTCATCAAATCCTTAACCTGGGACGAATTTGCAGTCTTTACTAGGAGATCTCCGCTAGCAAGTTTTTTGACCTGTTCTACCTCTCCTGCACATCCATCAATCACCTTCTTGATAATGAAGGGATTGAGGCTGGACAGGGGAGTAGAACCAACCGCATGCAACAAAACAAAACTCGCCTTTTTTACATTAATGTCTAGCAAAGGGCGTGTCCGGGGCCGTTCAGTCTGGGGGTAGTCCGTCCGTGAGACAGTCGGGGGTCGGTCAGGACTACCTCCCCCCCTGAAGGGGGGGGAGGCAGCAGTGGCGTCCGCCATAGTGACCACTTCCCCCTAACGGGGGAAGTGGGAAGGAGGAGGAAAAACGAACAAGGGACAAACAACTGGGGACCACACACCTATGGCTAAGATTGCCCTCTCAAACCACTCCAGGGAGGCCCGATCGTGTTAATTCACACCCCAGAGCGATCAGTGGGGGGGACCCTCCGTGGGCGAGTAAGCAAAGGTAATCTTAGTAAATAGATATAGACACTTACTATATCTCTAGCAAGGGTAGGGAGGAAAATTAGTACTAGCTATCCTAAGTGTCACCAGAAGGGTGAAAAAAAAAGCTAATGCCGGTGAGGCAGCCCTGAAAACTAGAGGAGAGCCAGAAAAACACGTCTAAACTCTCCACGACCATGCATCAAAGTCCCCTCTGGCGCTTTTTTTTTTTTTTTTTTTGCCTATCGACCATTGAGGCCGAAGCCTCTGGTCATTAAGGCAAATATATATATATATGTATATATATTGACACATATATACATATATATACAAACATATATATATACATACATACATACATACACACATCCATGCATATGAACATACACACTTTCATGCACACGTACATATATATATAATAATTTTTATTTTATTATTTTTTTGTAGTTTTATTTTTATTATTTTTATTTATTTTTTATATTTTTAACCTTATATTACTTATAAACAAAATACCTAATCTAAAGACCCTAAAACTAACCACCTAACAGACAAATCGCTAACCTATACTAAATCCTAAGAGACAAATAACTAGACCTACACTAATATTCAAAAAGCCTCGACCAAGAGAACACCATCGACTGCAGATATGTAATGCCTTTCTACATGACATACCTGCACTCATCACCTGATGACTGTCAGTCGAGGCACAACCTAATATAGGGGACATCAATATATGAAAGGGAACCAGACGAGTCAGGAACATTTCCATATACGTCAGCTGTCGTCCCTAATTAGAATAACTTAAGCAAGATAATATAATGTATTTACATAATTTATACAAAAATTGAAGAACCTCGCCCAGCAGACTACCATCGACTGCAAGTGCCCAATACCTTCCTATATTGCACACTTGCACTCATCAGCTGGTGACTGTCAGGCAAGGAACTTGGCTTAATGTAGGGGACATCTATATTAGAAATAGATCGGTGGGAGGAGGAACTATTTAAAATATGTCAACTGTCAACCCTAATTAATATTACAATATATACATATTTACTGTTCATAAAAACCATAACCACGCAGTAAAAAAGTCACATCACTCTGATCAGTCCGGTCTCTCTCAAGAAAGCCATCAATTTATCAGTCATAACAATGTCCCCATCACCCAGGATGGTGGAAAGGGTGAAGGGGACGTCTACTGCGCCGCAGTAATTTATAAGTGAAGCACGTTCACGAATAAATCGCCGACAGCGCAGGATGATATGACTAATAGATAACACCGCATTACAGATGTCACAGTGCGGTGGGAAGCGTCTTTCCATATATGGTTTTATGTGGGTTAAAATGGTGGCATTCAGCCGTAATCGTGCCAACACTTTTTCTTCTAAGCGACTGGGACGGTTGGCAGTGTCCCAGTCGCCCAGGTACGGCTTACAAGTTGGAATATTTAGTCTGGTCCACTGACCTTGCCACAGAAGATTTATTGATTTCTTTCCGAGAGAGAGACTCGACCGTAGATCACGAGGAACGTCCCAAGTCTCCTCGAGCTCTACAGCCGACTTTGCAAGTAAGTCAGCCTGCTCATTGCCGTAGATACGACAATGACCAGGCACCCAGATCAGCGTGAATGACTTGTTGCATGAATGCAACTTAATAACGATGCGGCCCTGGATCTCGTGAGAGTCCGTAGTACAAGATGCAATTGCCTGAAGGGCTGATTTTGAATCTGAAAATATGACAAATGAGTCATGTCTAGAATTGAGAGCATAGTCTATGGCTTTGTCAATAGCAAAAAGTTCTGAAGTAAACACAGATGTATGAGTCGGCAACCGATACCTGAGGGCACATTCAGTCGACCACACACTTGCACCCACACATTCACTCGACTTGGAGCCGTCGGTGTACAATTGATGGGACCCCAAGTGATGAACAATGATCTTACGAAACAAGTGGTGGACCTCCACCTCCGGCGCCTTGGCCTTTGGTGCTGGGAGCCATGTGACATCGACTGTAAAGCCGGGTGGCTCCCAAGGCGCTATATTTTTTAGCACCAACTTGTCACAGTCACTGGGGTCCACATCAAGCTCCTGAGTCAGTAAGTGGAGGCGAGCGGTAGTGGCCGACGCACCCCCCGCAGAAGGTGGTGGTATTGATGCAGGGGGGTACAGGCCACATTGCCGATATTACATTTCCTAAATGTCCTTACACCATAGGAAAATGCCAGGTGGTCACGGCGAATACGGAGGGGAGGCACATTCGCCTCCACTTCCATACGAGCCACACGGGTACACCGTACAGCTCCAAGACACATTCGCAAGCATTTATTCTGTAACACATCCAATCCTTTCAGCGTGGCATCAGATGCCGAGCCATACACCTGTGCGCCATAGTCTAGCTTTGATCGAATAAGGGACTTATACACCATTAATAAAGATTTTCTGTCGGGCATTCCCCAGGTAGTACCCGCTAGGTACTTGAGGACATTTAACGGTTTATCACAACGAGCAAGCAAAGTATTAACGTGAAGTTTAAAATTCATTCTACGATCAAAATGTATTCCTAAAAATTTTACAGAATTTTGAAAAGGTACCGCCTGATTATCCAAAGTTAAGCACAAATTAGGTACGTTACGATTAGTGAAAACTATAGCGGCACACTTACGTACGGAAAACTTAAATCCCCACTGCAAGGCCCATTGGTGGACGGAGTCAAGGGCTGCTTGAATCCGCCCAGCCGAAAATTGTGCATTACGGGAAGAGTGCCATATTGCACAATCGTCAGCGTAGAGTGAGTATTTAAGATTCCTCGGGATGGGAGCTGATGACAGAATATCATTGATCATAATACTAAATAAAGTAGGACTAAGCACACTTCCCTGCGGCACCCCGTTTTCCTGGATAAATATATCCGATGTTACGTTACGGGGCAATTTGACAGAGAAAGTTCTGTCCCTTAAGAAATTTGAAATAAAAACAGGCAAATTTCCTCTTAAACCATAAGTATAGAGCTTCATTAGTATACCGTGTCGCCATGTCATGTCATAGGCTTTATGGATGTCCAAGAACACCCCTATCATGAATTCTTTATTGGCAAATGCCTCTGCAATACAATGCTCCAAATTCATTAAATGATCTAGTGAACTTCTGTATTTACGGAAGCCACATTGTTGATCATTTAACAAATTCTTCGACTCTAAAACAAAAAAGAAGCCTATTGTTAACCATTCGTTCCATGACCTTACATAGACAAGAAGTCAACACAATAGGACGAAATGAAGTGGGATTCATAAGACGACCAGCCTCTTTGGGTATCGGTATGACGTGCGCAAAGTGCCATGAGTTTGGGAACGTTCGAGACGCCCAAATCTCATTGTACAATGCTAACATCTTAATCAGGTTGTCCTGATTAAGATGCTGGATCATACCGTACGTGATGGTGTCTGGTCCAGGGCTGGTGTCTTTACAGGATTTAAGGGCAAGGAGCAGTTCATCTAGCGTAAACTCTTGGTTGTACGGGGAGTTTACGTCTTCTGTGGCAAAGTCTAATATCTGTAGCTCAGCCGTGCGTTTATGATGTTGGAAACGCGGGTCATAATTGGCTGAGCTACTTACATGAGAAAAACTCCTGGCGAGGATGTTAGCAACGTCCACGGGCTCGTCATAGATGTTATTATTCACTTTTTTTTTTTTTTTTTATGCGAGGAAGAAGGAACCAAAGGCCATGGCCCGCAGTGGTGACTGGGAAATATGGGCCTTTATTATTTAATATTCTTATGGTGGACCAGACTTTACGTAATGGTGTTGTACGAGTCACCGTGGACACAAAGGACCGCCAGGAGTCACGTTTGGCCCTTCTTATTATTCTCCTTGCCTCAGCCCGTGCCTGTTTGTATGGAATAAAATTTTTCTCAGTGGGCTGACTATCAAAAATCCTGTATCTCCTATTGCGTTTTCTTAATGCTTGTCGGCAATCCGGCGTCCACCAATGTGCTTTATGCTTCGCATGAACTGTAGAAGTCTTGGGAATAGCAGCCTCAGCTGCGTGTAATATGGAAGTAGTTATATTTTCGACCTTAACATCTATGGTCTCCCCAGATATATCTAAATTGGCGATCCTTGAGAAGGATCCCCAATCTGCTTTCTTATAGTTAAATTTTGGAGGTGGAGGGTCCGAAATGATGTCGCGTGTATAAGAAAGACAGATGGGTAAATGATCACTTCCCAAGGAGTCGTCGTAAGGGTCCCATGAGAGATCTTGATGTATACCAGGGGAGGCCAAAGATAAGTCAATGGCCGAAAAGTTACCAGTACGATCATCTACACGAGTCGCTCTACCATCGTTCAGAAGACAGAGGCTGGACTGTAGTATTAGGTCGGCTACTTGCTCCCCACGACCATCGATCCTCAAGCTACCCCATTGATAGTGATGGGCGTTAAAATCGCCCAACACTAACTTATTCCCAGGGAGATGTTCAACTAGTGAATTTAAAGCATCACTATCAATGGGGCCATGTGGAGGACAGTACAGGGAGCAAATAGACAGATACGTGTTATTAAATTTTACTCTGCACGCGACAGCTTCCAGAGTAGAATTTAGAATCACTTCCGTTTGTGGGTGTGATTTATGTGTGTATATGGCTACTCCGTGACCTTCATATCTTCTATAAGAGTGGTAGTGTTTGAACTGTGGAGGATCAGGGTGATCCTCCAGGCGCGTCTCTTGTAAACAAACAACGTCTGGCCTGTGTATAGAAAGCAAGATTGCTATATTGTGTAACTTATTCCCAATACTTCTACAATTCCACTGTAGTATAGTGAATGCGGCGGTTTAAGATTTACCGGGGGGGCCAGTGTGTTTAGTTTTTTTTATGCCCCCCGCGACCAGGCGAGTGGCTACCGGGGGACCTTTCCCGGTGCTTGCTGACGGAAACCTCCATATTTTGGTCAATAACAAGGCTCCCAGATTCCACCGAGGAAGAGCTATTCTTCCTCTCCCTCGCTGGGCTAGGAGCAGGGAGGACATGAGGACGTGGCTTTGAAAGGGTGGTGAAGTTATGTTTTACAGTCTTGTCAGGCTTCGATTTAGGCTTGACTGACTGAGAAGCAGCAGCGGCCTGTGAGTATGATGAAGCTTTAGGGAGGTCAGTTAGAGAGTTGGATCGTACAGGAGGTTTAGAGGTGGAGGTGGAGGTAGAGTGAGTGACTTGATTAACAAGCACGAGATCAGTCTGCGTCTCCACAGTGCACATCACAGGGCGGGACATCACTGCCGAAGCATAGGACCTATTCGGTGTGGGAGTTGCATGCAACTCCTTCACCTTTTCCTTGCTTCGTAGAAAGAGATGCCCTCAGTCGCCTTCACCGCACAGACCTCTTTCTCCTCCTTCCACTTGGGACAATCCCTAGAGGAAGTGAAGTGAGCACCCTTGCAGTGAAAGCAGCTGACACCCTCTGATGTGCAATGGTCAGCATCATGTCCTTGTGTTGCGCACTTGCCACAGACTGATTGAGAAGCCCGACAAGACTTTTCATGGTGTCCATATAACTGACATCGTAAACAACGAAGTGGGTTAGGGATGTATGTCCTTACGTTAACAATTTCATACCCCACTTTGATATGGGTTGGGAGAGTCACTTTACCGAAAGTCAATATAACCGTTGCCGTTTTCGTCCTCCTGCCCTCGGAAAATCTCGTGATGAAACGGGCTTCAATTACATCTTCATGAGCAAGTTCATGTACGATGTCGTCCTCTTCCATGGCCATGAGGTCCCTGCAAGTGATGACTCCCTTGCAGGAATTCATGGAGTGAGGGATCGTTGGCACAACATCATAGCAATGGAATTTGCTCATCTTCATCAAATCCTTAACCTGGGACGAATTTGCAGTCTTTACTAGGAGATCTCCGCTAGCAAGTTTTTTGACCTGTTCCACCTCTCCTGCACATCCATCAATCACCTTCTTGATAATGAAGGGATTGAGGCTGGACAGGGGAGTGGAACCAACCGCATGAATTAAAACAAACTCGGCGTTTTGTACATTAATGTCAAGGCGGGTACGTGTCTGGGGCCGTTCAGTCTGGGGGTAGTCAGTCCGTGAGACAGTCGGGGGTCGGTCAGGACTACCTCCCCCCCTGAAGGGGAGGGAGGCAGCAGTGGCGTCCGCCATAGTTACCACTTCCCCCTTACGGGGGAAGTGGGAAGAAAGAGAAAAACAACCAAGGGAGGATTTGCCCGGGGAACACACACCTAGTCTGAGATTACCCTCTCAAACCACTCTCGGGAGGACGCGCCCGTGTGTAACTCACACCCCAGAGCGATCAGTGGGGGGTACACTCCAGAGGTGAGTAAGCAAAGGCAATCTCAGGAAACAGATATAGACACTTACTATATCTCTAAAGGGCTGGGAGGAGAATTAGTACTAGCTAACCTAACTTTATTGAAAAACGCCCTAGTGGCGAAAAAGAAAAAGCTAAAGCCGGTGAGGCAACCCTGCAGCTAGAGGAGAGCCAGAGAAACACGTCTAAACTCTCCACGACCATGCATCAAAGTCCCCCCTCTGGCGCACTCTACCTCCTCCTTTTATTCCTTCACTCTTGTGTACAACCAGCCAATCAGGTGAAGTGCCACGTAGCAGCCACCAATAGGAAAATTAGATTGTGGTTTCGATCTTTTATCTCATGAAGCAGTGCAGTTACCAGTGAGAGCAAATTCCACTTACCAACCACCAGTACAGGGTGTCCCAAAAGTCTTCATACATGGGGAAAAATAACGTTTAGCAAAATGTAACTATTTACAAAACATTTTCTACTTCATTGCCATTTCATTGTAAAACACACGAAGTCGTCTCTCCCACTCGTGGTGAAATCGTGTCATTAAGTTTGGCAGCAGTGTCATGTGTGATGTGCTTGCCATGTTTGCCGTTAAAGTTCGTTGCAACCTTGCAACAGCTTCCCGAACCAGCAATGAAAATGATTTCGATACGATCTTCTTTTGACAAAAACATTCTTGAAGAGTATATTTTGTGTGTGTGTGTGTGTGTGTATATATATATATATATATATATATATATATATATATATATATATATATATATATATATATATCCATCATCCCATCCTACGTTGCCCCATGAGGAGCGTAGGAGCCCGGGGCTAGGCAGTTGATCCTGACATTTAAGATGAGTGACCAACCTCACTCATCCCTGAGTGGCATTACGTGAGCAATAAACCCCAACCATCCCTTGGATATAAACCTTCACGGGCTCAGTCCGATTGAAGCGCAATATTTACCCACTAAACCATCAGGCGCCAAAATTTGGTTATATGGTTACCACCCAGCGTAGTAAATAGTTTCCTGGTGTACAGGAAACCATTTGGCTTGTCACTCAGTGTAGAGTCACCCATAGGCAGAAGGAAGAGGAAAGAATGAAGGAATGAAAGACAGAAGAGGGAGTGTAAAGTCACCCGTAGGCAGAAATACGAGGAAAGAATGAAGGAAAGAAAGATAGAAGATGGAAGGAAAGAAGGATGGAGGAGAGGACAGGGCAGACACCCGAGAGCAGCACTACATTGAGTGGATGGTGAGCGCCCTCACCTACCACAAACATATATATATATATATATATATATATATATATATATATATATAATGTATCCTGGTTCTTTGAAAGCAGTGATAAGAAACAGGGAAGTGAGCATGGAAGTGAAAAAGTTACTACATGACAGTATTGTGATACCAACTCTAACGTACGGAAGTGAAGCTTGAACGTTGTTGGAAGGACACAAGTCAAGAGTGAGAGCAGTGGAAATGAGTTATTTAAGAGCCTGTGGAGTCACATGGAGAGACAGGCTGACGAATGAGGATATAAAGGAGCGTTGTGGTGTTGATGTGGATGTGATAGGAAGCGTTATCAGGAACACACTGAGGTGGTTTGGCCATGTGGAGAGGATGGATGGTGAAAGACTGACAAAGAGAGTGTATGTGAGTGAGGTGGAGGGGGGAAGAGGGAGGGGGAGGCCGAGGATGAGATGGAGGGATGGGGTGGAGAGGTATATGAGAGAGGGGGGTGTGAGTTGGGAGCAGGGCAGTGAAATGGCGGGGGACAGGGCGACTTGAAGGCGATTTGTTTGTGGCCACCCCGAACGGGATTGTGGCGTCTGGCAATAGATAGATAGATAGATGTATACACACCTGTATATTCTATCATCATCCAATCCTATGTCGACCCCTGAGGAGCATAGGAGCCCGGGGCTAGGCAAGTTGGTCCTGACATTTAAGATGAGAGTGACCAGCCTCACTCATCCCTGAGTGGCATTACTTGAGCAGTAAACCCCAACCACCCCATGGATATAAACTTGCACCGACTCAATCCGATTGGAGCGCCGTAATTACCCACTAAACCATCAGGCGCCAAAATTTGGTTATATGGTTACCACCCAGCGAAGTAAATGGTTTCATGGTGTACAGGAAACCATTTAGCTTGTCACTCAGTGTAGAGTCACCAACAGGCGGAAGGAAGAGGAAAAAACGAAGGAAAGACAGAAGAGGGAGTGTAAAGTCACCCGTAGGCAGAAGGACGAGGAAAAGATGAAGGAAAGAAAGACAGGAGAGGATGGGAGGAAAGAAAGATGGAGGAGAGGAAAGGGCAGACACCCGAGGGCAGCACTACATCGAGTGAGTGGATGGTGAGCGTCCCCACCTTCCAGTATATATATATATATATATATATATATATATATATATATATATATATATATATATATATATATATATAAGCTATGCATGAAGAATTTTGGGAGACATTTTGCCAAGTGTTAATTTTCCCTGTGTATGGAGACTTTTGGGACACCCTGCAGAGAATTTAGTCTTCCAGTCTGTTTTCGATCTTGCGTCTCATGAAGTACTGAAACGGGAACAGTCTATCAAATTAAGTATCACGTTGCAACCACCAATAGGAAAATTAGTTTGTGGTTTCGATCTAGTGTCTCATGAACCACTAGAACACCAACAGCCTCTCAGATTACTTCATAAAGCAAGCACCAGTTAATAATATGAAATAATAAATCGTATATTATTAATTAATATGAAATATATGTACGTTATATAATATATACAATATATATAATGTATATAATATATAATAATATGCAGTATAATAATTTTTTACTGAGATAAATTTGATCTGATAATTAAAATCCATAAATAGTAGCGGAAATTGCGTATTAGTTATATTTATCAAAATTCAGTCGTACGTTTGGCAGTTGGAAATTTTGAAAATATAACATGCTTGTCCTCGTTATTTTTTTTTTTATTTCTCACAGTGGCAGTGTTTAGTAAATCATTTACTATTTATCAGGTAATCATAATTCATTAAATTTAGCAGAAAATTCGTATTAGGTACATTTAGCGGATTTGAATCGTATGTTTGGCAGTTGGAAATTTTGGAACGAGACAATTTTGCTTGTCTTCGTTATTTTTATTTATTCCTCATTGTAGCGATGTCTAATAAATGATATTTATCTGATAAGTAGAATCCAAAATTAAAATAAGCGTAAGATATTTCTTGAAGCAGTTCCTGGTTATACTTAGGATTGTTTGCTAATGCAGGGAAGAAATTCGTTTATCGCCATTTATCATAGTTATTTCTTAGTTATGGTGTCTGGTGGTGCAAGTAAATGATTTACAGCGATTTATTTTATGACTAGAAGGCAGAAAAAGTAGCATGGAATAAAAATAAAGGGTTTGTAGGAAATATTGGTGAACTGGTGTGGTATGTGGATGAGAAGAGCTCGTTTATCATCGGAATTTATCATCATTTTGTTGTTTATTGTAATTTATACGTTATCCTGGTGCCATTCAATGACCAGTAATTATTTAACTGATAATTAGAAAGCAGAACAAGAAGCTGAAAAGTAGTATAAAGCATAAATATGGAAGGTATTTCAAATTTGGATCGTACGTCTGGCAGTTAGAATCGCATTTATCATCGTTATTGTTAGCTATATGTCATGTTGGTGGGATTAAATGACTAATAATAATATAACTGATAATTGTAAGGCAGAAAAAGTAGCATAAAAGAAGAATATAGCGTTGGTCTTCCCAAATTTGAATCGAACGTCTGGCAGTTAGAATCTCCTATTGATCATCGTTATTGTTAGCTAATATGTCATGATGGTGGGATTAAATAACGATTAATTATTTAACTGATAATTATAAAGCAGAGAAAGTGGTATATAAGAAGAATATGGCGTTTTTTCTCAAGTTTTAATCGTACGTCTGGCAGATCGTTGGTGCCGGAGGCTGTGGAACGCTGTCCGCTGTCGGCGCCTCAGTTCCTCCTCTACTCTAGGCGAGGGGGGACGATGCGTCGTGGCTCGCTTTGTAAGGTAAGTTTTTTTTGTAAGTTTTTCCTTGATATATTATATATTCAGGTGAAAAAAATGTTAATATAGAACTTTTTAATGATATTGAAGTTAGAATGAAAGAAATGGAGGGATATTTTGAGGTATTTTTTTTTCAAATGCGGGTTTTGTTACGATTTCCAATATGGCGTAAATATGCCTCTGAATTCTCCCTTCGATTTTCCTCCAATTTCTTCCCCTTTAGCAGTTATTTTTGAATTCTGAAGAGCACCATGTAGTCTAGAGGTTAATTTAGGATATATGTGATGCCTATTGTATGAATAACTTCTAGGAATGAAATGACGTAAAATGATCGTGGTGAAATACTGCTTGCTTTGTCCATAGCGCCTTGTCGGTAGAGATTATTTTTTCACCCATATTTTGTGCCATTTTGTATCAGTTTCACAAGTAATTATTTTATAGTTTAAAGCTTGCCCCAAAGAGGATATATAATGCAAAGTCGCTAAATAAGAGTTGCTAGGATGCCATTCACCCCTAAGGCGCAGAGATTTTATTCTGGCCACTGTTTTTGAAGTCAGGAATTTTCATAGATTATAGTATATGTTTTGAATTTCAGTATTTTCACTTTATGGATATTTTGAAGTTTCATATTTCTGGAGAGGCCTTTTCAGCATGGATTTTGAGATTTGCCCTTTTTTTAATCAGTTTTTTTACTGATTTGTACCTAGTTTTTTTGAAGTCAGGATTTTTCATAAATGTTTTGAATTTCGGTATTTTTCTTTTATGGATATTATGAGTGTGTTTTTTGGGAGAGGCCGGCATGGATTTTGAGATTTGCACTTTTTTGAATAAGTTTTTTTTTGACAGATTAGTACCTATTGTTTTTTGAAGTCAGGATTTCTTGATTATAGTATGCATTTTGAATTTAATGTATTTTCATTTTTTTATGGATATTTTGAGATTTCATTTTTTTTTTTTTTTTTCTTTTGAGGCCATTTTAGCATGGATTTTTATTAGATCAGTGTTTTCATATCTTTTTTTAGGATGGATATTTTGAGATGTAATTTTGACTTTAGGATAATTTTGAGATTTCACTTGTTTGGATTTTGTATTGCAATTTTTTTATATGGATATTGAGATTTGCTTTTTTTTATTTAATGGATATTTTGATGCATGTTTTTGTTTTAATGGATATTTTTAGATTTGGACTTTTCATTTTTCTGATGTCTTTTTGAATTTGCACATTTTTCATGTATTTATGGATATTTTGAGATTTGCACTTTTCATGATTTTTTTTGATGGATTTTTTGAGTTGTGCTTTTGTCATTTTTTTTTTTTTTTATGGATATTGAGATTTGCACCTTTTTCTGCCTGGAAATGAAGTTTAAGATCAGAAATATATTTTTTTCTGAATTAACATGGACAGCCAGAAAATGTACCAGGTTGACTGCGGCATTTTCGTTATTTTTTTTTTTACTCGACAATAACGTAACCTAACCTTTGACTTAACAACTTGGGAGGCGATTTGTTTGTGGCCACCCCCTACGGGATTAAGGAGTCTGGCAATATAGATAGAAAAAAATACCATAAGTGTCGTACAGAACAGTGCTTAGACACACAAAATGTGATTTTTTTTTTCTTTTTTGACTAGGCGTATGGCATATTCGTAAAATTTTTCTCTATAACCTAACCTAATCTTTGACTTAAAAATAACTTGCTACAAAAGTGCTATAGAACAGGTGTAAGGAAGTGATTGGAATACAAATCGGATTTTTAAGACTAGGGTATATTGTTCAAATGTTTTTTACTTGAAGGTAAACCTAACCTACCCTTTTGACTTAAGAATAATTTACGAAGAAAGTGACGGTGTCGTAAATTGAAATGTAGTGTGATTTATTTATTTTTACACGAAGATAAACTAACCTAACCTTTGACTTAAGAATAATTTACGACGAAAGTGACATAGAACTATCGTAAATAGAAATGTAAAATGAGTCTGATTTTTAAGACTGGCATATTCCATTTTTTTTTTACCCTAACCTAACCTTTGACTTGAGAATAATTTGACAAAAGTACCATAGAAGTCGTAAAGAACAGTGGTTAGGAACATACCGGTAGTCTGACTTTTTGACAACTAGGCCTGTTGCATATTCGTCAGATTTTTTACTCTATAACCTAACCTAATCTTTGACTAAAAATTAACTTGCTACAAAAGTGCTAGAGAATAGTTGTAAGGAAGTGATTGGAACACGAATCGGATGTTTTTAAGACTGTGGTATATTCAGTTCTTTATTTGAAGATAACGTAACTTTTGACTTAAGAATAATTTACGAAGAAAGTCCAATAGAAGTGTCGTAAGTTGAAATGTGTGATTTATTTTTACTCAGATAACATAACATAACTTTTGACTTGATATTTTACGAAGTGCCAGAGAACTCGTAAGTTGAAATGGAAAACAGATCAGGTAGTGAATTCTGAAAGGTGTCTAGGTTACGAGAAAATGAGAACTTTTATGTGCGTACGAGGTTTTGACAAGTGGTATTCTGGAGAGTGTTATGACATTTGTAAGACAAACACCAGGTTGCGTCAGCGCACTGTTGGCTAGTCAGAGTGGAAGGTTTCTTTATTTATACCTGAGTAACCAATCACAGTACACAAGAGTATGACGTCATAGTGGTAGCAGACGATGTTTCCTCACCGCCAGTCATAATTTCCACGACGGTATTGAAGCAGTGGAGGACCACCAAAATATATATAGCAGGGCAGTGAAATTCTGAGAAAGAAGTGTGCCGATTCATAATTTTTCAAAATTTCTTGTTTACACTGGCTTGTTTAATCGAATTGTGAATATTATATCATTAGGCTGTAACTTGTTTGCAGTAAAGGCTATATTGGCCGACAATGCTAGTTTTACCACTTATGTCGAAGTAGTACTTGCTCCGATGCAGTATTCTGGCATCGTCTACGACGATCTTCTGCCACTTGTACTTATTATTATTAAAAAATCGCAACAGTTGTATGCACTTACGGATTAATTGATGCGTGACTTAATTCTGAGGATTTGGGGGATGTTTGAGCTACAACATTTGTAAAAATAGGAGTTTTAAGGCTTATGATGTACTTAGGGCAGCCCCTCACATGGCGCAACTCTAAGAGGAGAATTGACAACGCCGCGTAGGATTTGCCCTCGTTTTCCAGGGGGTGGATTCTGAAAGCTCAAAAATCCTCGCAAATCCACCATCTTTGGGCGTAAGAGCAACTCTTCACTTTTTTCCATATTCTGGAGCCCTAGAAAATGAGCGCAAACCTTATGCGGTGTTGTCAATTCTCCTCTTAGAGTTGCGCCATGTAAGGAGCAGCCCTATGTACATCGTAAGCCTTATAACTCTTTATTTTTTACAAATGTTGTAGCTCAAACGTCACCCAAATCCTCAGAATTAAATCATGCATCAATTAATCCTTAAGTGCATACAATTGTTGCGATTTTTCAAAAAATAAATACAAGTGGCACAGACCGTCGTAGATGCCAGAATACTATAACGGAGCAAGTATTTTTTCGACATAAGTGGTAAAACTAGCATTGTCGGCCAATATTGCATTTACTGCAAACAAATTACAGCCTAATGATATAATATTCACAAAAATTAGATTAAACAAGCCAGTGTAAAGAAGAAACTCATCTAAAATATGGTGATAGCCTACATGACACAATGTTGAAAAAATATATGAATCAGCGCACTTATTTCTTCCTCTGAGAAGTTCACTGCCTTTCTGTACATAATATTTTGGTGGTCCTCCACTGCTTCAGTACCGTCGTGGATTTTGACTGGCGGTGTGGAAACATCGTCTGCTACCACTGACGTCATACTCTGGTGTACTGTGATTGGTTACTCAGGTTTAAATAGAGAAACCCTCCACTCCTTGATTGGCCAACACTTGCGCTGACGCAACCTGATGTTGGTCTTACGATTGTCGTACAACACTCTCCAGAATACCACTTAATAAAACCTCGTACACACATCAAAAGTTCTCGCAGATTTTCTCGTAACCCAGACACCTTTCAGAATCTGCTACCAGGGCTCCAGAATATGCACTTAAGTGAAAAGTTGCTCTTACGCCCAAAGATGGTGGGTTTGCGAGGATTTTTGAGCTTTCAGAATCCGCCCCCTGATATTTTAAAGACTATGGTATATTATAATTTTTTTTTACTTGAAGATAAACTAACATAACCTTTGACTTAATAATTTATGACGAAAGTGACAGAACTGTTGTAAATTGAAATGTGTAATGGATCTGATATTTTAAACTGTGGTATATTCTGATTTTTTTTTTTTACTTGAAGATAACTTAACCTAACTTTTGACTTAAAAATTTACGAAGAAAGTGCCATAAACCTGTCGTAAATTGAAATGGAAGACAGATCTGATATTCAGTTTTTTTACTCAGTGATAACCTAACTTAACTTTTTGACTTAATAGTTTACGAAGAAAGTGCCATAGAACTGTCAAGTTGAAATGTAGTGATTTATTTTTATTCGAAGATGACCTAACCTAACCTTTGGCTTAAGAATAATTTAC
The DNA here is from genome assembly GCF_032717465.1 of Coenobita brevimanus. Classification (NCBI taxonomy): domain Eukaryota; kingdom Metazoa; phylum Arthropoda; class Malacostraca; order Decapoda; family Coenobitidae; genus Coenobita; species Coenobita brevimanus. The sequence continues at coordinate 16,712,394 of NC_137028.1, forward strand.
GATGAAAGTGCCATAGAACTGTCGTAAATTGAAGTGTCGTAACATGAGTCAGATTTTTTAAATGAAAGACTTGTTTCCTCACAACCCAAGCAAATTAACTTCTTATCAGCTCCTCTAACCTAAAAGTCCCCCCAAATTAGTTGTATGAGAGCAATAAGTCACTTAAACCTAAGAACTTGTTGGTCAAAATAATCGTATTGTTTATAAAATCTGCCATATGAGATTTATTTCCTCACAACCAAAGCATATTAGATTCACATATATCCTCTTGATCTAACCCAAAATTCTTCTAAAATCAGTTGTATGAGAGCAGTAAATCACTTAAACCAAAAAATGTGTTGGTCAAAATAATCATATTGTTTTAAAAGTGGCTATATGAAAGACAGATATCCTCACAACACAAGCAAATTAGCTTCACATAGCTCCTCTTAATCTAACCCAAAATTCCCCTAAAATCAGTTGTATGAGAGCAGTGTCACTTGAACCTAAAATATTTGTTGGTCAAAATAATTGTATTGTCTATAAGTGGCTATATACAAGACAGATTTATTTCCTCAACCAAAGGATATTAGATTCACATAGCTCCTCTTAATCAAATGCAACATTCCCCTAAAATCAGTTGTATGAGAGCAATAAATCACTTAAATATTTGTTGGTAAAAATAATGGTATTGTTTATAAGTGCCTATATAAAAGACAGATTTCCTCACAACCAAAGCAAAATTTATTCATATATCCTCTTAATGTATTTCCTCACAGCCAAAGCAGATCAGGGTATATTTTTACAAGTAGCCAATACACCCCCCAGGTTATGCAGTATATTTTTGTGGACCTAACCTAAACTGCTGCAGTGGAATGCTAATTGTAGAGTTAGGTATACTATGCGTTCATGGTGGTCTATCTATCTATTGCCAGACGCCATAATCCTGTAAGGGGTGGCCATTTGACTGAGTTATTTGTTTTATGGGGAGGGGCACTAACCCTCCACCAACCCACTTGACACGTAGGGAGCACATATGGGTTGGTTATATGGTTACCACCCGGCGTTGTAAATGGTTTCTTGGCTTACAGGAAACCATTTGGCTTGTCAATGTAAAGCCACCTGTAAAGGAAAGAAAAGCAATAAGAAGTGACAGAAAAGACGGGAGAAATAGGAAGAGAGGAGGGCAGGCACAGAAAAAGAATGATAAAGGCTAAGGAAGAACTAGGCAGCACTACAAGTGAGCAGATGATGGTCGGCACCACCTACCACAGTATACTGTATATTTCCCTGAACCACATATTAACATACAAAATAATACCCAAATTAGATTCACATAGCTCTTCTTAATCTAACTCAAAATCCCCCTGAAATCAGTTAAGAAAATGAATCACTTGTCTAAATTTATCAAGCACTCTACTCCCAAAGATAACCCATTCTGTTTGATGGTTAGGAAGTGGCATTACACGTGGAAGGGAGAGTCCAAGGATGTGGAGGTATATGAGAATGAGTATGTGAGTGAGGTGGAGGAGGGGAGAGGAAGGTGGAGGCTGAAATGGAATGGAGTGGAGGGGTATATGAGAAGGGTGTGTGAGCTGGGGGCAGGGCAGTGACATGGCAGGGGACAGGGCGACGTGGAGGCGATTTGTTTGTGGCCACCCCTTACGAGGTGAAGACGTTAGGCAATAGATCGATAAATAGATGGATGGATATAGATAGTTACAATAATTAACACTAGAATGATGCTGGTCATGAAGTGCTATGGGAAGAAGTATTGCATTTTATGGTTACAATAATCGTACGCATTTTAAAGTTTGCAATAATCATACGCATTTTATAGTTACAATAATCGTGCGCATTTCAGTTACAATAATCATATGCATTTTATAGTCACAATAATCGTACGCATTTTATAGTTACAATAATCGTACGTATTTTATAGTTACAATAACCGTACGTATGTTATAGTTACATTAATCGTAATGAGGATGAGATGGAGGGATGGAGTGGAGAGGTATATGAGAGAGGGGTGTGTGAGTGGGGAGCAGGGCAGTGAAATGGCGGGGGACAGGGTGACGTGGAGGCGATTTGTTTGTGGCCACCCCGTACGGGATTAAGGCGTCTTTGCTGTAGACAGATAAATAGATGGATATAGATAGTTGCAATAATTGATTAACACTACAGTAGAATAATGCTAGTCACGAAGAAGTGCTATGGAAAGTATCGCATGTTATAGTTACAATAATCCTACGCATAAGTTACAATAATCGTAATGAGGAGGGGATGGAGTGGAGAGGTATATGAGAGAGGGGAGGGGGGTGTTGGGAGCAGGGCAGTGAAATGGCAGGGGACAGGACGACATGGCGATTTGTTTGTGGCCACCCCGTACGGGATTGAGGAGTCTGGCAATAGATAGAATAATCGTACGCATGTTATAGTTACAATAATAGTCTCTCATTTATCAGCCCACTAAAACCTGTATTAGGAAGGTGGATGTGGGTTTGGGAGAAACATTATCATTATTATTAATATTGTTAGAGCACATCCCATGAAGATAGGTTAGATAGATTGTATTTTTTTATTACTAGAGATGATGGTTCTTGTGATGATTTTTTATATTTTTGATTTCTTACTAGACATGATTTTTTATATATATTTTTATTTTTTATTTTTATTTTTTACTAGAGATGATATTTTGGTGGTGGTGATTATTTTTTATTTGATATTTATTTTTGATTTATTTATTACTGATATTTTGGTGGTGGTGGTGATGATGGTATTTTCTCCCTTTCAGCGTAGTCCCGGGGCACACCAAGGCGGGTGTGGGTGCGGGGCCTCTCACCCTTGCGTTTATCCCTGGGGCGGGGCTGGGTATCCCCCCGACAAGGCCGACCTCGACTGGCTTCCCGAAAGTTGTATGACCTGCGGACTAGACCGGAGGAGGAGAAGGAGGGGTCAGTCCAATGCAGCGGTGGCTAGTACGGGGCGTAGTTGACGCGGTAGTTGGGGTCCCTGGTTTCCGCAGAGAGGCCCCGAGGACACACAACGTCCGACTCGGCCCATGGTACGTATACTCGTTCCCTCTCGCCCCACCTAAGCCCTCCTCTGCCTGTCAACCTGCCCTTTCTCCGCCCCCCTAGTCTGATTTTATGCTATGAAGTGCTTGAATTAGCGAGGTGCGAGAGCCTACCTCCACCTCATTCAATCCAAGATGTCGTCATAGCCGCACATGCACACGTAGGTGCATGTGTACGTGCTGCATGGATGTGTGCACCTTCACGTGTACACATCATGCGATAAAATCAACAGGGCGTGTGGAGATTGGGCGGCGGGACGCTCTACGGCCGGAGAGTTTAATTTCTTTCTTCAACCACCTTCCTTTTTCTTTCCTAAGTCTTTTCGTGGTCTGTTTTATATACAAATTTTCTCTCCATCTCATCACCCTGTCGCTCTGTCAGTCTATCTATCGCTTTCCCTACTATGTCTGTCTGAAATAACCCGTTCTCTCCCTGTGGTGTGGTTTTAGATAGGGGTGGGGTGGGGGGAGGGGGGTGTGGGTATAGTTACTAGGCTTATTGGGAAATGGGCTAGGACTGGCTCAGATAGATATATTTTAGATAGATACACTGGTCTGTCGGAGTTCTGGGTTTGTGGTCTTGGTCGTTCTGGTCTCAGGTCTCAAGCCATCAGTCTACAGTCTACATCTACAGCTTCATCTACTGGTATACTCATGTTGGTAAATGGTATATCTATTAAGGTGTGAGTATGCTTTTACCAGTACAGTATATTACCTTTAAGTATACTGGTAGTTCTAATTTTAAGTATTACAGTATACTCTTTCCCTTAAGTATACTGATGCTGTTGTATTAAGTATTTTTATTACAGTATACTCTATTTCCTTTAAGTATACTGATTGTTGTATTAAGTATTTTTATTTCAGTATACTCTTTTTACTACAGAATACTTTTATTTCAAATACAGTATACTAATATTTTCACTACGGTATACTGTACTTGTTATATTTTCACTACAGTATACTTGTCATTTTCACTACAGTATACTTATATTTTCACTACAGTATAATATTTTTCACTTCAGTATACCCATATTCACTATACAAATTACATATATACCTGTCTATGGTAAATTTATGTAAACTGTGTGGTATGCTAGTAAACTATTTCATATATACATTACTAAAAGGTATACTATATCTTGCAGTATACCAGCTGAGTACTGTAATTCTAAGTATTTTGAGTACAGTAATTACCATAACTTTGCCATGTACAAAATTTTGAGTACTGTAATTGTTTTTTGAGTTAATTTATGTACAGAGTTTTTGAGTACTGTTTTGTGTACTAAATTTTTGAGTACTGTTAAAAAGTACTAAGCTTTTTATTTCTGCGTTATGTACTTTATTTTTGAGTACTGTGAAAAAATAGTTCTGAGTACTATTGAAAAGTACTAATTTTCTGGGTACTGTGAAAAAGTACTAAATCTGAGTAAAAAAAAAAAGTATATATTTAGGTACTATAATTTTGAGTACTGTCACTTAAGTACAAAATTGAGTACTGTAATATTGTACTGGTATCAGCAACTCAAATTATTTTAAGTAACGTTAATTCAAATTATCTTAAGTAACTTAAATTCAGCTTAACATAAGATTAATTTTATTAGTAAAGTAACGCTTATTATTATTATTGCTATTGACAGTAAATATATATAGAAAAATTGGCTTTAAGTTCAAATCTCTATCGATAATTTGAATTCATTTATAATTTAATAATATATATAGATTTAAGAACTATCACTATATAGAGAATAGTAATAGTCAGGATGGTAGACACCATACATAGTTGTGGTGTCAGGAATAGTCATAGTGAAGGAAGGATAGTCAGTAGTCATGATATAGGCACCATACATAGTTTTGGTGTCAGAATAGTGAAGGATAGACAAGATTTAGGCACCATACATAGTTGTGGTGTCAGGATAGTGAAGGATAGTCAAGAAGTAACAATATAGACATTATACATAGTTGTGGTGTCAGGAAATAGTACAGAGAGGATGGAGGATAGTCACAGTAGGCACCATACATAGTTGTGGTGTCATTAGTCAGTAGGAGTCATGACAGCTCCAGGATTGTCACTGATAGCCTAGTCAGGATACAGGCACTATCATAGGTACAGTTGGGCTGCCATTACAAGGAGGCTTTTGTGATGGTGGAACAACTGTATTATCAACGGTTTGCTGTATTTATTTTGTATTTACAGGAAGAAGACGACGGCTGCGACAAAGCCTGGGTACAAAGCTGGAGTGGGGCAGAGCAGGGGGATTGTGGAGACTGGGTGAGTGTAACCGTCCACCCATTTGATGTTATTCCTATTTTTTTAAAAGGGAAAATTGACTTGTAACATCCATTCATTTAAGCTGGAGAGGGGTAGAGCAGGGGGATTGTGGAGACTGGGTGAGTGTAACCGTCCACTCACTAGATGTAGTTAGTTTCTTTTAGATATTTTATATATATATAGGAATAATTGACACTTGTAACATCCATTCAGTTAAGCTGGAGAGGGGTAGAGCAGGGGGATTGTGGAGACTGGGTGAGTGTAACTGTCCACTCACTTGATGGTTATTTTATTTACTGATATTTTTTTTATATATATAGGAATAATTGACACTTGTAACATCCATTCATTTAAGCTGGAGAGGGGTAAAGCAGGGGAATTGTGGAGATTGGGTGAGTGTAACCATTCAATCACTTGATGTATTTATCTTTTTTTTTGGGGGGGGGGGAGTGGGGGGGAATTGAAACTTGACATCCATTCATTTAAGTTGAAGAGAGGTAGAGCAGGGGGATTGTGGAGACTGGGTGAGTGTAACCGTCCACTCACGTCATGTAGTTTTCATTTTTTATCGGTTTACAGTATTATTATTATTTTTTTTTTGAGGGAAAATTGTAAGGATGAGGGAAAATTATCTTGACAATTTGTAGCCATCCACTAATTATTGAGGGAAATTATACTTGACCATCCACTCATGTGATGTTTTTTTTTTACACTAATTTTTTATGGAAACTAGTAACCATCCACTCATACGATAGTTTTTTGTTTTGAGGGAATACTGAGAGAAGTAACTATCCACTCATTTGATGTAATTTCCTTTATTTGAAGAAAATTTTGAGTTTATAATCATCCACTCACTTGAAGTTGTAAAGTTTAAATTCTAAAAACTTTTTGTTGATAATGATGGTAATTGACTAAAATGTGATGGTTGTGATAATGGTGATGATGATGATGATTTATTGTAATAATAATGATCGCTAACATTTTGATGATTTGATTTTGATGATAATAATAATAATTTTCATTACAGCATAGGGGTCCCAGACGTTGCAGTACGCCCTAAAAGAAAGTCAATCAAGCCCAAGAGTGTCGATACTGGAAGCCTTCTTTGTCTCATGAATGCCCAAGAGTTGCGGGGTTCATGAAGGGGGCGCGGGAAGCCTAGGAGTGTCGACGGTGAACTCTGGGATTGGGCAAGGCTGCAACGAGAGGAATTCTCCAAGTTGTTTTTTGAGGGGAAGTTCCTGTGCCTGGGACCTTGTTTGTGGCTGGTATTTTGAAGGTAGGTTGATTGGCCTACGCTTAATCGTAGCTAAGAACATTTTTATTCGTAGTTGAGAGAATGTTACACTGTTTGTCTGTCTACCTATCTATCTATAGCCTGACGCCCTAATCCTGCAAAGGGTAGCCACAGACAAAACACCTCCAAGTCATTGTCACCCACCATTTGACTGCCCTCCCCCCAACTCACTCCCCCCTCCCTCATATACCTCCACTCCATCCCTCCACCTCATCCTCGGTCTCTCCCTCCCTCTCCCTCCCTCTCCCTCCCTCCACCTCACCTACATGCACCCTCTTAGTCTGTCTTTCATTGTTTATTCGTAGCTAAGAATATATACTTTGTAGCTAAGGATTTATATATTTGGTTCATAGATAAAATATACTTTTTTCATAGCTAAGAAAATTTTACTACATAGCTTAAGAGGATATATACTTTATTTGTAGTTAAGAAAATTACACTTCGTAGCTAAGACAATTTAAATACTTGATTCGTAGCTAAGAGAATTTATATACTTTTTCGTAGCTAAGAGAATTTATATACTTTTTCGTAGCTAAGAGAATTTATATACTTTTTCGTAGCTAAGAAAATTATACTTGATGGCTAAGTGAATTTATATACTTGATTCATAGCTCTGAAAATATCCTACATAATCTATAATGGTGGTTGATGATTGTGGTGTTTATTGTAGAATTAGACTGATTAAATTCCTGCTTTTCCTTATATTGTAGCGTTAATTGTGGTGTTAATTGTAGCGTTAATTTTTTCATGTGTTTCGTTTTAGTGTAGCATTAATTGTGGTGTTAATTGTAGCATTAATTTTTTCATGTTTTTCCTTTTAGTGTAGCATTTATTGTGGTGTTAATTTTGGTGTTAATGTTCCTGTTTTTCCTTTCAGTGTGGCCACAGGTGCGGGGCTGCCCAACTCTCGCGTGATCCGAGAGGTATGGCCAGACACCCTTGCTCCATTTCGACCCCATAGCTGGCTGCCCAATGACTGTATGACCTGGGACTAAAGGGTGGAGAAGGAGGGAGGCTGTAGGTGCGGTTAGTCAATCCAGCGGCGGTCGGGTAGCGGAGTTCGGGTGGTGGAGTCTCGAAGACTGAGCCATGCGGGGCACTCCCAACAGTCCTGTAGGCCCGCCACTTCGCCAGCCAGCGCCAGTCGTTGGAGCTTCGGTGGGGGATAAACAAGGTGGGTTTTAAGAGTACTGTTCCCCTACTGTACTCATTTCATTTATACTTCGTTCAGGGGAGGCTAGATAGAAGAGTTGAGAGGAAGGATGGGACTGGAATGTATTGGTGTTGTGAGGAGGAGGGGTATATGAGAGACTGAGTGAGTGAGTGAGGTGGAGGGAGGGGGAGGCCAAGAATGAGATGAATGGAGTGGAGAGGTTGAGAGACTGATGGGGAGAGGGAGGGGGAGGCCAAGGATGAGGTGGGTTTTAAGATCACACACTGTATATCCCTGCAATAAAAATAAGGTTGGTTTTAAGATTACTATACTCCTTTCACCTCTTCTGGGTCCATGGGAGACTAGATTGAAGAGTTGAGAGGTGGTTTGGCCATGTGGAGGGGATGGAAGAGTGACGAGGAGAGTGTGAGTGAGGTGGAGTGGGGAACAGGGAGGCCAAGGATGAGATGGAGGGATGGAGTGGAGAGGTATGAGACTGATGGGAGTGTGAGTGAGCTGGAGGGAGGAGGAGGCCAAGGATGAGATGGAGGGATGGAGTGGAGAGGTATACGAGAGAGGGTGGTTTGAGCTGGGAGCAGGGCAGTGAAATGGCAGGGGACAGGGCAACATGGAGGTGATTTGTTTGTGGCCATCCTTCTCGGATTAAGGAGTCTGCAATAGATAGATAGAAAAGAGTATATAATAATTTGGCTCTACATCCATCATTTTTCTTTGAATTTTCAAACCATTTTTTTTTTTAGTCCTACCTAATTATGTACCGGAAAAAATTATGGTAATTCTAGTCTTTTTTTGTGTGTGTGTGTATATATACTTTCTAATGATTTTTTTTATATATGTACAATTTTGGTTTTTATTTTTTGGTTTTCAGGGAGGTGCATAACCTGCGGAAAGTATATTGTAAGCAGCACATCTCTTGCAACTGAAAAATGGGTCTCTTGCTGCAGGCCCAGACAGTACTTGCAACACTGTATGGTGAGTGATTATTGTTATCCACTCACTTGATGTAGTTCTGCTTTAGGTGTCTGGCCTTTCCTCCCTTCCGCTTCGTCCTCCGTTCATTCTTTCCTCTTCCTTCTGCCTATTGGTGGCTCTACACTCCCTCTTCTCTCTTTCTTTCCTTCATTCTTTCCTCTTCCTTCTGCCTATGGGTGACTTTGCACTCTCCTGTCTTTCTTTTCATTCTTTCCTCTTCCTTCTGCCAGTGGGTGACTACATTCCCTCTTCTGTCTTTCCTTCATTCTTTCCTCTTCCTTCTGCCTATGGGTGACTTTACACTCTTCTTTCTTTCCTTCATTCTTTCCTCTTCCTACTGCCTGTGGGTGATTTTTACACTCCCTCTTGTCTCTTTCCTTCATTCCTTCCTCTTCTGCCTGTGGGTGTCTTTCGTTCCATCATTCTTCCTTCTGCCTATGGGTGACTTTACACTCCCTCTTCTTTCTTTCCTTCATTCTTTCCTCTTCCTTCTGCCTATGGGTGACTACACTCCCTCCTCTTCCTTCTGCCTATGGGTGACTTTACACTCCCTCTTCTGTCTTTCCTTCATTTTCCTCTTCCTCCTGCCTACAGGTGACTTTACACTCCCTACACTCCCTCCTCAGTCTTTCTTTCCTCTTCTGCCTCTCCTCTTCCTTCTGCCTTTCCCCTTCCTTCTGCCTATGGGTGATGCTACACTGAGTGACAAGCCAAATAGTATACTGTAGACAGATATTTGGTGGTTCAGTGATGAGTTTCATCTCTGCTGACGAAGTCGGAGGAGGTTATGTATTCACCTGTGTTTGTGTTTATTGTTTGTCCACACAGTCTCCAAAAGTTCTCAATGCATTTCAGTAAAATTTTGTGGAAGGGTGGGTCATGGCCCAAAAAGGATTAAATTTGGGGGCAGATCCAGATCTGGATCAGGGTCCTGCAATGGCATTGATGGAGGTATGCTCTCTGAGTGCCTTGTCCTATATATATACTGGTACCTTACTTGTTTGCACTGATCCATGCAAACTTCACATTCTTCTAATGTTTTACCTTTTTAGGAGAAGGAAATCCAAACTTAACTACATTTTTGCAGCATTCGTGAACTTTTCTTCAGAAAAATAATTGTATTGCTTCCATGAAGTTTGTCTTCAATGTGAAGCTTTGCTGCACCTCACACTGCTGTTTTTTTATTTTTGTGTTTTTTTAGTTGCAATCAGAAACATAGGTATATTACCCCTTGGGGCAGGTCATGTCTCTTGGTTTGGCTCTTAAGGGCAACTGTCACTGATCACCTGACAGCAGAATGAATACAATGAATAACGAACAGAAAATGCCAAAAAGTTAGATGAGAAAAAAGTCATTTGATGGTAACCTGGCACCAAATCATTGTTGGGCAATTCTACATACGTCAAAAACTATGAAAATTAGACTGTTCCTTTTTATCCATTTTTGTCTTTACCCGGCTTAATAATATGGTAAATATCCTCTCAGGCGCTGGTGGTTTGAGTTGTTAGGTTGCTTAACCTGTAAAACGCACCATGACACAAATCGGGTAAAAAAAACATACCAAAACGACACATATCAGCGGGAAACTTGTCCTCCTTTGTTTGACACGACTTGCATCATGGTGTGTTGTACAGGATGGTGTTTAATGAGGATGGAGGGTGAGTGAGTTGACGAGGAGAGTGTATGAGAGGTGGAGGGGGGGGAGAGATAGGGGCAGGCCGAGGATGAGATGGAGGGATGGGGTGGAGAGGTATATGAGGGAAAGGGGTGTGAGTTGGGAGCTGGGCTATGAAATGGCAGGGGACAGGATGACGTGGAGGCGATTTGTTTGTGGCCACCTTACAAGATTGAGGCGTCTGGCAATAGATAGATAGATAGATTGATGTTATGGTAAATATTAAGTATTTTCCATTGCTTCCTTACACAGAACACATTAATTCTTTTCAGTATTAAATTGTTGAACGTAGAGGATGGAAGTAATGCGAGTATAAGTGGCTGGGGAATGGCTGGGAGAAGGAGGGAGGTGAGAAGACAGGAAGAAATCAGTAGGATAGAAGTTGTGGAAGCAATGAAGAAAGTTAAATCAGGGAAAGCCCCAGGAATTGATGGAGTGTGTGGTGAAATGCTGAAGCATGGGGGAGAGATAGTAGTAGAATGGATGTGGAAGATGTGCAGATTGGCCTGGGAGGAAGGTAGAGTCCCGGAGGATTGGAAGTCAGGTATAATTATTCCCTTGTACAAAGGAAAAGGGCAAAAAGAAGTGTGTGGTAATCATAGGGGCATTTGTCTTCTTAGTATAATAGGAAAAGTGTATGGTAGGATACTTATAGACAGAGTTAGAGAAAGAACAGAGAAATTAGTTGGAGAAGAACAGGGAGGCTTTAGGAAGGGAAGAGGTTGTGTAGATCAGATATTCATTCTTAGATCTTTAGTGGAAAAGTTTCTAGAGAAGGGAAAGAAGTTGTATGCGGCTTTCATGGATTTGGAGAAAGCATATGACAGGGTGGATAGACAAGGATTGTGGAAAGTGTTAAGAATATATGGAGTAGATGGGAAGTTGTTGAATGCTGTGAAGAGTATGTACGATGGTGCGAAGGCTGCAGTGCGTGTGGATGGTGAACTAAGTGAATTTTTCTCTTTGAAAGTTGGTTTGAAACAGGGATGTGTCATGTCTCCATGGTTGTTCAATCTGTACATGGATGGGGTAATAAAAGAGGTACAAGGTAGGGTAGTGGATGTTGGAGTGGCCCTGGTGAGAGAGGATAGTGTTTGGAAACTACCTGTACTGTTGTTTGCAGATGATACTGTGTTGTTGAGTGAAGACGAAGGGGAGCTGCAAGGCTTGGTGGATGAGTTTGAGAGAGTGTGTAAGAAACGGAACCTAAAGGTGAATGTAGGGAAGAGTAAAGTGATGGTCTTTGAGAGAGGTGAAGTTAGTGAATGTACAGCGAGGTTAGATGGTGAGGAATTGGAAAATGTGAGTACGTTTAAGTATTTGGGTAGTGTGATGAGTAAGGATGGAGGTTTGGAGGGTGAAGTGCTTGAAAGGGTACAGCAGGGAAGAAAGGTTGCTGGTTCCTTGAAAGCAGTGATAAGAAACAGGGAAGTGAGCATGGAAGTGAAAAAGTTACTACATGACAGTATTGTGATACCAACTCTAACGTACGGAAGTGAAGCTTGGACATTGTTGGAAGGACACAAGTCAAGAGTGAGAGCAGTGGAAATGAGTTATTTAAGAGGAGCCTGTGGAGTCACGTGGAGAGACAGGCTGACGAATGAGGATATAAAGGAGCGTTGTGGTGTGGATGTGGATGTGATAGGAAGCATTATGAGGAACACACTGAGGTGGTTTGGCCATGTGGAGAGGATGGAGGGTGAGAGACTGACGAAGAGAGTGTATGTGAGTGAGGTGGAGGGGGGAAGAGGGAGGGGGAGGCCGAGGATGAGATGGAGGGATGGGGTGGAGAGGTATATGAGAGAGGGGGGTGTGAGTTGGGAGCAGGGCAGTGAAATGGCGGGGGACAGGGCGACTTGGAGGCGATTTGTTTGTGGCCACCCCAAACGGGATTGAGGCGTCTGGCAATAGATAGATAGATAGATTAAATTAGAGAAAAATTCCACATCTGCCTTCATATATGTATATATGTTTTTTTGAAGTAAATACATATAAATAGTTCCATTGCTACCTATATAACTTTTTTTCATGATTTCCAGTTTTTGAAAAAGTAAATATTTTGAAAGATTTTTTATTGTAATTTTGTGTGTAAAGAATTGTGTATATTTGATTATGACCACCATCACCATCACCACAACCACCTCCCTTCTACCTTCACCACCACCACCACAACCACCTCCCTCCTATCTTCACCACCACCACCTCCTCCTCCTCCTCCTCCTCCTCCTCCTCCTCCACCACCACTACCACCACCTCCCTCCTACCATCACCACCACCTCCCTCCCTCCCTACCACAATCACCACCATCATTACCACCACCACTACCACAATCACCACACCACCACATCCTAACATCTTCTATCCCCATTACAGATAAAGAACAGGAAGGGTGATAGGGAGAGAGTATCCAAAAATCCAGTGCAAAGAAAAACAAGGAGAGTGATGGCCAAGAACGAACTATACCCATGCTGACCAAGAATTATAAAGATTTCCAAGAATTTTCAAGATCAAAGTTGCAAGAATATTCAAGATCAAAGGTGCAAGAATTTTCAAGATTAATTTGCAAGAATTTTCAAGTTGCAAGAACTTCAAAAAAAAGTTGCAAGAATTTTCAGTATTACAAGTTATAAGAATTTTCAAGATTAATTTTTCAAGAATTTTCATGTTGGCAGGAATTTCCGAAAAAGTTGCCGAGAAGAAATAAATCACCCAGAGAAATTGCCCGAAGGTCTGGCTTTGAGGCATGGAGCTGGTTGGAGGTAGTGTGGTTGTGAGTATTTGTATCTATTTTTGTATCTACCCACACTTATCTTTTTCTCTACCCACATACACTACCCACACACGTACCTACCCACCCACATCAACATCTTTCCACATACATATCTACCTACACATTCTTACACACATCTACCCACATACTTAGCTACCCTCAAATGCTACCTGCTTATCTACCAACATACACTGCCTACTTACCTACCAGCATACACTGCCTACTTACCTACCAGCATACACTGCCTACTTACCTACCAGCATACACTGCCTACTTACCTACCAGCATACACTGCCTACTTACCTACCAGCATACACTGCCTACTTACCTACCAGCATACACTGCTTACTTACCTACCAGCATACACTGCCTACTTACCTACCAGCATACACTGCCTACTTACCTACCAGCATACACTGCCTACTTACCTACCAGCATACACTGCCTACTTACCTACCAGCATACACTGCCTACTTACCTACCAGCATACACTGCCTACTTACCTACCAGCATACACTGCCTACTTACCTACCAACATACACTGCCTACTTACCTACCAACATACACTGCCTACTTACCTGCCAACTTACACTGCCTACTTACCTGCCAACTTACACTGCCTACTTACCTGCCAACTTACACTGCCTACTTACCTGCCAACATACAGTACATGCATACCCACCCACAACTGCATCTTTCCACAAATATATCTACCCACACCTACCTACATACTTATCTACCTACATACCAACCAACATACAGTACTTGCATACCTATCCACATACCCACATATTTCCACATACATCTACATCCACCTACGTGTATTAACCCACATACCTATCTACACTTACTTATCAACCCACAGGCATCTACCCACATGTTGTATTTGTAAATATTTCTATCTACCCACACCTATCTACTTACATACCTACACACCTATCTACCCACACATCTACATCTACCCACACATCGACCTACATATGCATTGACCCACATATTCATCTACTTATATGAAAGGGTATGTGAGTGAATTTGTGGAGAAGGAGAGACTAACTACTGGTAGGAGTGTGAGTGAGGTGGAGAGGGAGACCAAGGATGAGATGGAGGGATGGAGTGGAAAGGTGTGAGACTACCTCGGAGAGTGAGGGGGAGACCGAGGAGGAAATGGAAGGATGGAGTAGAGGTTTGAGACTAACTAGGAGAGTATGAGTGAGGTGGAGAGGGAGACCAAGGATGGGATGGAGTAGAGATGTGTATGAACTTAACTAGGAAAGAGTGTGAGATGGAGGGATGGAGTGGAGAGGTATATGAGCGAGGGGTTTAAGTTAGGGGGAGGGCATGGAACAGGGTGACGTGGATGTGATTTGTTTGTGGCCACCCCTTATGGGATTAAGGCGTTTGGCAATGTAGATTATTATTATTAACCCTTTGAGATTCATATGACTATTTTGATCATTTCAAATCCAGCCTCAGATTCAGATGGCGCTTATAATCGTCATTTTAAGAAACGTTTGTAAAATATTCACCATAAATCGCATTTACGCTTCATAAGACTCTGGCATGATGTCAGGGAATGGTTGCTTTGTGTGTGGTGGTGCTGCACAGCTGGTCTGACTCATGGCTTTGTTTGTCACTTTATTCTTGGTGAATATTTTTCTACAGCAATGTATTAAAATTTTTGGTTTTTGCCTAACTTCAACTCATCACTTTGACTTTTTAGTTTTTGTTTTCCTTTTATGAACATACTATGATAAAGTACAACTATTCAGCTTCAAAATAACACCACAACCAGCATCCTATCATAAAAAGTGTATTTATGCTGACCGATCAAAGAAAAACATCGCGAAGCAAATATGTGGCCGAGGCTAAAATAAAATTGTGCGTCTTTCTTTTCGCTTTACTGCACAATGAAATGCAAGTATTACCCTAATCTATATATCATTATAAAGGTAATTTATTGCATTTTTGCATGGTTTAAACCAGATTTACATATCTTATCATTTTTTGCCGAATATTTTTCTACTGCAAGGTATAAAATTTTTGCTTTTCACCTAACTTCAACTCATCATTTTGACATTTTATCTTCTCAGTTCTCCTTTTTTGAACACACTACGATAAAGTACAACTATACAGCTTTAAAATGACACCACACCCAACATTCTATCATGAAAAGTGTATTGACACACAGCGATCAGAGTAAAAATCAGGCTGCGAAGATGTGGGTCAGCGTGTGTGGCTGACTCTGGCACAGACATAATGTACCCAGCCCAAAAACCTGATAGGGTTAATATTGTTGTTATTAGTGTTATTTTTAGTATTATTTGTTATTTTTAGTGTTATTATTAGTGTTATTTATAGAGTAGTATTAGTGTTATTATTAATGTTAATGTTACATAGCGTCTTTCCATAGCACTTCATGACTAGCATCATATTGTTAATTGCTAATTGCTAAATTGACTGAGGGAGGGGGAGGCTGAGGATGAGATGGAGGGATGGGGTGGAGAGGTGTATGAGAGAAGGGGGTGTGAATTGGGAGCAGGGCAGTGAATTGACGGGGGACAGGGCGACGTGGAGGTGATTTGTTTGTGGCCACCCCGTATGGGATTGAGGCGTCTGGCAGTAGATAGATAGCTAGATAATTTGACTAGGAGTGTTTAGTCATGCAAGAGACTGACAAGGAGAGATTAAATTCATGCCAGAGACTGACTAGGAGAGTATGTATAAATTTATGCGAGGGACTGACTAGGAGAGTATGTATAAATTTATGCAAGAGACTAACTAGGAGAGTGTAATGCTAGAGACTGATGAGAATAGTCATGCTAGAGACTGACTAGGAGAGAATTTAGTCATACTAGAGACTGACTAGGAGTGTCATGTGAGAGGCTGACTAGGAGTTTAAATTTATGCAGGAGACTAACTAGGAGAGAATGTTATAATAAATATTTGGTAATTATAATGTTTAATCATTCTCTCTTTTTTTTCTTTTCTCTCTTTTCTCTCTCTCTCTCTCTCTCTCTCTCTCACACACACACACATTTTTGGTAATGCTATAATTTTTTCCACAGGACCCACTATCTCCCTCTCTCTCCTGGCTGGGCTCAACTCGTCTCACCGTTGTGCTCAGTTTTGGCTCATCTCAGCTTCCTCTCCTTGGCTGAGATCATCTCCTGTGGTCCCTAAGCAAGTAAGTTCTCTCTCTCATTTAACCTGTGGATTGTGTAAATACCTGTTTTTTATCACATTCCATGGTGCCCAAAAAATGAAGGAAATTTTTTAGTTTTATTATAGACGAAGAGAAACATCCATGGCATCATCTGGTGAAAAAGAGACTAAATAAAATAAAAATAATAATAATAATTTGTCTTTGTGTAGGGCCGTGCATAAGTAGTGAAAAAATGAAAAATGTAAAAAAAAAAAAGTTTGTATTAAAAACTTGAAGATAAAAATCCAGGGCATCATCTGGTGAAAAAAAAATAATAATAATCTGTCTTTGTGTAGGGCCATGTGTAAGTTTGCATATGGGAGTAGTGAAGAAAAAAAGATGTGTTTTTGTGTATTATAAATTCGAAGATAAACAAAAAAATCTGTGTAGTGCTTTGTGTAAGTTTCTCTAGGGGTGTAGTTTTTTAATGTGAGGAAGAAGGAACCAAAGGCCATGAGCCTGCAGTTAGTGTTTCTTCTAAGAGAAAAACAAAATACAAGAGAGAGCCAAAATCAAGATCCAATCATTTTGAGATGCCTGGACACACTGCATTTGAAAGACTGGAGATCATAGGAAGCAGGGAATACAGACTGAGGGAGACAGTTCCAGAGTTGACCTGTTTCACGTTAAATTTACTCAATCTACGGGTTAAAACTCTGCTTATTACAATACTTAAATTTTTTATTTTAGAATTTCTCTTAGCTACATGAATTACTTTTGGAAGTGATTTTGGTTTTGCATTTCTTGAAAATAGTTTGGAAGGTGATTTTTTGATCTCTCTTAGATTTCAGTGTTTCATGTTTGATGTTTGGTGGTAGGTAGGGGTGCTCACCATCCAGTCACTCAGTGGCTTGAACCTGTTTCACGTTAAATTTACTCAATCTACGGGTTAAAACTCTGCTTATTACAATACTTAAATTTTTTATTTTAGAATTTCTCTTAGCTACATGAATTATTTTTGGAAGTGATTTTGGTTTTGCATTTCTTGAAAATAGTTTGGAAGGTGATTTTTTGATCTCGCTTAGATTTCAGTGTTTCATGTTTGATGTTTGGTGGTAGGTAGGGGTGCTCACCATCCAGTCACTCAGTGGCTTGCACTGTTACACAAGAAAGACAAATCAAATGCATGGTTACTTTTATTGCTATTATAACTTTGCCACTAGCCTTTGATTTTTTATTTATATGAAAATTATACTACTATCTATCTATCTATATCTATTGCTAGACGCCTCAATCCCGTTTGGGGTGGCCACAAACAAATCGCCTCCAAGTCGCCCTGTCCCCCGCCATTTCACTGCCCTGCTCCCAACTCACACCCCCCTCTCTCATATACCTCTCCATCTCATCCTCGGCCTCCCCCTCCCTCTTCCCCCCTCCACCCCACTCACATACACTCTCTTCATCAGTCTTTCACCCTCCATCCTCTCCACATGGCCAAACCACCTCAGTGTGTTCCTCATAACACTTCCTATCACATCCACATCCACACCACAATGCTCCTTTATATCCTCATTCGTCAGCCTGTCTCTCCATGTGACTCCACAGGCTCCTCTTAAATAACTCATTTCCACTGCTCTCACTCTTGAGTTGTGTCCTTCCAACAACGTCCAAGCTTCACTTCCGTACGTTAGAGTTGGTATCACAATACTGTCATGTAGTAACTTTTTCACTTCCATGCTCACTTCCCTGTTTCTTAGCACTGCTTTCAAAGAACCAGCAACCTTTCTTCCCTGCTGTACCCTTTCAAGCACTTCACCCTCCAAACCTCCATCCTTACTCATTATATTACATGGCCAAATTTTGTCACCTTATGTAAAATATGCAAACTGAAGAAGCTAAAGGTATATACAGTATTTTAACATGGACAGTTTGCATCACTTAACGTACAAGAGGATATTAATGTGTAATATAGATAGAAGTCATTTCATCTATGTTCCTTCAGTTTTTGGAAGGGATGGTTAAATAATAAAAAAAATAAGTTCAATAAAATAAATAATAAAACCTGTACCAAAGGAGTATCAGGTAATCCTCAATGAGCCTCTGGATGAGAAAGTGATGTCAGAAACCTAATAATTAGTCCAGTGACAATAAATGTAGATATAAAAGCCTATTGCACAGAATGCATTAGTAGTAGAACGAAATGACTGTGTAAGGGAATGCAGGATGGAAGCCCAGTGTACCCTCGATAAAAAAAAGTATTGGTACACTGAGCTCGGATAGGATGTGAAATGCCTCGTGTCTGGTTCAGCTTTCCCCCTACCTACTCTTGCTTCCCCCATGCCTTCTCTTTCTCTCTTCCCCCTGTGCCTTCTCTCCCCCCTCCCCACCTTGCTCTCTTTCTCTTTCTCTCAGATAGGTATAATTCACAAACTTGGTGGAGTTGCCTTGGAGTGCAGTGTTACTCTGACTAAATCGACTATATACAGTAATACCTGGATATACGATACCCCTAGATGTGATACCCTGGCATAACGATGGAGGTAGAAATACCACCATACCCTGCCTAACGATGGCCAAACCCCGGTAATGACGGGTTTTTATTTTTTTAGCGATTCTGATGATATTTTAGATTAAAATTGTGTGTTTAAGTTGATTTATAAACTTTTTAGACTGATTAATGTGTTTTAGCCATAGGTGGGGTGAACATTGTCATTTTTGTGTTTAGGTTGATTTATAAACTTTTTAGACTTAGATTAATGTGTTTTAGCCATAGGTGGGTGAACATTGTCATTTTGGTTTTTAGGTTGATTTATAAACTGTTTTTAGACTTAGATTAATGTGTTTTAGCCGTAGGTGGGGTGAACATTGTCATTTTGGGATACAGTTTACTAAGCTTGATTTTTTCCAGACATATTTGATGATTTTCAGATTTTATTTGTTGGTTTTAGTGAGTTATTTACAGGTGTTAGGCTTAGGTTAGCTTCCTTGACAGTGTGAGGCCATTTAGATTGGCTTTATACTTTTTAGGCTTACTTGGGGACTTGATTGGGGGGAAACCCAAGGCTGGTAAATGGCCCACATTGAAATACATGTTAAAGTACCTCAATATACCATACCCCGCCTAATGATGGGGTTTTACCGAACCAATTAGATCGTTAAACCGGGGTGTGCTTGTATCTGTAAAGTATAACACAAATGAAGGATAGAACAACGTAAGTGTCAGTTCCCGTAAATCATTGGCTATGTATCATAGTCTCGCTGAAAAGGTGCCAATACTTTTTTTTATCGAAGGTACACACGCAAAATAGCCAGTCAGAAGTATTCATTCATGGGTGTGATATATTTTTTTATCATTATTTTAGCGACTTTAGTGGTCTATAATTTTGCAGTATATATTTATCAAGTATATTAGTGACTTTGATGATCTATAATTTTGCTATGTATTTTTTATCAGAGTATTATAGTGACTATAATGGTCTGTAATTTTGCTAATTCTAGTAATTATATCCAGACATATAGAATAGTCACAATAGTTATTTTTTCAGGTTATCAGTTATTTTTTTCAAGTTATTTTTCATGTTCTTTTTTTTTTAGGGTATTGCAGTTATTTTGGAAAGTGGTTTTATAATGTGGATTTTCTGATTTTTGCTCTCCCAATCCTTTCGTGAATAATGCTTTTGTACATTAATTATTATTATTATTATTATTATTATTATTATAGATTTTAACTTAATAAGGTAGCATTAGTCTGTTCACTCTTACGTTGGTGAAATGTATGCCTTGGAATTAGGTAGTTAGGATACTGCCATGTGTCTTTCTTCAGTAGTAAAATTATGAAGTGCTTTGGAAAGGATGTATGCCTCTCTCTCTCTCTCTCTCTCTCTCTCTCTCTCACTCTCACTCTCTCTCACACACACACACACACACACACACACACACACACACACACACACACACACACACACACACACACACACACACACACACACACACACACACACACACACACACACACACACACACACACACACACACACACACACACACACACACACACACACACACACACACACACACACACACACACACACACACACACACACACACACACACACACACACACACACACACACACACACACACACACACACACACACACACACACACACACACACACACACACACACACACACACACACACACACACACACACACACACACACACACACACACACACACACACACACACACACACACACACACACACACACACACACACACACACACACACACACACACACACACACACACACACACACACACACACACACACACACACACACACACACACACACACACACACACACACACCTCGTCTTGTATCAATAAGGAAGCTCCCCAACACCCCTTCCTAAGTGATTTATTTTCCATATTACACCTTACCATCCTCTTTGGTTATTGTTGGTTAAGGAAGCTCCCTAACACCTTTACGTCAGTGGTTTATTTTTTTAGACCTTGTTGTCATTGTCATTTAAATTGTTCAAGGATTTCCCTAACATCTGTTCTTAAGTGATTTATTTTGCTGTTTACATCTTGCCATCTTGTCAGTGAAATAATTTTTGCTGGTTAACCCTTTAACCGCGGGTATTGTTTTGGCCTGACTGTCCTCTCCCGCGGGGGTTTCAGCCAAATGTAAACAAACCTTTAAACCTTAATAACTCTGCACAGAATAAAGCTAGAGAAAAAAATAAGGTACCATTAGAAAGTACTAACCTTCAGCTTTCCATTGATGTAGGTTTCATGACTCTGTTGACTTTCACAGGACGGGCAGTGCCGTTAGAAGTGAGGGGTGTAAAATCACTATTTTTCGCTCACACACCATTACCTTCGCTCATACAGCATTACCAAATGCCAACCTCATTCTGATAATAATACTATAAACATATATGAACACCGCACATACGATAAACACCCACTCTGTGTTCACTGAGGCAGGTAAAAGGCACTGTAATTGCCCGCATTTCACTGCCATATCAGCGGTGTTGTAATCACTTTTTCGCTCACACACCATTACCAAATGCCAACGTTATTCTGATAATAATACTATAAACATATATGAACACTGCACATACGATAAACACCCACTCTGTGTTCACTAAGGCAGGTAAAAGGCACTGTAATTGCCTGCACTTCACTATCACATCAGCAGTGTTGTCACTCACACAGCTGGACAGATACTGATGCGTGTTTGGTCCGGGGTGGGGTGGGGGGCCCAGGGGGTGGGAGGTGGGGCCCCAGGGTGGGGAAGAGGGAGGTGGAGGTCGGCTGGAGTGAAAGAACTTAATAGCTACTCTCCCTTGAAACAATTGGCGCACGGAAAAAACGCGGGGTATTCAAAATATTCACAAACATTGATCCAGTTTTTGCAGTGTCATTCTGGAATGACACCCGCGGTTAAAGGGTTAAGGTCCCTAACTCCTTTTCCAAAGTGATTTATTTTGCTTTTTACACCTTGCCATCATGTCATTGAAATAATTTTTGTTGGTTAAGGTCCCCAACTCCTTTTCCTAAGTGATTTATTTTTCAGTGAAATCAGCATAAGTTTGATAGCAACCAGCCTTATCCCAGAATAAATTGCTAAGGAAGAGGTGTTAGGGAGAAACATACCCAGAATAGAGGAAAAATTTGACTAATAACCAAGGAGACTCGTTCATATATTTGTGTGTGTGTGTGTGTGTGTGTGTGTGTGTGTGTGTGTGAGACTCTGGGCATAGGCTTCACAGCTTGCCATCAAGGCCCAGCAGTCCTCCTACATACCACACACCTCTACGTGTCACCACTTTGGCGCTAACACCCACCGTCCGTATTGAATACATGCTAGGGCTGTCTCATACAGGACTGGTGTATTGGTATTAGCGGGGGTATTTTTTTACTTCATAATTGCTCAGTTGATGGCCAGGTATAGTCGTGTTTTAGGCAGAATTTGACTAGTAACCAAGGAGACTCATACCTCATAATTACTGTGTATGGCCAGGTATAGTCATATTGTAGGCAGAATTGACTAGTAACCAAGGAGACTCATTTTTACCTCTTAATTCCTCAGTTTATGGTGTGGTATAGTCATCTTGTAGGCAGAATTTGACTAGTAACTAAGGAGACTCATTTGTACAGTCACCTTAAGAAGTGATGCCAGAGTATCCAGATTTTGGTCAGCAATAACACACACACTTTTTGTTATACCTTTACAAAGTTAATGTCAAAGTATTGGTATACACTCAAGCCTCGATTTAAGGGACTAAATGGGGAATCAACTTGTCCCTTACTTGATAATGTCCCTTACTCAAAAATTTCCCTTACTCGACAGTGCCCCTTACTCGACAATGCCCTGTGCTTGAAAATGCCCCTTACTTGAAAATGTCCCTTGTTATAAAGACAATATTATGACAGGCAGTGACTGTATCTTATTAATAACAGTATGAATATTATTTTACGGGTACTGTATAAAGAAATGTATCAATTTTGAATGGTCCTGTCAGGTAGAATATGGAATCCCTTAAATCCAAAATCCCATAAATGGAGGTCCCTTAAATTGAGGTTTGAGCGTATTATAGGAAACAGTTCGTTAGTTGAGATAATAGGAAATCGTAAACAGAACAAATTCAGACTTCACAACTGTCGGTAAGGGACAATCAGGAATAATGTACGGAGTTCTATTCTAGTATGGTCAGTATTATTTATAAACTGATTTTTGTTACAATATTAGGGAATAATTTAGTTATATATTTCTCTTTATTAACTAGTGTAAGCGAAAAGAGCAAAACAAGTCATACCTGCTTACAACTGAAAATAATTTAGGATCAACAGTGGATAAAGATGGCGTCTGGCAATAGATAAGTGAGGGGAAGCCAAGGAATAAATAAATAAAAGGCAGAATAAAGAAATAAATTAATAAAAGGCAGATTAGTCTTGCTGCTGCCCTAATTAGGATATTATTGCTAAGAATAATTTGTTCTATCATCACCACAGCATTTTGAAAGTAGGGATGGAGTGGAGAGGTATATGAGAGTGAGGGGTGTGAGCTGGGGGCAGGGCAGTGAAATGGCAAGGGACAGGGCGACATGGAGGCGATTTGTTTGTGGCCACCCCTTACGGGATTAAGACGTCTGGCAATAGATAGATAGATAGTATTGCGGTTACAAGAATTTTCCTTAATTGGTCCCTGAAACTAGAACATCTGTATTTGAAATCCTGAGAAGCAAGTAAATCAGGAACATGGGGTTATACTGTGCATTGTGTGTGGAGTAATACACCTTCATACGTTACTATACATTACACATTCCTATACATTACACATTCAGTACATTACACATTCTATACATTACACATTCTATACATTACACATTACTATATATTACATACCG
This sequence comes from Coenobita brevimanus, assembly GCF_032717465.1. Lineage (NCBI taxonomy): Eukaryota > Metazoa > Arthropoda > Malacostraca > Decapoda > Coenobitidae > Coenobita > Coenobita brevimanus. The sequence continues at coordinate 16,736,169 of NC_137028.1, forward strand.
GTATACATTACACATTTAACTTTCCCCTCACCTACTTTCTCTCTCCCCCTACCTACTTTCTCTCCCCCTACCTACTTTCTCCCTCCCCCTATCTACTTTCTCCCTCCCCCTACCTACTTTCTCCCTCCCCCTACCTACTTTCTCCCTGCAAACTCTCCCCCTTCCCTATCTACTCTCACTACCTACTTATAATATATCACTGCCTCCTGTTATTCATTTTCCATTTTTTTTTTTTTTTTTTTTTTTTTGTGGTGAAGGCACAAGTTTTATCCCATATATATTATATTATATTCACTCTGCCATCACTTCTTAGGGCCACTGTACCTCAAAATTGCTTATTGTATGGTCCAGTATACAGTTAGGACAAATTTGACTAGTAACCAAGGAGACACCTCACAAAGCCTCACTTAAAAAAAAAAATTGTATAGTTGATTGAGAGTTGATTCTGTTACAGGAAAGAAATGGAAGAATGCTGGTGATTCTCTCTCTCTCTCTCTCTCTCTCTCTCTCTCTCTCTCTCTCTCTCTCTCTCACATCTTTGAGCTTAGTTGTCAGACATAAAAGATAGTATTTCCACTCTAACTTGGCCTGAAATTGCCATCTTTCCCTCTGGAATACTGAGCTATAAAAATAAATTAATGCTAGAATATGATGCTAGGCACGAAGAAGTGCTGTGGAAAAAAGTGTAGCAAGATTAACACTAGAATATGATGATAGTCACGAAGAAGTGCTGTGGGAAGGATGTAGAGCTGTAGTATTGTCATTTCTGCAATTGAGGTACATGAAATACATTGCAAAAGGATGAAAATTATATTAAAAGGTATCTATACTACTGTTACACTTACTTGGCCCAAAATTAGTCTTGAATGTTTAGTATCAACCCAGTAGAAAGCAGGCTGCCCCCCCCCCCCGATAGTCTATTACAGTATATCTGATAAAACTGATAGTACATTATATCCGATAAAGCCAATACAGTACAGTAGTTTGTTATATCCGATGTAGCCTGATCCGATAGATGATAGTCTGTTACGTCTGATAAAGCCGATAGTTTATTATAGACTGTCTGATAAAGCCCTGTCCGATAATCCAGTATACGAAACTTGGCCCAAAATTGCTATCTTGAATGCTTACACCTGTAGTCTTGGAACTGAGGACAGGGGTTACTCTTTCCACATCCCATTCAAAGTGGAAGCTCACACCTTCTACGTAAGTGATAATCTGGAAAGCGTAAGAACGCACCCCTTTTTGTTAGCAATTTTTACCTTTTTTGAGTGGCAGTGGTTCCTGAATACTGTGTAAAATAATATATATAAAATGTATAATAATTACCTTACTGTGGTGAACACAGCTGAAGTGGTCAGGCAGTCCGGACTGCTTCTGAGTTTATTGGACTTTTTCCGATATATAGGAATTTAGTCCGGTAGCTCCTTGAGTCCGATAAAAGCAAATTTCTGTCTATTGAAGTCCGTTATATTGAGGTTTTACTGTCTTTACGAGCAGATATTTATTTAGCAAGCAAACTAATTCACCACTTTATATAATTAGGGGTGTAGAGGGATGTTTGTGGTTGGGGTAGGTCCTCTGGCTCTCCATGCCACCACACAAAGACCTCCGATAAAGCCGATAGTCCAATATATCCAGTAAAGCTGATAGTCTATTACAGTATATCCAATAAAGCCTGATCAGTAATCCGATACACAAGACTACAGTTTATCCAGAGTTCTTCACTGTTCATTATATCTATATGGTTACCCGATAATCCAAAGCTGATAGTCTATTACAGCATATCCAATAAAGCTGATGTGCAAGACTGTGATTTGTCCAGAGTTCATCACTGTTCATTATATCTGTTTCATTCTAATTTACTGATTCTAACTCCTCCCCTACTTTGGTCCTGTACTTGTGTGTTCACTTCTTCAGTGTAGGTGGTAATCTTGAAAGTGAGAGAGTGCACCCCTTCGTGTGGGTAGGCACGGCAAACAGTTGGTCTATCTATCTATAGCCTTGTTAGCAAAGGATGGCCACAGACAAAACGCCTCCTAGTTGCTGTCACTCACCATTTGACTGCGCTCTCCCCAACTCACTCCCCTCTCCTCCCATGTACAGTTGGTAACACTAATTGTAACATTGAAAATCTTTAAATAAAGCATATGACAGTCTCCAGGATTAACATGCAGTATAATCTTTTAATGTTAGCAATTTTTACTTATTGTTAAAGATTGGTATTTGTTTTTGAATACTCTGTAAGACAATGCATACAGGCTTTGGTGAACCTGTACCATAGGAAAAATTCGGTGACAGACATAGCTTCAGATGGGTTTATGTGGTCAGTAATCATCATCATCATTGGGACCTCCTTTCCCACCGTAGGGCAGGGTGAGGAGTAGCAATATCCAGACAGCCCAAATTTACCCAATCCAATAGGCCACGCTTCCATTCACTCATCATTCAAGCCCTTGGAATCCATTTGGTGCCAGACACAGCTTAAAAGGGGTTCATGTAGTCAGTAATAACCCTGCAAATATGCCTTGGCTGGTCATACCAATTTTGACTAATTTTCTGATCAACATAATTAGTAGAAATATTGAAAAATAAAATGGAAGTGGGTGCAGTAACTCATCTTTGTTTTTGTCATTGTAAATTTACCATAGGGTCTTTCAAAATATACAGTTTTCTTTGCACTACAGTCGTTCTGTTTGGTGAAGGCAGTTTGGGTCGGGTGATCTGGGACCTCACACTGTTAGCTCTGTTGCCACATCGCCGCTGACACACGTGTAATTACTTGTGCTCACATCTCTCTTTCCCTCTATTTTAAGCTAGTAACTACTTATAAATGAATTTTAAACACTGTATAGATGTAATTCAATAAAAAAAGCTATAGTATAGTATAAATCTCATAAGACTTGTCAGCGTTGCTTTTGCGACGTTGTCAGGTGGTGACACGAAGGACAGCCCTGCGTTGAGCTGGTCATACTCTGTCAGTCTCCCGCCATGGAAGCTATAAAAAAAAATGCACCTATAGACTTTTACCTCAGGGGTTGTGTGGAAAAAAGTCGAGAACAAGAGAAAAAATAAAGAAAATAAAATAAGTAGTAGTTAATATAAATATGAGAGAGAGAGAGCGAGCACGTGTGTGGCGACGATGTGGCAACAGAGCTAACAGAGTGAGGTCCCAGAGCACCCACCCAAACTGCCTTCATAAAATAGAACGACTTTAGGGTACTATAATATGGTGAAGGGGTCCTATGAGACTCCCTGTGGAATCCAGTACTACACTGTTATAACCCTCTCCCATTCACCGGGGAACGCTCTCCATTTCGTGCGGTATTACCATACGGATCTATCTACTGTATTGCCAAACGCCTCAATCCCGTTCGGGGTGGCCACAAACAAATCGCCTCCACGTTGCCCTGTCCCCTGCCATTTCACTGCCCTGCTCCCAACTCACCCCCCCTCTCTCATATACCATACAGATAGGGCCATAAATCCTTTCCATAGCACTTCTTTGTGACTAGTATCAATATTCTAGTGTTAACCCTCTCGTTACTGGATGACATAGGCTGCATCCAACCGTGGACAAGTACTCAGGATGTGGGCTGGGTGCTGTTTCTGCGCTGGCAGTACTACTTAAACATTTTATCCTCACACCCGTAGTCTTGCTTTTATCTGCGTAATTTTTATTCCATGTAATCTTGAATAGTTGTACTTGCTTATGGAGTTGATAAAAACGTTTGGCGAATACGAATTATACACTAATTTACGATGTTTATTCTTTCCTTCGTGTTTTCTCATACAAATATCGTCACCCTCATAAAGAAATTGCCTGTCATTTTTCAGCAATTTCTGGATTTTTGCCTAAATCAGTTCATCATGTGGCCCACCTGTTGGTATAGCTGCCATTGCCAGGTCTAGGGTGTGAGTGGTATAAAATGCACCTCAAGTTTCTGCCTAAGTCATTGAAAAGTTAAGAAAATGAGACAGGTTTTTATCGATTTCCCAAAAAGTAGAAAAAATGACTTGGTTTCTCTATGAGGGTGACTATATGTTTTATGGTAACTGTTACTGAGAATGAGTGTTAGGAAATTTCATTAGCTACATTTTGGTATACAGACATTTACTGTAGGACAATTTGGGTCGGTTTTACGTAGCACAAAAGGAAATTATTTTACGATGGTGTTGCAGTGCAGGAGCGGTGTGTCAAACGTACAAAGTTGTTGCTAATTTATTTTCTTCCCTGCTTTTATTTATGCCTCTGCCAGATTTTGTATTCACGTAATCTCTGAGTTGTACTTACCTATAGTGTTGATAAAAATGTTCAGCTAATATGAATTATGCGCAAATTTACGATGTTTTTTCTTTCCTTCGTGTTTTCTGGTAGAAATGTTTTATGGTAATTGTTACTGAGAAAGAGTTTTAGGAAATTTCATCAGCTACATATTGGTATATAAACATTTACTGTGGCACAATTCGGGTCTGTTTTACGTACTGCAGAAGGAAAATATATTGCAATCGTTCTTCAGTGCGGGAGCGGTGTCTCGCACGGCCAAAGCTATTCCTACTTATTTTTTTTCCCCTGCCTTTATATATGCCTCTTGTCTGCCTAATTTTTTATTCACGTAATCTCAAACTGTTGTACTTGCCTATGGTGTTGATAAAAATGTTTGGCGAATATGAATTATGTGCGGCGTGCGGAACAATACACTGAGACGCAGAAAAACTCTAAAGCAAAAGAATTAAGGGGCAGTTTTGTTGGACGCAGCTTGTCGTACATTAATGAGTGGGTGAGATTAGGTTTGATGCGGCCTTCCTCATCCAGTATCGAAAGGGTTAATTTATTGCTGCTCTTCTTGCTTTTGTACTTCTTCGTGACTAGCATCGTATTCTAGGGTTAATCTATTGGTACTCTTCCTTCCATAGCACTTATTCGTGACTTGCCCCATATTCTAGTGTTAATTTATTACTACTATTATTTCCATAGCACTTCTTTGTGACTAGCATCATATTCTAGTGTTAATAGGTACTTATCGGTGTTCAAGATGGAGAGATGGCAACTTTAGGCCAAGTTAACCTATTCTCTCAACTTTAGGCCAAGTTAACCTAAATAAAATCTAATAGGCATGTTTATATGGATTTTTTTTTTTTTTTTTTTTTAGCATATACACAAAATACAATACCACAACTCTACAATCCTCCTATAGCACTTTTTTGTGACTAGCATGATTATCCACACATCTGGGTTGATTTTACAGATTTATATTAATGTATAAATGCAATATCTAATTTTGAGTGTTTTTTTTCTTATATATTATTCTGTATACAATTATTATTCATTTTTATTTTTATTTTTTGCATGTTATGGAATGTATTTTTGTTAAGGAGAAATGTCATTATGTTGCATTACCCATGTTGGCTATGTACCTACCCATCTACCTTCCTACCTGCCTGTCTTCTGCCTACCTGCCTGTCTTCTACCTGCCTACCTCCTTCCTGCCTGCCTGCCTTTCTTCCTTCTGTTCTTTCTTCCTTCCCTCCTTCCTTCATTTTTCTTGCCTTCTTCCTTTCTTCTCTCCTTCCTTCCCTCTTCCGCCTTTCATTTCTTTCTTTCCTTCTGTTCCTTTCTTCCCTCCTTCATTTTTCTTTCCTTCTGTTCCTTTCTTCCCTCCTTCATTTTTCTTTCCTTCATTCCCTCTTCCTCCCTTCATTTCTTTCTTTCCTTCTTGCTTCCTTGCTTCCTCCATTCCTGCCTTTGTCTCATTTCTTCCTTCCTTCTTACCTACATTCCTCCCTCCTTCTTGCCCACCTGCCTACCTTTGTTCCTACCTACTTTTCTTCCTCTTTATCTCTCCCTATCTACTATTTCTCTCCCCCTATCTACTATTTCTCTCCCCCTACCTACTCTCTCCTCATCCCTACTGTTTCCCCCTACCTCTCTCTCTCTCCCTCCCTTCGTACTGTTTCTCAGGTCAATTCATTTTTCGGTTCAATTCCAATTTAGAATAAAATTTGAATCAATTCGAGTTCATAGGGGAAAAAAAAAAATCTTCAAATCCAGTTCATTATGGTCGATATCTCATTCAATTAAAATTTTTTCAAGTCAAAATAAGTTTTAATCTAAAGGAAACAAAGAAAAAGGTTGTTCAAATTAACATTTTTATTTATCAGTCTGGCACACTACCCTTGCCTACTGTCTCCCCCTACCTACTGTCTTTTCCCCTTACCTATTGTCTCCCCTTACCTCCTACTCTCTCTTTCCCTACATCCTACCCTCTATCCCTACCTACTCTTCTCCCCCCACTCTCACTGATTAATTCCAAATCAATTCATTAAAAAAAAAAAAAAACTTCTATTCATTCTGGTCGATATTTCATTGTTAAAATCTTTTCGGTTCAAAATCAGTGTTAATCTACCCAGCACCATAAATTAAAGGAAAGAAATAAAATTGAGGTTTCATATTAACATGTTTATCATCAGTCTGGGACACTGACAGGAACTGAACTTTTAAATATTTACATTTATTTAAAACACATGAATTATGCAGGAAATAGTTTAACTGAAAAATATAAATTTAGGTCGCTTCGTTTTATATATTTTTTTTAATAGCAAACTATATATTTTACACATTTGACTATACTGTAAGTTATTGTACAAAAATGAATTCGCATATTACAGTATAAAATATCAATTCAGTCAATTATCGATTCCAATTCAATTAATTTTTATATTATTTCCAGTTCAATTCCAATTAACTTTTTTTTTTTTTTTTTCCAATTCGTATCATAATTGACCCCAGTCCTGTTTCTGCCCCTTACCTACTCTATCCCCTCCCCCAACCTACTCTCTCTCCCTCCCCCAACCTACTCTCTCTCCCTCCCCCAACCTACTCTCTCTCCCTCCCTCCCCCAACCTACTTTTTCCTTCCCCCAACCTACTCTCTCTCTCCCTCCCCCAACCTACTCTCTCTCTCCCTCCCCCAACCTACTCTCTCTCTCCCTCCCCCAACCTACTCTCTCTCTCTCTCCCACCCCCCCCCTACTCTCTCTCTCTCCCTCCCCCAACCTACTCTCTCTCCCTCCCCCAACCTACTCTCTCTTTCTCCCTCCCCCAACCTACTCTTTCTCCCTCCCCCAACCTACTCTCTCTTTCTCCCTCCCCCAACCTACTCTCTCTTTCTCCCTCCCCCAACCTACTCTCTCTCTCTCTCTCTCCCTCCCCCAACCTACTCTCTCTCTCTCTCTCTCCCTCCCCCAACCTACTCTCTCTCTCTCTCTCTCCCTCCCCCAACCTACTCTCTCTCTCTCTCTCTCTCTCCCTCCCCCTACCGACTCTCTCTCTCTCTCCCCCTCCCCCTACCGACTCTCTCTCTCTCTCCCTCCCCCTACCGACTCTCTCTCTCTCCCTCCCCCTACCGACTCTCTTTCTCTCCCTCCCCCTACCGACTCTCTCTCTCTCCCTCCCCCTACCGACTCTCTCTCTCTCCCTCCCCCTGCCGACTCTCTCTCTCTCCCTCCCCCTACCGACTCTCTCCCTCTCCCTCCCCCTACCTACTTTACTTTCTCCCTCCCCCTACCTACTCTCTCTCTCTCTCTCCCTCCCTCCCCCTACCGACTCTCTCTCCCTCCCCCTACCGACTCTCTCTCCCCCTCCCCCTACCGACTCTCTCTCTCCCCCTCCCCCAACCGACTCTCTCTCTCTCTCCCTCCCCCTCCCGACTCTCTCTCTCTCCCTCCCCCTACCGACTCCCTCTCCCCGTACCTATTCTCTCCCTCCCCCTACCGACTCTTCCTCTCCCCGTACCTATTCTCTCCCTCCCCCTACCTACTTTACTTTCTCCCTCCCCCTACCTACTCTCTCTCCCTCTCCCCCTACCGACTCTGTTCCCCTACCTACTCTGCTTTCTCCCTCCCCCTACCTACTCTCTCTTTCTCCCTCCCCCTACCTACTCTCTTTCTCCCTCCCCCTACCTACTCTCTCTTTCTCCCTCTCCCCCTCCCCATACCTACTCTTTCTCCCTCTCCCCCTCCCCATACCTACTCTTTCTCCCTCTCCCCCTCCCCATACCTATTCTCTCCCTCCCCCTACCTACTCTTTCTCCCTCCCCTTACCTATTCTCTCTTTGCCTCTCCTTACCTTCTCTTTCCCTCCCCCTACCTACTCTCCCCCCCTATTCTCTTCTTCCCTCCTACCTACTCTCCCCCTATCTGCTTTTTGTCTGCATTACCCCCTGTCTGCTCTCTCTCCCTTACCCCCTGTCTGCTCTTTCTCTCCCTTACCCCCTGTCTGCTCTTTCTCTCCCTTACCCCCTATCTGCTCTTTCTCTCCCTTACCCCCTATCTGCTCTCCTTCCCTCTAACCCTATTCGCTCTTTCCTTCCCCCTACCTGCATTCTCTCCCTCTTTCTTCCCCCCTTCACCTACCTTCTCTTTCTTCCCCCCTTCACCTACCTTCTCTTTCTTCCCCCCTTTCACCTATCTACCTCTCCCTCTCTTCCCCCATATACGTACCTCCTCTCTTCTCTTCTCCTCTTTACCTACCTCCTCTCTCTTCCCCCCTTTACCTACCTTTTCTCTCTCTCTCTCTCTCCTCCCCTTTACCTACCTTCTGTATTTCTTTCCCACTTTACCTACCTTTTCTCTCTCTTCGCCCCTTTACCTACCTTCTGTCTTTCTTCCCCCCTTTACCTACCTTTTCTCTCTTTTCTCCCCTTTACCTACCTTCTGTCTTTCTTCCCCCTTTACCTACCTTAACTCTCTCCTCCCCCCTACCTACCTTATCTCCTCTTCTATGTACTTTCCTCTCGTAATGAGTTTCCTTGGTTACCAGTCATAATAATCTCGTACACTTTGCTATCAAGTGAGTAGGTTAGGAATCCCTCAGGCTAGAAGAAATGGGATATAAAAACTCGTAAGTATATTTTCATCAATGGATTTGTTTTTCTGTGAACAGAACATGGGTGGCCACAGTGGGGATGGTTGTCCCCGAGTTGCTGGCTGCTAGGTGGCTCGAGGTTGCCGTCTGTGTTGCAGAGGACAAGTGCCTGCAACAGAAATAATAGGTGCTTAGAAGTGGAAGGCAGAGAGAGCTAAAATATGTACATGAAGCTCTTAGTAGAAGAGCATATATATTGAGAATTAAACAGAGGTCAGTATGCCATAAAGTAATATTCCAAGGGTATGAGCATTGGTGAACTTGTGATAGCGAAAAATGGCGTACTGCTTAAGTATAAAGACCCCCTGTACTTTGCTAATGCTGCTTGTCTGCCTTCTAGTCTTTGCACCTCCTGATCTCCCTTCACTACAGCAACATTTTGATTTAAATCAGTCAAGAGAATTTAAGACCATATATTATCTGAAGTTGTACTACCCTAGCTTGGGTATTAAAGTTTACTTTAACTCCTTAGCATTGCAAAACAATAGTTTTAACTCCATTATGAAAGGAGTTCCTACCTAGCATGTTTGTTTGAAAAAAATCTTCCGACAAAGTGAATGAAATCTAAAGGTAACAAGTAATCTGTAGTGAAGGGAAAGAACCTACACAAGTGATGTAAAGCTCACTTAAGCTGAGCTGGCTGTTATCTGAAATAGTTGCTCTCCTACTAGAATATAAGACACAAAATATTTTATACAGTACTCTGACTATATGACCTACCATTGATAAATGTTTCTTGAAACCAGTTGTAAATTTTAGTACCAGTTTTCTTTATATCAGTTTACTTGTGTTCAATGTATTTTGAAGTTGAAACCAACCCTGGACTGGAATTAAGTAGGGGAGCAACTACTGAAGTTCCTGCAGATAGTTCCATAGGACATCAGTCATCTATTGTTTAGTTACTTCTGAGTAATTTCAGTCTTTGTAAAATACTTTAACTTGGTGTTTATGATAAGTTCATTAGTAAAATAAGCCCTCCAGCTTGATTGGTCATCAACCAAATCGAAAGGGATTAATTTTTTTTATTTTTAATAATGCCCTGTAGTTAATTTTTTAATAATGCCATGTAGTTAATTTTCCACAAAGCACTTGTCACTACATTGTGACAGTTCCCCAATAAGTGCATACGCTGGAGGGATATAGTGATTCCCTTGGATAATTCACCAAGTTGTCTACCACCAATACTTAGTTTTTTCCCACTTCCATACCACTTCAACATGTAAGAGGAATACAGTTGATAACTAAATGTAAATCAAAGTACATGAGCCCAAAGGTGGCTGTAAATATTTGATACACATTTGACTTTATAGTATTTGCCATCAACCAGTCAATTGGAACAACAAGCAGGAACTTTAGGACCATATACAATGTGGCATCATACGCTTCTATAACCTCTTCCATGGAGATGTATTAGTATATTACAACTTTACATCCTCTTGTTGAACTATACAGGATGGACCTAGACAAGAGGGCATAACTCTAATAAATGACAGATGAGGGAATTGGTAAAGACAGCTGCATCAACTTGTGTCCAAACCATAACACCTACAATCACTGGTGCCTCTGGGTCAATGCTCATCATAATCACCTGGGTCATCAGTAATTGTACTCACAATGGTTGAGATTTGGAGACATGTTAATAGAGCAGTGTTTACTTATATTTTCCTCATCTGTTATTGAAGTTGTGTCCTTTGCATCTTGGACACCCAGCATAGGACATACAATAGGATGGTGATGTAAAATGCTGAATACACACACAGGAAAAAGTTAGTGCCACATATGGCCTGAGCTTCAGTGTCTGACATATCTGAAGTTTAGGCCAGAATACTTAGCTTAGGAACTATAGGACTGTTGTTGGTGACATTGGAGACTTACGTAGCCCCTCGTTCCTTGGTGATTTATTTGACATCCAAATAGCCTCTTACACAATGCTGTGACTAATGGTGGTACACCAGAGGCAGCGTTGCCGTGTGATGTACAGAATACTTTGCCAAGGAAGAAGTTACGAAGTACTCCAGTCACCTGAAAGCCCCTCACCACCTCCCAGCACTATTAATACTACTAACCCAACTAACACACTGACTTGTTGTGGAGGTGGTGTTGGCACTGAGCTTAGTGTAGGAAGACATTGGAAAAGAAAATAAATAAATAAAAATAATACTTTGGCTTTATAATTTTCCCTTTCTAAAACCAATGACAACACAAATTAAAAAAATGTGTATATGTGTATATATATATATATATATATATATATATATATATATATATATATATATATATATATATATATTATAATAAAAATATATATATATATATATAAAATGTGTATATATATATATATATATATAATAAAATGTGTATATATATATATATATAATAAAATGTGTATATATATATATATATATAATAAAATGTGTATATATATATATATATATATATATATATAATAAAATGTGTATATATATATATATATGTGTGTAATAAAATTTATATATATATATATATATATATAATAAAATGTGTATATATATATATATATATATATAATAAAATGTGTATATATATATATATATATATATATATATAATAAAATGTGTATATATATATATATATATATATATATATATATAATAAAATGTGTATATATATATATATATATATATATATATAATAAAATGTGTATATATATATATATATATATATATATATATAATAAAATGTGTATATATATATATATATATATAATAAAATGTGTGTATATATATATATATATATATATATATAATAAAATGTGTATATATATATATATATATATATATATATATATAAATGTGTGTATATATATATATATATATATATATATATATTATATATATATAATAAAATGTGTGTATATATATATATATATATATATATATATATATATATATATATATATATATATATATATATATATATATATATATATATATATATATATATATATATATATATATATTATATATATATAATAAAATGTGTATATATATATATATATATATATATATATATATATATATATATATATATATTAAACCATCAGGATAAATCAACCACCACCAAAGCTCAGTAGTCGGGGGGGGGGGGGGCAAATGAACCCTCAACCAACCGGGGGGGAGGGGGGGGGGAGCTCATGAAGCTCACCGTGGACCTGGGTGGGGGGTACTACCACACCACTCCCACCCCCGAGTTTCCTTGGGGGAGGGGCATCGGCATACCCCCCCCCGCAAACCCCCATGGGAGGGCACCAGAAGACCCCCTCCCTATGTATACCTTGCCATGTCCTGTGTATGATGTCCTGCATGTGTACCCTGTTGTGTGTGTACCCCATCTTGTGTACCTTGTCCTGTGTGTACCCCATCTTGTGTATCCTAACCTATGTGTACCCCATCCTGTGTGTATCATATTGTGTGTATCCTAACCTATGTGTACCCCATCCTGTGTGTACGTTGTCCTGTGTGTACCCTATCCTGTGTGTACCCTATCCTGTGTGTACCCTATGCTGTGTATACCCTGTCGTGTGTGTACCATCCTGTATACCTTGTCCTGTGTGTACCATCGTGTGTACACCCTGTCCTGTGCATACCGTCCTGTGTGTACCATGTCCAGTGTGTACCCTATCCTGTGTGTACCCTGTCCTGTGTGTATCATATGTGTACCCTATCCTGTGTGTACCCCATCTTGTGTGTACCCTGTCTTGTGTACCCAATCTTGTGTGTGCCCTGTCCTGTGTTTACCCCAGCTTGTCTGTACCCTGTCCTGTGTGTACCCTATCCTATGTGTACCACGTGTGTACCCTATCGTGTGTGTACCCTATTGTGTGTGTACCATCCTGCTTGTACCCTATCCTGTGTGTACCCTGTCCTGTGTGTACCCCATCTTGTGTGTACCCTGTCGTGTGTGTACCCCATCTTGTGTGTACCCTGTCGTGTGTGTACCCTATCCTGTGTGTACCCTGTCGTGTGTGTACCCTATCCTGTGTGTACTCTGTCGTGTGTGTACCATATCCGGTGTGTACCGTCCTGTGTACTCTATCCTGTGCGTACCACGTATGTACCCTATCCTGTGCGTACCATGTGTACCCTATCCTGCGTATACCCTGTCCTGTGTGTACCCTATCCTGTGCGTACCATGTGTACCCTATCCTGTGTATACCCTGTCCCGTGTGTACCCTATCCTGTGCATACCATGTGTACCCTGTTCTGTGTATACCCTATCCTATGCATACCATACAGTATGTGTACCCTAACCTATCCTAATAACAATTCACATATCTTTAAAGCAATGAGTTACTATTTAATATATATTTTACCTAATTACCTTAATATAACCTTAACATACATTTTATTTATAAAGTTTAAGTAAAGCATTAATAATACTGACGAGTACAATAATAATAATAATAATAATAATAATGCAATAATAACAGTAACAATAATAATAACTACCTATCAATACTAATAATAATACTAATGCTAATAATAGTAATAAATGATGATGATGATGATGATGATAATAATAATAATAATAATAAGCCTGATTTTAATTTTCCTTATTGAAAGAATTAGCATGTGGAGAGAACGGAAGAACAAAGAGAGGAAAACAGCAGAGAACAAGAGAACAGAGGAGAGAGTAGAATAGATGAGAGAGAAGAGAATAGAGAACAGAGATGAGAACAGATGAGAGAGAAGAGAGAACAGATGAGAGAAGAGGAGAGAGAACAGATGAGAGAAGAGGAGGAGAACAGATGAGAAGAGAAGAGAGAGGAGAACAGATGAGAGAGAAGAGAACAGAGAACAGATGAGAGAGAAGAGAATAGAGAACAGATGAGAGAGAAGAGAATAGCGAACAGATGAGAGAGAAGAGAATAGAGAACAGATGAGAGAGAAGAGAGGAGAACAGATGAGAAAGAAGAGAATTGAGAACAGAGAGGAGAGAGTAGAACAGAGATCAGAACAGATGAGAGAGGAGAGAGTAGAACAGAGATCAGAACAGATGAGAGAGGAGAGAGAAAAGAACAGAGGAGAGGAGAGAGAAAAGAACAGAGAACAGAAAAGAGAAGATAGGGAAGAGAACAGTGAATGGAAAACAGAGGAGAGAAAGAACTAAGGCGAGAACACGAGAAGTCAGAAGAGAGGAGAGAGAACAGAGGAGAACAAAGAGACCAGAGAAAAGAACAAAGAGAACTGAGAGGAGAGAATAGAGAACAGGGAGGAGAGCTGAGAACAGAGAAGAACTGAGGAGAAAACAGAGAGGAGAAGAGAGAACAGAAAGAAGAACTGGGGAGAGAACAGAGAAGAGAGAACTGATAAGAGAAGAATTGAGGGCAAAATCACTATAGTTACCCTTAAAATTACCCTCTCTCTCTTTCTCTCCCTCTTAAGAATGGGGGAACTTTAGTAACAAAATAGTACAGTAATAGTAATAACAGTAATAGTACAGTAATAATAAAAATAATAGTGATAGTACAGTGACAGTAAGAGTAGTAATTGTACAATATTAATAGTAACAGTTCAGTAGTAGTAGTAGTAATATCGTAGTACAGTAATAGTAAGAATAGTAATAGTGCAGTAATAGTAATAATTGTAATAGTACAGTATAAAGGGTGGAGAACAAAGAACTGAGGAAAGAACAGTGAGAACTGAGATGAGAACAGAAAAAGAACTGAGATGAGAACAGAGAAGTGAACAGAGAGGAGAACTGGGGAGAAAACTGAGGAGAACTGAGATGAGAAGAGAACAGAAAAAGAACTGAGAGGAGAACAGGAAGAGAACTGAGATAAGAACAGAGGAGAACTGAGGAGAACTGAGATAAGAAGAGAGAGGAGAACTGATGAGAGAACAGCGGAGAACAGAGAAAACTGAGGAGTGAACAGCGTAGAACAGAGAGGAGAACTGAGGAGAGAACAGAGAAGAACAGAGGAGAACTGAGGAGAGAACAGAGAGAACTGAGGAGAGAACAGAGAGGAGAACTGAGGAGAGAACAGAGAAGAACAGAGGAGAACAGAAGAACAGAGAAGAACAGAGAGGAGAACTGAAATGAGGAGAGGAGAACTGAGGAGAGAACAAAGAAGAGAACACAGAAATAAGAAGAGAACAGAGAGGATAACAGAGAAGAGAATTGAAAGAGAACAGAGAGGAGAACTGGGGAGAGAAGAGAAGAACTGAGGCGAGAACAAAACAGAGAAGAACACAGAAAACAACAGGAGAGAACTGATGAGAGAACAGAAGAGAACAGAGAGGAGAACTGATGAGAGAACAGAAAGAAAACAGGACAAAATCACTATAGTTACCCTAAAAATTACCCACTCTCTCTTTCTCTCTCACATGATTGGGGGAACTCTAGTATGTAATAAAATAGCACAGTAATAGTAATAACAATAATAGTACAATAATAGCAATAACAGTAATAGTAGTCATAGTAATTCTACAGTAATAATAATAATAGTAATAGTCGTAGTACAGTAATAATAGCAATAGTACAGTAATAATACTACACTAACAATAACTAGTACCGGTAGTAATAGTAGTCATAGTAATAATAGTAGTCATACTGATAATACAGTAGCGGCAATATAGTACAGTAATAGTAAAAATAGCACAGTAATAGTAGACAGTACAGTATTAGTAATACAGTACAGTAATATTGGATGGATTTATGTAACAGTGAATAACATTAAGGTGTAAATAAAATAAATCACTTATGAAACGCCATTAGGTCGGCATTCCTAAATTTCCAAAGAAACAAACTAATAAAAAAATAAATAAACCACAAAATTATATGGATATTTATATGCTTTAAGATTGTATGGTAAAATAATTTAGTGATAGTACGGTGTAATAACCAAAAATAAATCGCCTAGGGAAAGTTGTTAGGGCCAGCATTCCTCACATTCCAACGAAACAAGCCACTGTAAATCATCATTTACAAAGTTAAAAGGAAATAATTATTGTAAAATGACAAAATAATATAATTTAATAATAATAATATCTAATAAGCAAAAATAAGAAAAAAAAAAACTTAGGGAAAGGTGTTAGGGCCTGTAATCCTCACATTCCAATGAAACAAGCACTGGAAATAATCAGATACAAATATATATATATATATATATATATATATATATATATATATATATGTGTGTGTGTGTGTTTAAACAAATATATATATATATATATATATATATATTTATATATATATATATATATATATATATATATATATATATATATATATATATATATATATGTGTGTGTGTGTGTGTGTGTGAATTATAACTTTAAATTGACACAGTAATATAAAATAGCAATAATAATGTCTAATAAGCCAAATAAATCGCTTAGGAAAAGTTGTTAGAACAGCATTCCTCAAATTCCAATGAAACAAGCACTGGAATATATCAAATACAAATATATATGTGTCAAATATAACTTTAACTTGACACAGTAAAAAATCTAATAATAATATCTAATAAGCAAAAGTAAATCGCTTAGGAGAAAGTGTTGGGGCCTGCATTCCTCGCATTCCAATGCAACAAGCCACTGGAAATTATTAAATACACTTATATGAATAATTAATTTAAATAATGGTAATAGTCTTTGAATTTAATATATGAATTTTAAAAGTGACTGGAAAAACGATGCTAAATGAAAGAA
Source organism: Coenobita brevimanus (assembly GCF_032717465.1). Classification (NCBI taxonomy): domain Eukaryota; kingdom Metazoa; phylum Arthropoda; class Malacostraca; order Decapoda; family Coenobitidae; genus Coenobita; species Coenobita brevimanus. The sequence goes on from NC_137028.1 coordinate 16,752,785, forward strand.
TAAAGGGTAATAAATAACACAATAAACCACTAACTGGCATGTCTTACACCCCCCACCTGTAACAACAACCCCCCTCCCCATCCTCCTCCCCCCCTCTCAAGGCGAACCGAGTTAATCTGATTTATATATACAGGGCCGCCGGCCAGTGTGCTGCTGGCAGTGCTGGTGGACGGACCTCTACCCCCTGGCTCTCCCGGTGGAGTGGAACCGTAAAGGTGAACGTTATTGCCTGGTATTTATGGTAATTTTCTGTTATTTCTCATTATTTTGTGCTATTTATTGTTATTCTGTTATTGTTATTTTCTGCTGTTTATTGTTATTTCTCGTTAATTTATTTTTCGTTATTTTCTGTTCTCATTATTTCTCATTACTATTATTTAGTTATTTTCTGTTATTTTATTTCTCATTATTTTCTGTTATTTTTAAACCCCGTAAATGCTAGTCACGAAGTGCTGTGTAAATACCATAGTATATCCTAGTATGTGGTTAATGCTAGTCACGAAAAAGTGCTAAATTTTGGTCTATATACTTCGTTGACAAGACAGGAAAATAAGTGACAGCCTCTTAAATAAGTCTTGGTAAATTGTGTAAATAAAATTGTGTAAATTGTGGATATAAGACGGCCACGGGTGTAAATAATTGGCAGCCTTCGTAAATGACTAGTGTGTAAATGTAAATGACAGCCACAAGTGTAAATAACTGGGTCTCGTGTAAATAAGCCTTCATAAATGATTAGTGTGTAAATGACAGCCAAGGGTGTAAATAACTGACAGTCACGGGCGTAAACTGACAGCCTTCGTAAATGACTAGTGTGTAAATAACAGCCATTGGTGCGAATAGTGACAGCCTCGTGTAAATAAGGCTCTCGTGTAAATAACCTAAGGCCTCTCTGGTGTAAATTGTGATAGGAATCCATTTTCTGTACAAAGTCAAAATATAGTGACCAGCCTCAACCATCCCTGAGTGGCATTACGTGAGCAATAAACCCCAACCATCCCTTGGATATAAACCTGCACCGGCTCCATCCGATAATAATAATACATAATAATATAATAATAATAATACACACCATAATACATAATAATAATAAATACAAGCATAGTAATTATAATACCTGCATAAATATAATAATAATAATAATAATACATTAAAGGTTCGCCTATTTCATCCAATTCATATTTGTTCACTTTATTTTTTAATCTACTTATAAATTACTTATACTTAACACTGAGGTGGTCTAGCCATGTGGAGAGGATGGAGAGACTAACTAGGAGTGTATGTGAGTGAGGTGGTGCGGGACGGGGAGGGGAAGGCCAAGGATGAGATGGAGGGATGGAGAGGTATATGAGGGGGGGGGGGTAGTAGGGAGCAGGGCAGTGAAACGGCAAGGGACAGGGCGACATGGAGGTGATTTGTTTGTGGCCACCCCTCGGGATTAAGGCGTCTAGCAATAGATACACAGATAGATAGACAGATAGAATTTTTTTATAATTACGAACTTTTTATAAATATTTTTTGATATTTGTACTTAACGATTTTCTCCAGGTTACTTATTTCTTCCACTTAACGATTTTCTTTAAGAATTTTTTTTACTGTACGAAATATTTCCACAACGAAATATTTTTACTTTACGATATTTTTTGAACTTTACGATATTTTTTTTAACTTTACGATACTTTTTGAACTTTGCGATATTTTTTGAAGTTTACGATATTTTTTGAAGTTTACGATATTTTTTGAAGTTTACGATATTTTTTGAAGTTTACGATATTTTTTGAAGTTTACGATCCTTTTTGAAGTTTACGATACTTTTCCCAGTGTACGTTTTCCGGTGTACGTTATTTCTCAGTGTACGTTTTTTCCCAGCGTGCGTTTTTTCCCCAGTGTACGTTTTTTTCACTACGTTTTTTTCCAGTGTACGTTTTTTCCCAGTGTGCGTTTTTTCCCAGTGTACGTTTTTTTTCCTAGTGTACGTTTTTTTTTCCCAGTGTACGTTTTTTCCCCAGTGTACGTTTTTTCCACTTTATTCCCACATTCCTTTTTTCCCACTACTTTCTTCCCACAATACTTTTCCCAGTTTTTTCCCACCTTACTTTTTTCCCACATAACTTTTTACTTTTTTTCCACCTTACTTTTTTCCAAACTACTTTTTTCCCACATTACTTTGTTACTTTTTTCCCACCTTACTTTTTTTATTTTTCCCACCTTACTTTTTAATTTTTTCCCACATTACTTTTTTCCCACCAGTTTTTCCCCCCACCTTTTGTACTTTTTTCCCACATTTTCCCACTTCACTTTCTTACTTTTTCCCCACCTTTTTACTACATTAATTTTTTCCCATTACTTTTTTCCCACTTTTTTTTTTCCACTTTTACTTTTTACCCACATTACTTTTTTTCCTTTCTTACTTTCTTCCCATTATTTTTTCCCACAATACTTTTATTTTCCCACATTACTTTCTCCCACTTTTCCCACTACTTTTTTCCCAGTTTCTTACTTTTTTCCCACATTACTTTTTCCCCCACTTTACTTTGTTCCCACTTTCATTTTTCCCACCTTACTTTTTTTCCCACCACTTTCTTCCGACTACTTTTTTCTCCACTTTACCCTTTTCTCACTACTTTTTTCCTTTCTTACTTTTTTCCCACGTTACTTTTTTCCCACTATTTTCCCACATTATTTCCCACTACTTTTTTCCCCACTTTATTTTGCCACTTTACTTTTCTCCCACTAATTTTTTCCCACCTTACTTTGTTCCCAGTTTCTTACTTTTTTCCCACTTTACTTTGTTCCCACTTTCTTATTTTTTTCCACTTTTTCCCACTACTTTTTTTTTTTCCCAATGTAGGTTTTTTCCCAGTATACGTATTTTCCCACTGCGTTTTTTCCATTAAGAATGTTTTCCACACAATTTCTCAATTGGCGACTTTTTCCCCCCAATTGGCGATTTTTTCCCCAAATTGGCAACTTTAATTTCCCAATTGGCAGCTTTTTCCCCAATGGGCGACTTTTTTCCCTAATTGGCGATTTTTTTCCCCCAGTTGATTTTTTTTTTTTTCTCAGTTGGGGACATTTTTCCCACTTGGTCTTTTTTCCCAACTTGACCTTTTTTTTTCCACTTGGCCTTTTTTTTTCTTTTTTTTTTCCCACGGCCTATTTTTCCCACTTGGCCTTTATTTCCACGTGGCCTATTTTCTTCCATTTGGTCCTTTTTTCCACTTGGCTCTTTTTTCCGCTTAGCCTTTATACTTACATTTCAATTTTAATACCGTACGAATTTTGAAATAGCGGTAAAGAATGAATTAAAGGTAACAACATTTAGAATGTGTTCCCGTATATACCGACACTGACGATACTGGATCATTGTACTGACCATGTACTGCTGTCTGTGAATTTTTATGGGTTTACCAACCCACACGCCACTGATGAAGGGTTTACCAACCCATGGAACCACTGATGAAGGGTTTAACAACCCATGGAGCCACTGATGAAGGGTTTACCAACCCATGGAGCCAATGATGAAGGGTTTACCAACCCATGGAGCCAATGATGAAGGGTTTACCAACCCACACGCCACTAATGAAGGGTTTACCAACCCATGGAGCCACTGATGAAGGTTTACCAACCCAAGGAGCCACTGATGAAGGGTTTACCAACCCAAGGAGCCACTGATGAAGGGTTTACCAACCCACACGCCACTGATGAAAGGTTTACCAACCCACACGCCACTGATAAAGGGTTTACCAACCCACACGCCACTGATGAAGGGTTTACCAACCCACACGCCACTGATGAAAGGTTTACCAACCCACACGCCACTGATGAAAGGTTTACCAACCCACATGCCACTGATGAAGGGTTTACCAACCCACACGCCACTGATGAAGGGTTTACCAACAAACATGCCACTGATGAAGGGTTTACCAACCCACACGCCACTGATGAAGGGTTTACCAACCCACACGCCACTGATGAAGGGTTAACAACCCACACGCCACTGATGAAGGGTTAACAACCCACACGCCACTGATGAAGGGTTTACCAACCCACATGCCACTGATGAAGGGTTTACCAACCCACATGCCACTGATGAAGGGTTTACCAACCCACATGCCACTGATGAAGGGTTTACCAACCCACATGCCACTGATGAAGGGTTTACCGACCCACACGCCACTGATGAAGGGTTTACCAACTCACACGCCACTGATGAAGGGTTAACAACCCACACGCCACTGATGAAGGGTTTAGCAACCCACATGCCACTCACCTATGCAGTCAACCCAACACCTTGCCTGTGGCGCCTCGGCCGTCCTCACCTGCACTGTACCTGTGTGGTGGTGGCGGGGCTACGGACACAGCGGATGCGGCACGGCCCACACCACACCTGGCAACCAGGAAGGACTGGACTGAAGTGGATCCGCTTTCTATGATTACTGAAGGGTGGACTGCCCTAGATGTGAAGTGGCCGAGTCCTTGGACTGAAGTGTTGCTCCTTGGACTGAAGTGGATCCGCTTTCTATGATTACTGAAGGGTGGACTGCCCTAGACGTGAAGTGGCCGAGTCCTTGGACTGAAGTGGGTCCACTTTCTATGATTACTGAAGGGTGGACTGCCCTAGATGTGAAGTGGCCGAGTCCTTGGACTGAAGTGTGGCTCCATTGACTGAGGTGGATCCGCTTTCTATGATTACTGAAGGGTGGACTGCCCTAGATGTGAAGTGGCCGAGTCCTTGGACTGAAGTGTGGCTCCTTGGACTGAAGTGGGTCCGCTTTCTATGATTACTGAAGGGTGGACTGCCCTAGATGTGAAGTGGCCGAGTCCTTGGACTGAAGTGTGGTTCCTTGGACTGAAGTGGGTCCACTTTCTATGATTACTGAAGGGTGGACTGCCCTAGATGTGAAGTGGCCGAGTCCTTGGACTGAAGTGGGTCCGCTTTCTATGATTACTGAAGGGTGGACTGCCCTAGATGTGAAGTGGCCGAGTCCCTGGACTGAAGTGTGGCTCCTTGGACTGAAGTGGGTCCGCTTTCTATGATTACTGAAGGGTGGACTGCCCTAGATGTGAAGTGGCCGAGTCCTTGGACTGAAGTGTGGCTCCTTGGACTGAAGTGGGTCCGCTTTCTATGATTACTGAAGGGTGGACTGCCCTAGATGTGAAGTGGCCGAGTCCTTGGACTGAAGTGGGTCCACTTTCTATGATTACTGAAGGGTGGACTGCCCTAGATGTGAAGTGGCCGAGTCCTTGGACTGAAGTGGGTCCGCTTTCTATGATTACTGAAGGGTGGACTGCCCTAGATGTGAAGTGGCCGAGTCCCTGGACTGAAGTGGGTCCGCTTTCTATGATTACTGAAGGGTGGACTGCCCTAGATGTGAAGTGGCCGAGTCCTTGGACTGAAGTGGGTCCGCTTTCTATGATTACTGAAGGGTGGACTGCCCTAGATGTGAAGTGGCCGAGTCCTTGGACTGAAGTGGGTCCACTTTCTATGATTACTGAAGGGTGGACTGCCCTAGATGTGAAGTGGCCGAGTCCTTGGACTGAAGTGGGTCCACTTTCTATGATTACTGAAGGGTGGACTGCCCTAGATGTGAAGTGGCCGAGTCCCTGGACAGAAGTTTGGCTCCTTGGACTGAAGTGGGTCTGCTTTTTATGATTACTGAAGGGTGGACTGCCCCAGACGTGAAGTGGCCGAGTCCTTGGACTGGTGTGGCTCCTTGGACTGAAGTGGAGCCGCTTTCTATGATTACTGAAGGGTGGACTGTCCTAGATGTGAAGTGGCCAAGTCCTTGGACTGAAGTGGGTCCGCTTTCTATGATTACTGAAGGGTGGACTGCCCTAGATGTGAAGTGGCCGAGTCCTTGGACTGAAGTGGGTCCGCTTTCTATGATTACTGAAGGGTGGACTGCCCTAGACGTGAAGTGGCCGAGTCCTTGGACAGAAGTGGGTCCGCTTTCTATGATTACTGAAGGGTGGACTGCCCTAGATGTGAAGTGGCCGAGTCCTTACACTGAAGTGTGGCTCCTTGGACTGAAGTGGATCCGCTTTCTATGATTACTGAAGGGTGGACTGCCCTAGATGTGAAGTGGCCGAGTCTTTGGACTGAAGTGTGGCTCCTTGGATTGAAGTGGGTCCGCTTTCTATGATTACTGAAGGGTGGACTGCCCTAGACATGAAGTGGCCGAGTCCTTGGACTGGTGTGGCTCCTTGGACTGAAGTGGATCCGCTTTCTATGATTACTGAAGGGTGGACTGCCCTAGATGTGAAGTGGCCGAGTCCTTGGACTGGTGTGGCTCCTTGGACTGAAGTGGATCCGCTTTCTATGATTACTGAAGGGTGGACTGCCCTAGATGTGAAGTAGCCGAGTCTTTGGACTGAAGTGTGGCTCCTTGGATTGAAGTGGGTCCGCTTTCTATGATTACTGAAGGGTGGACTGCCCTAGACATGAAGTGGCCGAGTCCTTGGACTGGTGTGGCTCCTTGGACTGAAGTGGATCCGCTTTCTATGATTACTGAAGGGTGGACTGCCCTAGATGTGAAGTGGCCGAGTTCTTGAACTGAAGTGTGGCTCCTTGGACTGAAGTGGATCCGCTTTCTATGATTACTGAAGGGTGGACTGTCCTAGATGTGAAGTGGCCAAGTCCTTGGACTGAAGTGGGTCCGCTTTCTTGATTACTGAAGGGTGGACTGCCCTAGATGTGAAGTGGCAGAGTCCTGGGACTGAAGTGGGTCCGCTTTCTATGATTACTGAAGGGTGGACTGCCCTAGATGTGAAGTGGCCGAGTCCTTGGACTGAAGTGGGTCCGCTTTCTATGATTACTGAAGGGTGGACTGCCCTAGATGTGAAGTGGCCGAGTCCTTGAACTGAAGTGGCAGAGTCCTTGGACTGAAGTGGGTCCGCTTTCTATGATTACTGAAGGCTGGACTGCCCCAGATATGAAGTGGCCAAGTCTTTGGACTGAAGTGGGTCCGCTTTCTATGATGGATGGAGGGTGGACTGCCCTAGATGGGAAGTGCCTGAGTCCTGGGACTGAAGTGGGTCCACTTTCTATGATTACTGAAGGGTGGACTGCCCTAGACGGGAAGTGCCTGAGTCCTGGGACTGAAGTGGGTCCGCTTTCTATAACTACTGAAGGGTGGACTGCCCTAGATGGGAAGTGCCTGGGAGTGAAGTGGGTCCACTTTCTATGATTACTGAAGGGTGGACTGCCCTAGATGTGCAGTGCCTGAGTCCTGGGACTGAAGTGGGTCCGCTTTCTATGATTACTGAAGGGTGGACTGCCCTAGATGTGCAGTGCCTGAGTCCTGGGACTGAAGTGGGTCCGCTTTCTATGATTACTGAAGGGTGGACTGCCCTAGACGGGAAGTGCCTGAGTCCTGGGACTGAAGTGGGTCCGCTTTCTATGATTACTGAAGGGTGGACTGCCCTAGATGTGAAGTAGCCGAGTCTTTGGACTGAAGTGTGGCTCCTTGGATTGAAGTGGGTCCGCTTTCTATGATTACTGAAGGGTGGACTGCCCTAGACATGAAGTAGCCGAGTCCTTGGACTGGTGTGGCTCCTTGGACTGAAGTGGGTCCGCTTTCTATGATTACTGAAGGGTGGACTGCCCTAGATGTGCAGTGCCTGAGTCCTGGGACTGAAGTGGGTCCGCTTTCTATGATTACTGAAGGGTGGACTGCCCTAGATGTGCAGTGCCTGAGTCCTGGGACTGAAGTGGGTCCGCTTTCTATGATTACTGAAGGGTGGACTGCCCTAGATGTGCAGTGCCTGAGTCCTGGGACTGAAGTGGGTCCGCTTTCTATGATTACTGAAGGGTGGACTGCCCTAGATGTGCAGTGCCTGAGTCCTGGGACTGAAGTGGGTCCGCTTTCTATGATTACTGAAGGGTGGACTGCCCTAGATGTGCAGTGCCTCAGTCCTGGGACTGAAGTGGGTCCGCTTTCTATGATTACTGAAGGGTGGACTGCCCTAGATGTGCAGTGCCTGAGTCCTGGGACTGAAGTGGGTCCGCTTTCTATGATTACTGAAGGGTGGACTGCCCTAGATGTGCAGTGCCTGAGTCCTGGGACTGAAGTGGGTCCGCTTTCTATGATTACTGAAGGGTGGACTGCCCTAGATGTGCAGTGCCTCAGTCCTGGGACTGAAGTGTGGCTCCTTGGACTGAAGTGAATCCGCTTTCTATGATTACTGAAGGGTGGACTGCCCTAGATGTGAAGTGCCTGAGTCCTGGGACTGAAGTGGGTCCGCTTTCTATGATGGATGGAGGGTAGACTGTCTTTGAGAAATGAAGGAGTGACCTAAGGAAATGGACTCGTCCTCGCACTGAAGGTCCGTTTTCTCTGATTAATCGAGGGGTGACTCATGAAAAACGGACGTGTCCTCGTATTGAAGGGGTTCCGCTTTCTATGATGAATTAAGGGGTAACTCAAAGAAAATGGGAAGTCATCGTACTGAAGTGGTTCCGTTCTCTTTGATTAATGGAAGGGTGACTGAAGAAAAACGGACGTGTCCTCGTACTGAAGGGGTTCCGCTTTCTATGATGAATTAAGGGGTAACTCAAAGAAAATGGGAAGTCATCGTACTGAAGTGGTTCCGTTCTCTTTGATTAATGGAAGGGTGACTGAAGAAAAACGGACGTGTCCTCGTACTGAAGGGGTTCCGCTTTCTATGATGAATTAAGGGGTAACTCAAAGAAAATGGGAAGTCATCGTACTGAAGTGGTTCCGTTCTCTCTGATTAATGGAAGGGTGACTGAAGAAAAACGGACGTGTCCTCGTACTGAAGGGGTTCCGCTTTCTATGATGAATTAAGGGGTAACTCAAAGAAAATGGGAAGTCATCGTATTGAAGGGGTTGCGTGCTTAGACACGTGTGGCTGTTGGATTGTACGGCTCCCCTCCCCCCGTCAATCTGCTCCGTGGTCCCTAGTTTGGTGGCCTTCCTAGTGATATGTACCCTCCTAGTTATGTGGCTCCGCCTCCCCCAAGAATCTGCTCTGTAGGTCCTGTATTACACGGCTATTCTAGTTGCGCGGCTCCCCTCCCCCCAGCAATCTGCTCCGGCTCTCTAGGTGCTTGGCACCTAGAGGGCCCGCGAAGGGTATGGGCGGGCTGTGTGGAGCCTATCTTTAAAAAAGATGCGATTAACACACCGTGTGGCAACTCATGGCTATGAAAGTCTAGGGTATTCCCTCACCACCTTCCACTGACAGGACAGTACTTTTTGTTGTACAGTTCATAGTATTAAAAGTCTATGGATGTCACACCATACTTTCAACTTATTACTACTTTATTCATGTTTATTCTTATTCGTTTGTTACATATTGTTAGTTCTTTTAATACCTTTTGTTTTCTTTTGACAGATGTGTTGTCCGCCTGCAGTGCCTACACCTGCTGCAACAATACACACTGAACACCAATGTCTTCTGTTCTTTCTATACAATACTTATGGTGTATTACTATTGTATGTTTACTGCCTAATAAATACAATGGCTGTATCCTGTGTATACTTTCACCCATATACTATGGTACATCATACTATATATATATCTATATACTATTACATGAAAAGAAATTACTACAGCATTGAAAATCATACACATTATATGTATAGTGTATATATATACACTATATATATATATATATATATATATATATATATATATATATATATATATATATATATACTATTACATGAAAAGAAATTACTACAGCATTGAAAATCATACACATTATATATGTGTATATATATACACTATATATATATATATATATAGTGCATATATATATATATATATATAGTGTATATGTATACACTATGTATATACAGTGTATATATATACACTATATATATAGAGTATATATATACACTATATATATAGAGTATATATATACACTATATATATATAGAGTATATATATACACTATATATATATAGAGTATATATATACACTATATATATATATATATATATATATACATATACACACTATATATATAGAGTATATATATACACACTATATATACACACACAATGTAAGAACAATACAATTATTGAACATATGACAAACACATACAAATCAAGAGATATGATGCTGATGATGACAATGGAGGAACAGGAGGAACACGAAGGTGACGAGGAGAGAAGAGAAGGGAGGGGAGAGGAGGAAGAGAAGAGGGGAGGGGAGGAAGAGGAGGGGAGAGGAGGAAGAGGAGGGGAGAGGAGGAAGAGGAGGGGAGGGGAGGAAGAGAAGAGGAAGGAGGAGTACAGGAGACGAGGGAAGGAAGAGGAAGGAGGAGAGGAAGAGAACAGGAGAAGAGGAAAAGAGGGAGGAGCGATGGGAGCAGAGGATGTATGACACGTAACAAATCCTAACACACATGGCAGAGGACACATCAACATATATAAATAAAACATAACACATATAACTGTACATATATATCAAACCAATACCAACACATGTTATAGTACGAGATGCTGAGAGGGAGAGGGAGAGTAGGAGAGAAGAGATGGAGGAAGAGGAGGAGGCATGACAGGAAGAGGAGGAGGCATAAGAGGAGGAGACGGAGAAAGAGGCGTAAGAGAGGAGGAGGAGGATGAGAAGGCATGAGAAGGAGGACGAAGAGGAGGCATAAGAGACGAAGAGGAGGAGACGGAGGAAGAGGCATGAGAGAGGAAGAGGAGGAGACAGAGGACGAGGCATAAGAGAGGAAGAGCAGGAGACGGAGGAGGAGGCATGAGAGGAGGCGATGGAGGAGGAGACATGATAGAGGAAGAGGAGGAGGAGGCGTGAGAGAGCAAAGAGGAGGAGGCGTGAGAAAGGAAGAGGAGGAGGCATGAGAGAGGAAGAGGAGGAGGCACGAGAGGAAAAGGGGGCATGAGAGAAGAGGAGGAGGAGGCATGAGAGAGGAGGAGGCATGAGAGAGGAAGAGGAGGAGGCATGACAGAGGAAGAGGAGGAGGCATGAGACAGGAAGAGGAGGAGGCATGAGACAGGAAGAGGAGGAGCCATGAGAGAGGAAGAGGAGGAGGCGTGAGAGAGGAAGAGGAGGAGCCATGAGAGAGAAAGAGGAGACGGAGGAGGCGTGAGAGAGGAAGACGAGGAGACAGAGGAGGAGGCGTGAGAGAGGAACACGAGGAGACGGAGAAGGAGGCGTGAGAGAGGAAGAGGAGGACACAGAGAAGGCAAGAGAGGGAAAGAGGAGACGGAGGAGGAGGAGGCATGAGAGAGGAAGAGGAGCAGACGGAGGAGGCGGTGGCATAAGAGAGGAGGAGGAGCAGACGGAGGAGGAAGTGGAGGAGATGGAGGAAGAGGAGGAGGAGGAAGAGACAGAGGAAGCATGACAGGAGGAGGAGGAGACGGAGGAAGCATAAGAGAGGAGGAGGAGGAAGAGAAGGGGAAGGAGAATGAGAGGAGGAGGACGACGAGTGAGAGAGGGGGAAGGAGGAGGAGGAGGAGGGGGAAGAAAGAGGAAGGTGGAAGATAAGTGAAGAGAGGAAGAGAGGAGAGGAGAGTAGAACAGGAAGAGAGGACAGAGGAGGAGGAGGAGGAGGAGGAGGAGGAGAGGAAAGAGAAGAGAAAAGAGAAGAGGAGAGAAGAGAAGAGAAAAGAGAAGAGGAGAGAAGAGAAGAGAAAAGAGAAGAGGAGAGAAGAGAAGAGAAAAGAGAAGAGGAGAGAAGAGACAAAGCACACACAATTCCTTCCTATTTTTATTCAAATTCCCTCTTTACTACCCACATGTAATAAAGACCATTGTAATTAAGGGAATGAATTAAAAACATACATATTTTCATTTCCTCCTTTATTATTTATTAAAGATATATTAACATTTTTTGTATCAATGTGTTGGTGTATTTTCTTTACCCCTATGGCAATATATAGGTAGGTAGGTACACAGGTAGGCAAGCAGGCAGGAAGGTAGGTAGGTAGGTGGGCAGGCAGGCAGGCAAGCATGTAGGTAGATAGGTGGGCAGGCAGGCAGGCAAGTAGGTAGGTAGGTGGGTGGGCAGGCGGGCAGGTAGGTAGGTAGATGGGCAGGCAGGCAGGCAGTTAAGTAGGTAGGTGGGCAGGCAGGCAGGCAGTTAGGTGGGTAGGTGGGTGGGTGGGTGGGTGGGTGGGCAGGCAGGCAGGCAGGTGGGTGGGTGGGCAGGCAGGCAGGTGGGTGGGTGGGCAGGCAGGCAGGTGGGTGGGTGGGCAGGCAGGGCAGGTAGGTGGGTGGGTGGGTGGGTGGGCAGGCAGGTAGGTGGGTGGGTGGGTGGGTGGGTGGGCAGGTAGGTAGGTGGGTGGGTGGGCAGGCAGGTAGGTGGGTGGGTGGGCAGGCAGGCAGGCAGGCAGGTAGGTAGGTGGGTGGGCAGGCAAGCAGGTAGGTGGGTGGGCAGGCAGGTAGGTAGGTGGGTGGGTGGGTGGGTGGGCAGGTAGGTAGGTGGGTGGATGGGCAGGCAGGTAGGTAGGTGGGCGGGCGGGCGGGCGGGCAGGCAGGTAGGTAGGTGGGTGGGCGGGCAGGCAGGCAGGTAGGTAGGTGGGCGGGCGGGCGGGCAGGCAGGTAGGTAGGTAGGTGGGCAGGTGGGCAGGCAGGTAGGTAGGTAGGTAGGTGGGCAGGTGGGCAGGCAGGTAGGTAGGTCGGCGGGCGGGCAGGCAGGCAGGCGGGCAGGCAGGCAGGTGGGTGGGCAGGCAGGCAGGCAGGCAGGTGGGTGGGCGGGCGGGCGGGCAGGCAGGTAGGTGGGTGGGTGGGCAGGCGGGCAGGCAGGCGGGTGGGTGGGCGGGCAGGCAGGCAGGTAGGTAGGTAGGTGGGCAGGCAGGCAGATAGGTAGGTAGGTGGGCAGGCAGACAGATAGGTAGGTAGGTGGGCAGGCAGACAGATAAGTAGATAGGTGGGCAGGCAGGCAGATAAGTAGATAGGTGGGCAGGCAGGCAGGTAGGTGGGTAGCCAGGCAGACAGGCAGGTTGGTAGGTGGGTGCGAAGGTGGGCAGGCAGCCAGGTAGGTAGATAGGTGGTTGGATAGGTAGGTTGATAGATGGTTGGGCAGGCAACCAGGTAGGTAGGTAGGTAGGTGGGTGGGCAGGTAGCCAGGTAGGTAGGTGGGCAGGTAGCCAGGTAGGTAGGTGGGCAGGCAGGCAGGCAGGTAGGTAAGTGGGTGGGCAGACAGGTAGGCAAGATGGGTAGGCAGGTATGTGGGAGGGTGTGGTAGTGGACAGGCAGGTAGGTAGGTTGGTGGCCAGGTGGGTGGGTGGGTGAGGTAGTGGACAGGTAGGTGGGTGGGTGGGTGGGTGAGGTAGTGGACAGGTAGGTGGGTGGGTGGGTGGGTGTGGTAGTGGACAGGTGGGTGGGTGGGTGGGTGGGTGGGTGTGGTAGTGGACAGGTGGGTGGGTGTGGTAGTGGACAGGTGGGTGGGTGTGGAAGTGGACAGGTGGGTGGGTGTGGTAGTGGACAGGTGGGTGGGTGTGGTAGTGGACAGGTGGGTGGGTGTGGTAGTGGACAGGTGGGTGGGTGAGTGGGTGTGGTAATGGACAGGTGGGTGGGTGAGTGGGTGTGGTAATGGACAGGTGGGTGGGTGAGTGGGTGTGGTAGTGGACAGGTGGGTGGGTGGGTGTGGTAGTGGGCAGGTAGGTGGGTGGCTGTGGCAGTGGGCAGGTAGGTGGGTGGCTGTGGCAGTGGGCAGGTAGGTGGGTGGCTGTGGCAGTGGGCAGGTAGGTGGGTGGCTGTGGCAGTGGGCAGGTAGGTGGGTGGCTGTGGCAGTGGGCAGGTAGGTGGGTGGCTGTGGTAGTGGGCAGGCAGGCAGGCAAGTAGGTGGGCATGGCAGTCGGCAGCTAGGTGGGTGGGTGGGTGTGGTAGTGGGCAGGCAGGCAGGCAAGTGGGTGGGCGTGGCAGTCAGCAGCTAGGTGGATGGGTGGCTGTGGTAGTGAGCAGGCAGGTAGATGGGTGGCTGTGGTAGTGGACAGGCGGGCAGGCAGGTGGGTGGGTGGGCATGGTAGTGGGCAGGCGAGCAGGCAGGTGGGTGGGTGGGCATGGTAGTGGGCAGGCGAGCAGGCAGGTGGGTGGGTGGGCATGGCAGTCGGCAGATAGGGGGGTGGGTGGGACGGTGTGGCAGTGGGCAGGTAGGTGGGTGGGTGGGTGTAGTAGTGGGCAGGTGGGTGGGTGTGGTAGTAGGCAGGTGGGTGGGTGTGGTAGTGGGCAGGTGGGTGGGTGGGCATGGCAGTCGGCAGATAGGGGAGTGGGTGGGACGGTGTGGCAGTGGGCAGGTAGGTGGGTGGGTGGCTGTAGTAGTGGGCAGGTAGGTGGGTGGGTGGCTGTAGTAGTGGACAGGTGGGTGGGTGTGGTAGTGGGCAGGTGGGTGGGTGTGGTAGTGGGCAGGTGGGTGGGTGTGGTAGTGGGCAGGTGGGTGGGTGTGGTAGTGGGCAGGTGGGTGGGTGTGGTAGTGGGCAGGTGGGTGGGTGGGCATGTGGGTGTCAGTGGGTGGGTGTCAGTGGGTGGGAATGTGGGTGGTTGAGTGTCTGGGTGGGTGGGTGTGTCTGGGTGTCAGTGGGTGGGTGTCAGTGGGTGGGTAGTGGCTGGGTGGGTAGTGGCTGGGTGGGTAGTGGCTGGGTGTCAGTGGGTGGGTAGTGGGTGGGTAGTGGCTGGGTGTGGGTGGGTAGTGGCTGGGTGTGGGTGTGGCTGGGTGTGGGTGGGTAGTTGCTGGGTGTGGGTGGGTAGTGGCTGGGTGACTGGGTGAGTGGCTGGGTGACTGGGTGAGTGGCTGGGTGACTGGATTTGTTTGGGCAGGTGTGTGTGTGTCAGTGGGTGGGTGGTGGCTGGGTGTGTGTCTGGGTGTCAGTGGGTGGGCAGTGGGTGCATCTGGGTGGGTGAGTGGGTGTGTCTAGGTCGGCGTGTGGGTGTCAGTGGGTAGTTGGGTGTGTCTGGGTGGGTGGTTAGGTGTGTCTGGGTGGGCATATGGATGTCAGTGGTGGGTGGGTGTCAGTGGTGGGTGGGTGTCAGTGGTGGGTGGGTGTCAGTGGTAGGTGGGTGTCAGTGGTAGGTGGGTGGGTGTCAGTGGTGGGTGGGTGTCAGTGGTAGGTGGGTGTGTCTGGGTGGGCATGTGGGTTTCAGTGGGTGATTGGGTGTGTCGGTGAGTGGGTGGGTGGGTGGTTGGGTGTGTCAGTGGGTGGGTGGGTGGGTGGTTGGGTGTGTCAGTGGGTGGGTGGGTGGGTGGTTGGGTGTGTCAGTGGGTGGGTGGGTGGGTGGTTGGGTGTGTCAGTGGGTGGTTGGGTGTGTCAGTGGGTGGGTGGGTGGGCAGGCAGGTGGGTGATTGGGTGTGTGGGTGGGTGGGCAGGCACGTGGGTGATTGGGTGTCTGGGTGGGTGATTCGATGTGTCTGGGTGGGTAGGTGGGTGTCAGTGGGTGGTTGGGTGTCTGGGTGGGTGTCAGTGGGTGGTTGGGTGTCTGGGTGGGTGTCAGTGGGTGGTTGGGTGTCTGGGTGGGTGGGCAGGTGGGTGGTTGGGTGTGATTTGGTGGGTGGTTGGGTGTGATTTGGTGGGTGGGTGGGTGTGATTTGGTGGGTGTGGGTGTGTCTGGGTGGGTGTGGGTGTGTGGGTGGGTAGGCAGGTGGGTGGCTGGGTGTGCATCGGTGGGTGGCTGGGTGTGCATCGGTGGGTGGCTGGGTGTGCATCAGTGGGTGGTTGGGTGTGTCTGGGCAGGCCGGTGGATGTAAGTGCGTGGCTGGGTGTGTCTGGGTGGGCAGGTGAGTGTCAGTGGGTGGGTGGGTGTGTCTGGGCAGGCAGGTGGCTGTCAGTGGGTGGGTGGGTGGCTGGGTGTGTCTGGGTGGGCAGGTGGGTGGCTGGGTGTCTGTGGGTGGCTGGGTGTCTGTGGGTGGCTGGGTGTCAGTGGGTGGTTGGGTGTCTCTGGGTGGGTTGGTGTGTCAGTGGGTGTGAGTCGGTAGGTGGATGTGTCAGTGGGTGTGAGTCGGTAGGTGGATGTGTCAGTGGGTGTGAGTCGGTAGGTGGATGTGTCAGTGGGTGTAAGTCAGTAGGTGGATGTGTCAGTGGGTGGGTGTGTCAGTGGGTGGGTGTGTCGGTGGATGGGTGTCAGTGGGTGGGTGTGTCGGTGGATGGGTGGTTGGGTGTGTCGGTGGATGGGTGGTTGGGTGTGTCAGTGGTTGGGTGTGTCAGTGGATGGGTGGATGGGTGTGTCAGTGGGTGGGTGGATGGGTGTGTCAGTGGGTGGGTGGATGGGTGTGTCAGTGGGTGGGTGGTTGGGTGTGTCTGTGGGTGGGTGGTTGGGTGTGTCTGTGGGTGGGTGGTTGGGTGTGTCAGTGGGTGGGTGGATGGGTGTGTCAGTGGGTGGGTGGATGGGTGTGTCAGTGGATGGGTGTGTCAGTGGGTGGGTGTCAGTGGGTGGGTGTCAGTGGGTGGGTGGGTGGGTGGTGGGTGGGTGGGTGTCCGGGTGGGTAGGTGGGTGTCCGGGTGGGTAGGTGGGTGTCAGTGGGCAGGTGGGTGTCAGTGGGTGGTTGGGTGTGTGGGCAGGTGGGTGTCAGTGGGTGGTTGGGTGTCAGTGGGTGGTTGGGTGTGTGGATGGATGGGTGGGTGTCTGGGTGTGGGGGCAGGTGGGTGCCTGTGTGGGCAGGTGGGTGTCAGTGGGTGGTTGGGTGGGTGTCTGTGGGTGGTTGGGTGAGTCTGGGTGTGTGGGCAGGTGGGTGTCAGTGGGTGGTTGGGTGAGTCTGGGTGTGTGGGCAGGTGGGTGTCAGTGGGTGGTTGGGTGTGTGGGCAGGTGGGTGTCAGTGGGTGGTTGGGTGTGTGGGCAGGTGGGTGGTTGGGTGTGTGGGCAGGTGGGTGTCAGTGGGTGGTTGGGTGTCAGTGGGTGGTTGGGTGTCAGTGGGTGGTTGGGTGTCAGTGGGTGGTTGGGTGTCAGTGGGTGGTTGGGTGTGTGGATGGGTGGGTGTGTCTGGGTGTCAGTGACATTGGGTGGGCGTGTGGGTGTCAGTGGCATTGGGTGGGTGGTGGGTGTCAGTGCATGGTTGGGTGTGTCTGGGTGGGTGGTGGGTGTCAGTGCATGGTTGGGTGTGTCTGGGTGGGAGAGTGAGTGTGTCTGGGTGGGAGAGTGAGTGTGTCTGGGTGGGTGTGTGGATGTCAGTGGGTGGTTGGGTGGATGGTTGTCAGTGGGTGGGCGTGTGGGTGTCAGTGGGTGATTGGGTGGGCGTGTGGGTGTCAGTGGGTGATTGGGTGGGCGTGTGGGTGTCAGTGGGTGATTGGGTGGGCGTGTGGGTGTCAGTGGGTGATTGGGTGGGCGTGTGCGTGTCAGTGGGTGATTGGGTGTCCCTGAGTAGGTGTGTGGGTGTCAGTGGGTGGTTGGGTGTGTGGGTGTCAGTGGGTGGATGAGTGTGTCGAGTGTGGCTGGGTGGATGAGTGTGTCGAGTGTGGCTGGGTGGATGTCAGTGGTTGGTTGGGTGTGTCTGGGTGTGTGGGCAGGTGGGTGTCAGTGGGTGGTTGGGTGTGTTGGTGTCAGTAGGTGGCTCGGTGTCAGTGGGTGTCTGGGTGAGTGGTGGGTGTCTGGGTGAGCGGGTGGGTGTCAGTGCATGGTTGGGTGTGTCTGGGTGGGCAGGTGGGTGTGTCTGGGTGGGCATGGTTGGGTGTGTCTGGGTGGGCAGGTGGGTATGTGGATGTCAGTGGGTGGGTGGGCGTGTGGGTGTCAGTGGCATTGGGTGGGCGTGTGGGTGTCAGTGGCATTGGGTGGGCGTGTGGGTGTCAGTGGCATTGGGTGGGCATGTGGGTGTCAGTGGGTCATTGGGTGTGTCTGGGTGGGCGGGTGTCAGTAGGTGGATTGGTGTCAGTGAGTAGCTGGGTGAGTGGTGGGTGTCCGGGTGAGTGGTGGGTGGGTGTCCGGGTGAGTGGTGGATGGGTGGGTGTCTGGGTGAGTGGTGGGTGGGTGGGTGTCTGGGTGAGTGGTGGGTGGGTGTCTGGGTGAGTGGTGGGTGGGTGTCTGGGTGAGTGGTGGGTGGGTGTCTGGGTGGGTGGGTGGATGTGTCTGGGTGGGTGGTGGGTGTCAGTGCATGGTTGGGTGTGTCTGGGTGGATGGTGGGTGTCAGTGCATGGTTGGGTGTGTCTGGGTGGGCAGGTGGGTGTGTCTGGGTAGGCAGGTGAGTGTGTGGATGTTGGTGGGTGGGTGGGTGTGTCTGGGTGGGCGTGTGGGTGTCAGTGGGATTGGGTGGGCGTGTGGGTGTCAGTGGCATTGGGTGGGCGTGTGGGTGTCAGTGGCATTGGGTGGGCGTGTGGGTGTCAGTGGCATTGGGTGGGCGTGTGGGTGTCAGTGGGTCATTGGGTGTGTCTGGGTGGGCGGGTGTCAGTTGGTGGGTTGGTGTCAGTGAGTGGCTGGGTGTGTCTGGGTGAGTGGTGGGTGTCTGGGTGAGTGGTGGGTGGGTGTCTGGGTGGGCAGGTGGGTGTGTCTGGGTGGGCAGGTGGGTATGTGGATGTCAGTGGGTGGGTGGGTGCGTCTGGGTGTCAGTGGCATTGGGTGGGTGTCAGTGGCATTGGGTGGGCGTGTGGGTATCAGTGGCATTGGGTGGGCATGTGGGTGTCAGTGGGTCATTGGGTATGTCTGGGTGGGCGGGTGTCTGGGGGTGTCTGGGTGAGCGGGTGTCAGTAGGTGGGTTGGTGTCAGTGAGTGGCTGGGTGAGTGGTGGGTGTCTGGGTGAGTGGTGGGTGGGTGTCTGGGTGGGTGGTGGGTGTCAGTGCATGGTTGGGTGTGTCTGGGTGGATGGTGGGTGTCAGTGCATGGTTGGGTGTGTCTGGGTGGATGGTGGGTGTCAGTGCATGGATGGTGGGTGTCAGTGCATGGTTGGGTGTGTCTGGGTGGGCAGGTGGGTGTGTGGGTCAGTGGGTGGGTGGATGGGTGTGTCTGGGTGGGCGTGTGGGTGTCAGTGGGATTGGGTGGGCGTGTGGGTGTGTCTGTGTGGGTGTCAGTGGGTGATTGGGTGGGCGTGTGGGTGTCAGTGGGTGATTGGGTGGGCGTGTGGGCGTCAGTGGGTGGTTGGGTGTGTCTGGGTGGGCGTCAGTGGGTGGTTGGGTGTGTCTGGGTGGGCGTCAGTGGGTGGTTGGGTGTGTCTGGGTGGGCGTCAGTGGGTGGTTGGGTGTGTCTGGGTGGGCGTCAGTGGGTGATTAGGTGTGCCTGGGTGGGTGGGTGATTAGGTGTGCCTGGGTGGGTGGGTGATTAGGTGTGCCTGGGTGGGTGTGTGGGTGGGCAGGTGGGCGTGTCTGAGTGGATGGGTGTGTGGGTGTCAGTGGTTGGCTGGGAGGGTGGTTCCGTGGGTGCGTCTGGGTGGGTGGGTGTGTCAGTGGGTGGGTGGGTGGGTGGGTGGGTGTGTCAGTGGGTGGGTGGGTGGTTGAGTGGGTGGTTGAGTGTGTCGGTGAGTGGGTGGGTGGTTGGGTGTGTCAGTGGGTGAGTGGGTGGGTGGTTGGGTGTGTCAGTGGGTGGGTGGGTGTCAGTGGGTGGGTGGTTGAGTGTGTCGGTGAGTGGGTGGGTGGTTGGGTGTGTCAGTGGGTGGGTGGGTGGGTGGTTGGGCGTGTCAGTAGGTGGGTGATTCGATGTGTCTGGGTGGGTAGGTGGGTGTCAGTGTCTGGGTGGGTAGGTGGGTGTCAGTGGGTGGTTGGGTAGGTGGGTGTCAGTGGGTGGTTGGGTAGGTGGGTGTCAGTGGGTGGTTGGGTAGGTGGGTGTCAGTGGGTGGTTGGGTAGGTGGGTGGGTGGTTGGTTGGGTGGGTGGGTGGGTGGTTGGGTGGGTGTGTGTGATTTGGTGGGTGGGTGGGTGTGATTTGGTGGGTGGGTGGGTGTAATTTGGTGGGTGGGTGTGTGTGTGTCTGGGTGGGTAGGCAGGTGGGTGGCTGGGTGTGCATCAGTGGGTGGTTGGGTGTGTCTGGGCAGGCCGGTGGATGTAAGTGCGAGGCTGGGTGTGTCTGGGTGGGCAGGTGAGTGTCAGTGGGTGGGTGGGTGGGTGTGTCTGGGCAGGCAGGTGGGTGTGTCTGGGCAGGCAGGTGGGTGTGTCTGGGCAGGCAAGTGGGTGTGTCTGGGCAGGCAGGTGGGTGTGTCTGGGCAGGCAGGTGGCTGGGTGTCTGTAGGTGGCTGGGTGTCTGTGGGTGGCTGGGTGTCAGTGGGTGGCTGGATGTCAGTGGGTGGCTGGATGTCAGTGGGTGGCTGGATGTCAGTGGGTGGTTGGGTGTCTCTGGGTGGGTTGGTGTGTCAGTGGATGTGAGTCGGTAGGTGGATGTGTCAGTGGGTGGATGTGAGTCGGTGGATGGGTGTGTCGGTGGATGGGTGTGTCGGTGGATGGGTGTCGGTGGGTGGGTTTCAGTGAATGGGTGTGTGGTTGGGTGGGTCAGTGGGTGGTTGGGTGTGTCAGTGGGTGAGTGGTTGGGTGTGTCAGTGGGTGAGTGGTTGGGTGTGTCAGTGGGTGGGTGGTTGGGTGTGTCAGTGGGTGGGTGGATGGGTGTGTCAGTGGGTGGGTGGATGGGTGTGTCAGTGGGTGGGTGGTTGGGTGTGTCAGTGGGTGGGTGGATGGGTGTGTCAGTGGGTGGGTGGATGGGTGTGTCAGTGGGTGGGTGGATGGGTGTGTCAGTGGGTGGGTGGATGGGTGTGTCAGTGGGTGGGTGTCAGTTTAGGTGGGTGTCAGTGGGTTGTTGGGTGTGTCTGGGTGGGTAGGTGGGTGTCAGTGGGTTGTTGGGTGTGTCTGGGTGGGTAGGTGGGTGTCAGTGGGTTGTTGGGTGTGTCTGGGTGGGTAGGTGGGTGTCAGTGGGTTGTTGAGTGGTTGGGTGGGTGGGTGTGTCGAGTGTGGCTGGGTGGATGTCAGTGGTTGGTTGGGTGTGTCTGGGTGTGTGGGCAGGTGGGTGCCTGGGTGGGCAGGTGGGTGTCAGTGGGTGGTTGGGTGAGTCTGGGTGTGTGGGCAGGTGGGTGTCAGTGGGTGGTTGGGTGTGTGGGCAGGTGGGTGTCAGTGGGTGGTTGGGTGTGTGGGCAGGTGGGTGTCAGTGGGTGGTTGGGTGTCAGTGGGCAGGTGGGTGTCAGTGGGCAGGTGGGTGTCAGTGGGCAGGTGGGTGTCAGTGGGTGGTTGGGTGTGTGGGCAGGTGGGTGTCAGTGGGTGGTTGGGTGTGTGGGCAGGTGGGTGTCAGTGGGTGGTTGGGTGTGTGGGCAGGTGGGTGTCAGTGGGTGGTTGGGTGTGTGGGCAGGTGGGTGTCAGTGGGTGGTTGGGTGTGTGGGTGGTTGGGTGTGTGGGTGGTTGGGTGTGTGGGTGGTTGGGTGTGTGGGCAGGTGGGTGTCAGTGGGTGGTTGGGTGTGTGGGTGGTTGGGTGTGTGGGCAGGTGGGTGTCAGTGGGTGGTTGGGTGTGTGGGTGGTTGGGTGTGTGGGTGGTTGGGTGTGTGGGCAGGTGGGTGTCAGTGGGTGGTTGGGTGTGTGGGCAGGTGGGTGTCAGTGGGTGGTTGGGTGTCAGTGGGTGGTTGGGTGTCAGTGGGTGGTTGGGTGTCAGTGGGTGGTTGGGTGTGTCTGGGTGGGTGTGTCTGGGTGGGCGTGTGGGTGTCAGTGGCATTGGGTGGGCGTGTGGGTGTCAGTGGCATTGGGTGGGCGTGTGGGTGTCAGTGGGTCATTGGGTGTGTCTGGGTGGGTTGGTGTCAGTGAGAGGCTGGGTGTGTCTGGGTGAGTGGTGGGTGTCTGGGTGGGCGGGTGGGTGTGTCTGGGTGGGTGGTGGGTGTCAGTGCATGGTTGGGTGTGTCTGGGTGGGTGGTGGGTGTCAGTGCATGGTTGGGTGTGTCTGGGTGGGAGAGTGAGTGTGTCTGGGTGGGTGTGTGGATGTCAGTGGGTGGTTGGGTGGATGGTTGTCAGTGGGTGGGCGTGTGGGTGTCAGTGGGTGATTGGGTGGGCGTGTGCGTGTCAGTGGGTGATTGGGTGGGCGTGTGCGTGTCAGTGGGTGATTGGGTGGGCGTGTGCGTGTCAGTGGGTGATTGGGTGGGCGTGTGCGTGTCAGTGGGTGATTGGGTGTGCCTGGGTAGGTGTGTGGGTGTCAGTGGGTGGATGAGTGTGTCAAGTGTGGCTGGGTGGATGAGTGTGTCGAGTGTGGCTGGGTGGATGTCAGTGGTTGGTTGGGTGTGTCTGGGTGTGTGGGCAGGTGGGTGTCAGTGGGTGGTTGGGTGTGTGGGCAGGTGGGTGTCAGTGGGTGGTTGGGTGTGTTGGTGTCAGTAGGTGGCTCGGTGTCAGTGGGTGTCTGGGTGAGCGGGTGGGTGGGTGTGTCGGTGGGTATCAGTGCATGGTTGGGTGTGTCTGGGTGGGCAGGTGGGTGTGTCTGGGTGGGCAGGTGGGTGTGTGGATGTCAGTGGGTGGGTGGGTGCATCTGGGTGGGCGTGTGGGTGTCAGTGGCATTGGGTGGGCGTGTGGGTGTCAGTGGCATTGGGTGGGCGTGTGGGTGTCAGTGGGTCATTGGGTGTGTCTGGGTGGGCGGGTGTCAGTAGGTGGGTTGGTGTCAGTGAGTGGCTGGGTGTGTCTGGGTGAGTGGTGGGTGTCTGGGTGAGTGGTGGGTGGGTGTCTGGGTGAGTGGTGGGTGGGTGTCTGGGTGAGTGGTGGGTGGGTGTCTGGGTGGGCAGGTGGGTGTGTCTGGGTGGGTGGTGGGTGTCAGTGCATGGTTGGGTGTGTCTGGGTGGGTGGTGGGTGTCAGTGCATGGTTGGGTGTGTCTGGGTGGGTGGTGGGTGTCAGTGCATGGTTGGGTGTGTCTGGGTGGGCAGGTGGGTGTGTCTGGGTAGGCAGGTGAGTGTGTGGATGTTGGTGGGTGGGTGGGTGTGTCTGGGTGGGCGTGTGGGTGTCAGTGGGATTGGGTGGGCGTGTGGGTGTCAGTGGGATTGGGTGGGCGTGTGGGTGTCAGTGGGATTGGGTGGGCGTGTGGGTGTCAGTGGGATTGGGTGGGCGTGTGGGTGTCAGTGGGATTGGGTGGGCGTGTGGGTGTGTCTGTGTGGGTGTCAGTGGGTGTTTGGGTGGGCGTGTGGGTGTCAGTGGGTGATTGGGTGGGCGTGTGGGTGTCAGTGGGTGGTTGGGTGTGTCTGGGTGGGTGTCAGTGGGTGGTTGGGTGTGTCTGGGTGGGCGTCAGTGGGTGATTAGGTGTGCCTGGGTGGGTGGGTGATTAGGTGTGCCTGGGTGGGTGTGTGGGTGGTTGGGTGGGTGGGTGGTTGGGTGGGTGTGTGGGTGGTTGGGTGTGTGTGTGGGTGGTTCGGTGGCTGGGTGTGTGTGGGTGGGTGGTGGGTGTCAGTGGGTGGTTGGGTGTGTGTGGGTGGGTGGGTGGGGGGGGGTGGGTGGGTGGTGGGTGTCAGTGGGTGGGTGGGCAGGTGGGTGTCTGAGTGGGTGGGTAGGTGGGTGTGTGGGTGGTTCGGTGGCTGGGTGTGTGTGGGTGGGTGGTGGGTGTCAGTGGGTGGTTGGGTGTGTGTGGGTGGGTGGATGGGTGTGGGTGGGAGGGTGGTGGGTGTCAGTGGGTGGGTGGGCAGGTGGGTGTCTGAGTGGGTGGGTAGGTGGGTGGTTGGGTGTCAGTGGGTGGGTAGGTGGGTGGTTGGGTGGGTAGGTGGGTGGTTGGGTGGGTGGGTGGGTAGGTTGGTGGGTGGGTGGGTAGGTTGGTGGTTGGGTGGGTAGGCTGGTGGGTGGGTGGGTAGGTGGGTGGTTGGGTGGGTGGGTAGGTGGGTGGTTGGGTGGGTAGGTGGGTGGTTGGGTGGGTGGGTAGGTTGGTGGGTGGGTGGGTAGGTGGGAGGTTGGGTGGGTAGGTGGGAGGTTGGGTGGGTAGGTGGGTGTCAGTGGGTGGGTAGGTGGGTGTCAGTGGGTGGGTAGGTGGGTGTCAGTGGGTGGGTAGGTGGGTGTCAGTGGGTGGGTGGGTTGGTGGGTAAGTAGGTAGGGGGGGTAGGGAAGGAAGAAAGAAATGGAAGGAAGGAAGGAAGGAATGGAGGAAGGAAGGGAGGAAGGAATGGAGGAAGGGAAGAAGGGAAGAAGGAAAGAAGGAATGGAGGAAGGAAGGAATGGAGAAAGGGAGGAAGGAATGGAGGAAGAAGGAATGAAGGAAGGCATGGAAGGAAGGAAGGCATGGAAGGAAGGAAGGAAAGCATGGAAGGAAGGAAGGCATGGAAGGAAGGAAAGAATAGAAGGAATGGAAGGAAGGAAGGAAGGAAAGAATGGAAGGAAGGAAGGAAGGAAAGAATGGAAGGAAGAAAAGAATGGAAGGAAGGAAGGAAGGGAAGAAGGAATGGAAATAAGGGATGGAAGGAATGGAAATAAGGGATGGAAGGAAGGGATGGAAGGAAGGAAGGGAAGGAAGGAATGGAAGGGAAGGAAGGAATGGAGGGAAGGAAGTAATGGAAGGAAGGAATGGAGAGAAGGAAGTAATGGAAGCAATGGAATGGAGGGAAGGAAGGGAGGAGGAGTGAGGTAGGGTAGACACAAATGGTATAACAAACACAAAAAATAACCAGTACACACACACATATATATATATATATATATATATATATATATATATATATAGCATAATATACATTTATAAACCAAATACACAAACTCAAGAAAAAAAAACATCAAAAAATCGTATTTCTAATTATATAAATGGGGAAAAACTGTAGTAATATATTTTTCCTCTTCTCTGACTAATAAAATTTTGGATATTTTCAGGGCTCTTGTTTGGCGAGCCACACCTGGAAATGCGAGTATCTTTTCCCTTCGGCGAACAAATTTTACATGCAAGTTGCCTTTTCCCTTCGGTGAACAAATTTTACATGCAAGTCGCCTATTGTCGAGGATAAAATACACCCACTTCAAAACCCAGTAAACTACAAAATCAGTAAATCTCATATAAATGAACCAAAAAGCACTTTCTGATTGATTAAGTCTTTCCATGTCGCTACTGTCAATGTTTAAAACCACAATGTGTAAAATAAATACATATATTCATTTTATTGCTGGTAGAATATTTCGCCTCGTAGTCTGTTTGCCTACTAACAATTTATTTGGCTCGTAAATCTGAAACCTTAGGACCCAAATGCCTCGCAACCATCGGCAGTTAGCAAGACTCTGATTTTAAATTTCATAATTTTTCTACCCATACTTTTTTGTACGATAAAATATTACCTGTAACTTTTTCTTTTTAATTTCAGGGCTTTATAAATTCATACATCATAAAGTAGATAAATTTGCATGTATAAATTGTATAAATAAATAAAATAATACAGTAGGCCTATACAAATAAAATATAGATACAATACCATTTATTTTCCATAAAGATGACAATTTCTTTTTTTCATGTCTTCCTAAATTTTCATCTATACTCTTTCAGTGATTTATTATTATTGTATTTATTGTTGGTGTATTGTACTGTATTTTTTGTGTATTATTGTTGTATTCTTATTTATTGTTTTTATTTTTATGTAATTATTGTATCTATATGTATTGTTCTTGTTTTTTCAATAGTTTGTGGGTACTGTATCATGTATTTACTGGTATTGTATTTTCATGTAACTGCTGTTGATGTGTTTCTTGTATCTATTACTGTATTCTATTGTATTTACTATTACTGTACTTTCACACAGTTACTGTATTTTTACTGTGTTTATTATTATCGTATTGTAAATTTTTGGGGGTTACTGTACAATATTTCAATGTACATACGCTTAGTGTATTTTCATATGGGAAGCGAGGACTGTGTGCAGCAATTCTGTATTCTGTTGTATTTACTAATATTGTAATTTCATATACTGTTATTGTATTCTTATTGTATTTAAATGTATTTACGCTTACTGTATTGTAATGTACATGCAGTTAATGTATTTTAATATACAGAGCGAGAAGTGCGTGCAGCAACGCAATTTAGTGATACACAACACGGTACTTAAAGAGTGGGTGATGCAAAAGACGATGTATGCACCTATAAGGAAAATATGGCAGCTGAAAAACCAAGCAGTAAGGGATGCCTACTGTGGTACCCCTTTGGCTGTAGGTGGTATGGGGATGATGAGAGTGGTTTTGGGAGGGGACTTAAATGGAAGAGTTGAGGTAGGATGGGACTGGAGTGCATTGGTGTTGTGATGAGGAGAGTTAGATTGAGATGGTTTGGCCATGTAGACAGGATGGGGGGATGATAATTGGGTGAGGAAGGTGAGAATTGTTAATATTGGGGGTGGAGTTATGTGGGGTAGACCGAGAAAGATATGGGACGAGATCATTAACCCCTGATGCGAAGGTCGTCGCGTTTGCGACACTCGCCAAAAAGGACATAATGGCAGATCGTCGCGTTTGCAATTCGAGTTAATTTTGAATAAACGCAGGCAAGGATGTTCCAGCTGGTATTGTCTATCAAGTACCACCACCCTTTAGCTACAATTAGCATACTTTACCTTTGTACTACTGACCTCCGTTGTTGCCAAGTATCGCGTTTTTTCCCCCCTCCCCCCCCACCACGGCCCGGCCAGCCTGGCTGTGATATATGGCAGCGCTCTGAGCGCTCAGAACTGTAAATCTGCGCTCTCCTCTCACAAGCAGTTTATGCTAATAGGAAACGCTTGTTTCCCTAGTTGTCACATTAGCCTTTTTTCGCACGGTTTGCCCCTGTTTAGCATCAGTTTACCGCAGGCTTTCACAGTGACATTATGGCGAGTTCCAGCTCTTCCGAGTCAGTGCGAGCGGCCAACAGGAACGAGAATAAAGTGACGGGCGTAAAGCATAATAAAAAGCGCGCCGCGGTGATCTCTTGGGAAGTAATATGATTGAAAATAATGTAGTATACGTGTTTTTAGCTGTGAAAATGGAAATGTTTGTTGAGTGACGGGAAGACCGCCGCCGCGCTGCATGTCAGCCGTACGCTTCATTGATTTTTGCCTTATTTTCAGTGCTTATTGTACAAATACGGATTCCAAACTACCTATACGTTGTAGTATAAAGTTTACTGTGACAGAATGAGGCTGTGGTAGAGGGGAAACCGGGTTGCTGGAGGTGTGAAAGTGAAGATTTTGTAACCCAACTTTGCAAGTCTCCACAAGTCCTTGGGTAGTCCACGAAGGCTCAACACCTGTCTCTGGAGAAAGCTGAATGTAAGTACTATCTGCCATAAAAATTATAATGTTCTAGGGTTAATCTCTGATTTTTGGCAAATATTTTCCTACAGGTACTCAGACCGCGATAAAACCCAGCCACATGGGGCGGGGTCGGCTGTCGATGCCCGCGATTTAGGGGTTAAGTGTGACCTCGGAGTTAAGGGACTGAACAGAGAGGCTGCAATAGATCGTGCATCATGGAGAGCCGCCATTAGGTGACCAAGGCCGACGCATGCAAGCATGCTGGAGCCTTTAAAAACAACATGAAATGACATGAAATGACACAGCAGCAGCTCAGTGATATGAAGGGGTACATGGGGGATGTGCATATGATACAGTCAGCCTAAGAAGTGACGGCACAGTATCCACAAGTTTTCAGTCAGCGATAATGTACATATTCTTCCTTATATCTTTACAAGGCGAAACCTACTACATAAAACTGTTACAAAAAGTATTTAAGTAAATGCAAGAGATGCTAAAGTACCGGTATATTTCAAAATTGTAGGAATCAGTTCATTTGTTACGGTAACTGAAAACTCTAAACAGAACTAACTGAAATTTCACAACTATCGTTCAGGAATAGTAAGGAATAATTTGCGGAGTTCAAAACTAATATGGTAACAAGCAATAATTTTTTAGTGGCATAAAGACTACAAAGAAAAGCACTGTAATAATCAATAAAAATCAGACTAAAAAGAAAAGCGCTGTAATTAATCAATGAAAATCATTCATTATTATTTATAAAATATTTTCCATTACAATACTAAACAATAATCTAGTCATTTCTTTTCGTTTTTATTCTCTTCATGTTTTGGAAATCCTGGGCAGCAAATACATCAGGAACCGCACCGTGCACAGAGTAATACACATTCATTCAAATTGGGAGAGGTATCTGAATATTAACTTATAACTTATCACTACCTCATGTTATTCGTTTAACATAACTTCTTAGTGTGATGTATAGATTTTATGTAACGTAATGGACATACAAATATTTTACCATACATTCACTAAGTTTCCATCGAACGCACATAAATGCAGAGTGACCAAAGCAATCTGAACTCTGCCATCAATTCTTGGGGCAACTGTACAAGAATTGAGGAATGGGAAAGGATACTCAAGTTTGGGGAGGCAATGAACATTTTAGGAAAACAGAGTAAGTTGAATACGCACGAGTCTGTGGGAAATAGCAGTCAGATAAGAGTATTTCCTGGTCAGAAGGGCTGATAGGAGGTTAGTGAAGGATGTTAAAGTTATAGGGAGTGAGGAGTGCATGCAGCAACACAAATTACTGGTATGTGACACGGTGGTTAAGGTGCGGGTGATGAAAAAGAGAAACTATGCACCTAGGAGCAAAATATAGAAGCTAAAACACCAAGCGGTCAGGGATGTCTTCTACAGCGAGATAAGGAAAGTGGTGGCTGAACAAAGAGACGTGGATGGAAGTGTTAATGATCAGTACAGACCCCTCCAGATCAACCTCTTCAGTTACTAATTCAGTGAGTGGATGGACAAGAGGTCAACTAGGACGTAAAGTAACTTGGTGATGGGACAAGGGTGTAGAAGCTGCAGGAAGGAAGAAATGAAGGCCTTCCGGATATAGACGAAGGGTGATAAGGGGGAATACTTGTCTGCCACGCGTAGGGCTAGAAGACAGATATAAAGGGAGAAATATGAGCCAGGGAGAATAACACTTGATAACCTAAATCGTGTGGAAAGGGACAAGGTGATATTTAAGGTGGCAAATCAGGTGAAGAGGGAGAAGAGGGACATAGGTGAGCAGTGTATGAAGAGTGATGAAGGAAGGGTAGGGGCGAGCAGTGTGTGAAGAGTGATGAAGGGTAGTGGTGAGCAGTGTGTGATGACTGATGAAGGAAGGGTTGTGGTGAGCAGTGTGTGATGACTGATGAAGGAAGGGTAGTGGTGTGCAGTGTGTGAAGTGTGATGAAGGGTTGTGGTGAGCAGTTTGTGATGAATGAAGAAGGATGGGTGGTGGTGAAGTGTGATGAAGGGTAGTGGTGAGCAGTGTGTGAAAAATGAAGGAGGAGTGGTAGTGGTGAGCAGTGTGTGCAAAATGAAGGAGGAGGAGTAGTGGTGAGCAGTGTGTGAAGTGTGATGAAGGAAGGGTAGTGGTGACGTGTGAATAATGATGAATGGTTGTGGTGAGCAGTATGTGAAGAGTGATGATGGATGGGCAGTGGTAAGCAGTGTGTGGTGTGATGAAGGAAGGGCAGTGGTGAGCAGTTTGTGATGAATGATAAAGGAAGGGTTGTGGTGAGCAGTGTGATGAAGGAAGGGTTGTGGTGAGCAGTGTGATGAAGGAAGGGTTGTGGTGAGCAGTGTGATGAAGGAAGGGTAGTGGTGAGCAGTGTGTGAAGCGTGATGAAGGGTAGTGGTGAGCAGTGTGTAAAGAGTGATGAAGGAAGGGTAGTGGTGAGCAGTGTGTTAAGAGTGATAAAGAGTAGTGGTGAGCAGTGTGTGAGGAATGATGAAGGAGGAGTAGTGGTGACGTGTATGAATAATGCTGAAGGGTAGTGGTGAGCAGTGTGTGAAGTGATGAAGGGTAGTGGTGGTATGAATAATGATGAAGGGCAGTGGTGAGCAGTGTGTGAAGAGCGATGAAGGAAGAGTAGTGGTGACGTGTATGAATAATGATGAAGGGTAGTGGTGAGCAGTGTGTGGAGTGATGAAGGAAGGGTAGTGGTGAGCAGTGTATGAAGAGTGATGAAGGGTAGTGGTGAGCAGTGTGTGAAGAGTGCTGATGGAAAGGTAGTGGTGAGCAGTGTGTGATGATTGATGAAGGAAAGGTAGTGGTGACGTTAATAATGATGAAGGGTGGTGGTGAAGTGTGTGAAGTGTGATGAAGGGTAGTGAAGTGGGGATATTAACGATGCATGGAGAAAGCATTATAGCCGGTTGCTGAATGAGGAGTTTGGGATAGGGAGTGTTTGGAGCCAGCAGATTCAGTGTTTGGATGGCCTTTGATTGACACTGCTACTGTGAATATGGTGATAGGCAGGATATAGGTACTGTGAGGCAACAGGTATGATGTAGGTACTGTGGGTGAGGTGATAGGTAGGATGTAGGTACTGTAAGGCAATAGGTAGGATGTAGGTACTGTGAGTAAGGCATTAGGTAGGATGTAGGTACTGTGAGTAAGGCAATAGGTAGGATGTAGGTACTGTGAGTAAGGCAATAGGTAGGATGTAGGTACTGTAAGGCAATAGGTAGGATGTAGGTACTGTGAGTAAGGCAACAGGTAGGATGTAGGTACTGAAAGGCAATAGGTAGGATGTAGGTACTGTTTGGCAATAGGTATAATGCAGGTACTGTAAGGCAATAGGTAGGATGTACATACTGTGAGCAAGGCAACACGCAGGATGTAGGTACAGTTGCCTCCTACAGTTCCTTTCCCATGTTTTACCTCCAGACAAAACATGGCACCATTACAGTAGTAATTGCTGGCTACGTCACAGTAATAGTGTAAATACTTAACTATGTATGAACACTATAGCGACGGACGTGAGTGGTGGGTGTGTATGCACGACATCGTAATACTTAATACATACAGAAGTAATTAACACACCACCAGACAACATTAGTGTACTGTATATATTCTAATACAAAACTTATACCGGGTATGTTAATACGAAATACCAATAGGAATATACACGCAAGCAAAAGCATAATAGAAATATACCATGAAGGTTGTCGCACATATAGTCATCATAAATCAGCCACACCACACCTTATTTGAATCTAAGGTGTTTAGTTTGTCTCATGGATCTTGCTATGGAGTTCAAAAACCTTTATGAATCGTGAAACACGTGGAAACGCGATGATACGCATAAGTTGATACTAAACCAAGGCAATATAACATAGAAAGGGAAAGTTATCAATTCTGAGTAACGAAGTATGTAGTTCGAATCACTATCCCACCTTTCCAATGTGACAATAGGTAAATGAGCCATGTGACGTCAGAAAGCACTAGACAGGAGACATTAAAAAACAATTATAATATCATAAGGGATATGCATCAAGGGATAATTTACTGGAAATACATGTAAACAGGAGGATGCACTGATAAAGCAGTGAGGCAAGAGACATATGAAGAGAAAACCAGTAAATCAAATGCGGGGTGTCATTCTCTGATACGTATTTATGCTACAAATGCTACGTTGCCACATCTGACGGGAGCTATTTTCATGGGAGGCAACTGTACTGTGAGTGAGGCAATAGGCAGGATGCAGGCAGGGAAGGCAGCAGGTGTGTCTAGGCTGACTGCTGAAATGTTAAAGGCCTCAGGAGATAAAGGAGTGAGGTTAGTGACTGACATTCAGAGGGCTCTCCCTATGCGTTAAGGGATCTTTGTATGGGGCATGTATTAGGAATGTACTGTTGTGTGGTAGTGTATGGTAGTAGGGAGTATAATGCTGTATGGTAGTGAGACCTGGGCAATAAAGAAAGCTCCCTAATACCTTTTCCTAAGTGATTTATGCAGCATGTGTTAGGAGTGTAATGCTGTATGGTAGTAAGACCTGGGCAGTAAAGGAAGAGGATATTCGCAGCCTCAAACGTACAGAAATGACAATGATTAGGTGGATGTGCAGTGCGTCCCTGAGTGTGAGGCCTGGGGAGGCTGGGTTTACAATGGAAGAGTTGAGAGGAAGGATGAGACTGGAGTGTATTGGTGTTGTGATGAGGAGGGGTAGATTAAGATGGTTTGTAATGAGGAGAGGTAGACTGAGATGGTTTGTGATGAGGAGAGGTAGACTGAGATGGTTTGTGATGAGGATGGGTAGACTGAGATGGTTTGTGATGAGGATGGGTAGACTGAGATGGTTTGTCATGAGGAGGGGTAGACTGAGATGGTTTGTCATGAGGAGGGGTAGACTGAGATGGTTTGGGCATGTGGAGAGGATGAAGGATGATAATTGGGTGCAGAAAGTGAGAAGCATTAATACTGGGGATGGGGTAGTGAGAGGCAGACCGAAAAAAGACCTGGCACGTGGTAATACAATGTGACCTAAGGGATAAGGGACTGAATAGAGAAGCTGCCAGAGATCAAGCAGCATGGAGAGCCGCCATTAGGTGACCAAGGCCGATGTATGCATGTTCGAGCCTTCAAAAACGAAACCGAAAGGAAAACGAAAACAAAAATTATATAGTTATTGTATTTTAACGAACATATGGTTAACGTATTTTGATGTATTTATATGTATTATTGTACTCCTAATGTACTTATCTCTGCTGTATTTTAGTGTATGTATTATTAACGTACATAGTATTTTTATGTATTATTATTGTATTTTCATGTACGTATCTACTGTATTTTTATGTATGTATTATTAATGTATCGATGTATTACTGTATTTTGTAAGCATATAAAATTACTCTCATACAATATCTATCATACTCTTTTTTAATACAATATCAATCATATTTCAATTTTTATTCCCATTCTTTTTTTTCAATAATTATTTTCAATTTTCTTTCCATACCTTTTTTCCAATACACCAGTTCCATTATTATTATTATTTTTATTATTATTATTTTTCTTTTACACTTCTTCATTTTTCCTTCCATTTCTTTCAATAAATATTTCCATTTTTCTTTATTTTTTCAATATACTTTTTCAATTTTTCTTCCTATTATTATTTTTTTATTACACTACATATTTCAAATTTTCACCCCAGTTTATTTCTTGTTAAAATTATTTCCATTTTCCATCCAATTTCTAAGTATTTTCATATTTTTTTTAAAATAAACTATATGAATTTTTCTTACCATTCTCTTTTTTCTTTTCCAATTCACTACTTCAAATTTTCTTCCCATTATTATTATTATTATTATTACTATTTTTTTTTCTAAGCGTTCACTTTTTCTTCTCATTTTCTTTATTATTTCCATTTTTCTTCTGACTGTTTTTCAATACATTATTTTCAATTTCTTTTAACATTAAATTTCACCAATAAAATTTCTCCTATTTTCTTCCCATTATTTTCTTCAATACACTATTTCAATTTTCGTCCCATTATTATTATTATTACATTGATTTTTTATCATATTTCTCCAAGTACTTTTTTTATTTACATTTTTCTATCAATATTTTCTTCCAATTTTTCTGCCCCCCCAAAAGCAAAATTCCATTATATATATATACATATATATGGTATATCTATCTATCTATTGCCAGACACCTTAATCTCGTAAGGGGTGGCCACAAACAAATCGCCTCCATGTCGCCCTGTCCCCCGCCATTTCACTACCCTGTTCCTCATATACCTCTCCACTCCATACCTCCATCTCATCCTTGGCCTCCCCCTCCCTCCACCCCCCTCCACCTCACTCACATACTCTCTCCTCGCCACTCTCTCATATACCTCTCCACTCCATCCCTTCACCTCATCCTTGGCCTCCCCCTCCCTCTATCCCCCTCCACCTCACTCACATACACTCTCCTCGTCACTCTCATATACCTCTCCACTCCATCTCATCCTTGGCCTTCCCCTCCCTCCACCTCACTCACATACACTGGATTAAATTTACTGTATTCAATTTGTGTCACGTTTTACTTTTCAAATATATATTTTTTATTTGCCGTTAATATATGTTTAATTTATAAACCATACTTTTTTCTGGAAAAAAAAAAAAAAAAAAAAAAAAATAGGGGATGACTGCCGACAACGATAGACTTGGGTTTTTCGAAATACACTAAACCCTGGATACAACGAACCCTTTTATTGCGAACTTCGGATAAAATGACCCACCATTTGCAAAGTGACCTTTCCCCTGATATAGTGACCTTTGTTTGGTGTATGCGGTAGAAGTTACACGATGCGTAATTCACTGAGCACTTCCTGGCATGGTAAGTGTACTGTAATGGTACTACATTATATTACAGGCATTGTATTTATATGTACTTCATCTATCTATCTATCTATTGCCAGACGTCTCAATCTCGTACGGGGTGGCCACAAACAAATTGGCTCCACGTCACCCTGTCCCCGCCATTTCACTGCCCTGCTCCCAACTCACACACCCCTCTCTCATATACCTCTCCAACCCTCCACCTCATCCTTGGCCTCCCCCTCCCTCTTCATACAGGATGGTATTTACTGTACACAGCTACATAAACCACAGAATTCTCCATCTGAAACTTCATAGAGTAAGTTGTGGGTGTGCATGTAGGACCGAACTACTCCACGGATATAGCAGCTAGGGTCGGTAATCCCTCGGGGGATAATGACCATCGGATAAAGCCAACTTTCGGATATACCCACCCACCTCTCCCCCCCAGTTAGTTCGTTATTGAAGATTTACACTATTCCAAATCCACTAACATTTGCTTCTCACAGATGTACATGTGGTATTATCTGAGAAAGACCAAGGTTTGCTGTATATGGTTAGGTTTGCTTGAGTTGGGTGTGGTGTGGTGGGGTGGGGTGGGGTTGGGTGGGGTTAGGTGAGGTGAGGTGAGGTGGGGTGGGGTGAGGTGAGGTGAGGTGGGGTGGTGTGGTGTGCTTTGGTTAGGATGGGTTTGATTACGGTAGGGATGGAAAGACTGGGGAGGGATCAATGTAAAACCATATCATTTTAAATATTTCCTCATCTTTTTCAATCACTTTCATGGTGTGGTGTGGTGTTGTGTGGTGTGGTGTGGTGTGCTTTGGTTATACTGGGTTGTGTGGTTAGGTTGGGTTTGATTATCGTAGGGATGGAAAGACTGGGGAGGGACGAACGTAAAAATCATATTATATTTCCTCATCTTTCTCAATCACTTTCATGTTTACCTTTCCTCCTATCTCCTCCCTTTCGTTTATTATATCAAGCATTTACTATATTCCACTTTCAAATTTTCTGCCGATTTTTATAAACCAAGAAAATAAAACGTGCAATATTTGTTTTATATATATATTAATAATATTCATTTATACATCATTATATTCCTTGTTCTCTTATACCGAATTATTCACCGTTATATATTTTGGTTTAATGTATATGGATTTATTTTCTCCAATTATACAACATTATATATTTTGGTTTATATATGGATTTATTATACTGATATATACCAGTACATTATAGTTTTGGTTTATATATGGGTTTGTTTTACTAAATTATACACCATATATTTTGGTTTAATATATGAGTTTATTAAATTGAATTATACATTATATATTTTGGTTTATTATATATGGGTTTATTTTACTGAATTATACACCATTATATATTTTGGTTTAATAAGTATGGATTTAGTATACTTAGTTATACACCATTATATACTTTGCTTTAACAGATATGGATTTAGTATACTGATTTATACATTATATTCTTTGGTTTAATATATATGGATTTATTTTACTGAATTATAGACCATTATATTCTTGGCTTTAATATTTATGGATTTAGTATACTTAGTTATACACCATTATATATTTTGGTTTAATATATATGGATTTATTTTACTGAATTATACACCATTACATACTTTGGTTTAATATATATGGGTTTATTATGCTGAATTATACACCATTATATTCCTTAATTAAATATTTATGGATTTATTATACTGATTTATACATTATATTCCTTCATTAACTATATCTTGATTTATTTTCTTCAATTATACATCATTATATATTTTAGTTTAATATATATGGATTTATTATACTGTATTATACACCATTATATATTTTGCCTTAATATATATGGATTTATTATACTGAATTATACACCATTATATATTTTGGTTTAATATATTTGGATTTATTCGACTGGTTTATATACCATTATATTCCGTCATCAAATATGTTTGAAATACACTGAGGTGGTTTGGACATGTGGAGAGAATGGAGAATGAAAGACTGACTAAGAGGGTGTATGTAGGTGAGGTGGAGGGAGGGAGAGGGAGGGGTAGACCGAGGATGAGGTGGAGGGATGGAGTTGAGAGGTATATGAGGGAGGGAGGGGTGAGTTGGGGGGAGGGTAGTCAAATGGTGGGTGACAGAGTGACTTGGAGGCGTTTTGCCTGCGGCCACCCTTTGCGGGATTAGGGCGTCGGGCTATAGATAGATAGATAGAAATATGTTTGATTATATTAGATTCAATTATACACTATTCTTTCATTTTATATACTGAATTATACAGTTATATTCTTTCCTTTAACCCTTCGTTAGTCAGGTGAGGTGTTTTACCACCCCAAATTTTTTTTAAAGCTCATATTTCCTTGCCGGTAATTCAAATATTTCTCTCCATTCCAGTACTCTCCTGATTCAGTGAGGGAAGGCAGCATGTGGATTGGTTTAGTCCTGCCTCTGCTGTAGTGAGAGGGAGGGGCACTCCCCCTCCCCCCTGGGGTGTCCAGTCACCCCATCAAACTAACCATTAAGATCATACTGACTTTTTTTTTAAATCTTATTTTTGCATATTATCATTATACTGTATTTTAAACATCACAATATGTATTTTCCTGTGCGTGTTTACCTGACATGAGATACGAGTCCATTTGTTATTTTTTACTGATATATTCTATTTTATTTTATTAGAAATTAATAAACACAACCTACAAGGCATTCAATCTTTTCATTAGTGATTGCAGAGATATGCTGAAGCGGCAGTATCCATATATTTTACATGTTAGGAGTTTCCTGTAAGCCAAGAAACCATTTACAATGCTGGGTGGTAACCATATAACCAAACCATACGTGCTCCCTACGTGTCAACAAGTGGGTTGGTGGAGGGCTAGTTCCCCTCCCTATAAAACAAATAACTCAAAGTCAATTGGCCACCCCTTATGGGATTATGGTGTCTGGCAATAGAGAGATAGATAGATAGAACACTACATGTATTTTTGTATTGTTGCAAAACCCCACCGGACTAGCCTCGTTTAAATAACCCACAGCACTAATGAAGGGTTAATGTTTTGAATTATACACTATTATATTCCTTCATTTAATGTACTGAATTATACAGTTATATTTTTTTATATACTGCATTATACACCACTATATTCTTCCCATCTTTCAAAAAAAATGTTAGTGGAGCTGGTTGCATATTTCATCTTTATCTATCTTTTACTCATGGGATTTTTTTGGATAGAGGATTGATATGGATAGTAATACAATATCCAGTTCAACGCCTTACTGTATTACTGTACTGTATTTTATCTTATAATTAGTTCTCATCTTTTACTCATGGGTATTTTTAGGACAGAGGCTTCAGATGGATAGTAATACAATATCCGGTGTGACGCCTTACTGTATTACTGTACTGTATAATTACTGTATTATTATCGTTCTGTATCATTACTGTGTTGTATTTTATGCCGGTTACTGTATTACTGTACTGTATAATTATTGTATTTTATGTTTAATTTTCATCTTTTACTCATGGGAAAGTTTTTAGGATAGAGGGTCGAGATGGATAGTAACACAATATCCGGTTCAAAGCCTTACTGTATTATTGTATTACCATACTGTATCATTACTGTATTGTATTTTATGCTTGTTACTGTATTGCTGTACTGTATATTTATTGTATTTCATGTTTACTTTGCATCTTTTACTCATGGGAAAGTTTTAGGACAGAGGGTAGAGATGGATAGTAACGCATTATCCAGTTCAAAGCCTTACTGTATTATTGTATTACTGTACTCTATCATTACTGTATTGTACCATTACTGTACTGTATCATTACTGTATTCTATCACTGCTGTATTGCATCATTATGCTTACTTCTCATCTTTTACTCATGGGTAAATTTTTCGGATAGAGGGTAAAGATGGATAGTAACAATATCCGATTCAACGCCCGATGCTGAGCTGATGGGGGGGTAATACAGTAGGTAATATCCGGGATTGGGGTTCGCTGTATTAGGCACGATAATTGAAAGTTTGCTGTATTAAGGAATTTCTTATGGTTTAAATTCTATGAACTGAGTAAAAATATTATATTAATTTTCACAACATTCATCCAGCTAGCTTGATCTCTTGTCAGTTCCCTAGCCTCACTGACTTCCAAACCTCTCTTCCTCACACACTCATCCACCATATCCCTCCTCCTCCTCCTTGGCCTGCCTCGCCTCCTCCCTCCTTCAAATTCGCTCAGATATACCTTTCTCACCACCCTATTGTTATCCATTCTCTCCACATGACCATACCATCTCAGTACAGTCTCTTCAATTCTGGTGTCCACCGATTCCTCAGTCACAAATCACATTATTTCATATCCTATCCACCCTCTGTACTCCACATACATTCCTTATATATCCTATCCACCCTCTGTACTCCACATACATTCCATACATATCCTATCCACCCTCTGTACTCCACATACATTCCTCAGCAGTCCCATCACTGCTCTTACTCTTCACTCTTCATTTTCATGCCACACCATAGTCTCCATATATTAAAGTTGGCACAAACACTCCTTCATGTAAGCCTCGTGCAGCTGCAACACTCAAGCCACTGTTTCTTATCAAGGCCTTCATAGTACCAGCTACTCTCCTTCCTTGTCACTCTACTTTCCACTTGTTTTGCATATTTTCCCTTCTTTTCTATCACTGTACCCAGGTATCTGAACTCTCTCACCAATTCCAGTCTTTCTCCATTCACTCTAACGTCACACCGGGAGTCACCTTCTCTCTCAATAATCATAACTTTACTCTTTTCTACATTTACTCTCAAGGCACGACGCTCACAGACATCAGCAAAACTCTGCACTAGCCTACCAAGTTCTCGTCCGGTACTTGCAAGCAGTACTGCATCATCAGCATACAACAAATTTGAGATATTCCACCGATCACCATTCTTTACCAACGCCATCCCTCTCTCCATTACTCGTGTTTTTACTTCTCTCGTCACCCCATCCATATATATATTGAACAACCATGGGGATATCACACAACCTTGTCGCACACCCACACCGATCGTGAACCATTCACTTAGATGCCCATTAACCCTTACACATGCTTCACTACCATCATAAAAACTCTTGACGGCACCTAGCAGCTTACCATCTACACCATACCAGTGCAAAACTTTCCGCAATCCTTCTGTCTACTTTGTCATATGCTTTTTCCAGATCCATGAATGCCATCAACACCTTATGGTCCTTCTCACAAGCCTTCTCTGCTACCTGTCTCACTGCAAATATTTGATCCACGCATCCTCTGCCACTCCTAACGCCACCCTGTTCATCACTCACTAGGACTTCCGATATCTCTGTTACTTTATAATAATTCTTTCATATACCTTCCCTACCACACGCAATAACAGTAACAGTAATAATAATAACAATAGCAATAATAATAGTAAAAATAATGATAATAAATAATAATAGTGACAATAATAGTAATAAAAACAATAATAGTAATAATACTAACAATATCAATAAGAATAATGATCACAAATAAAAATCATCATCATCATCTGGACCTCCTTTCCCACCCTAGGGCAGGGTGAGGAGCAGCATCACTGAACATGCAATATTTACTACAGTGGTCCCTTACGTTTAGTGTTTAAGTCGGCGATTTTTGCGTTTAGTGATATTTTATAAAACGTACCAATTCCGGGCATTTTGCGATTGTCTTGAACGTTTAGTCCATCTATCTATCCATTGCCAAACGCCTTAATCCCTTATACGGGGTGGCCACAAACAAATAGCCTCCACGTCACCCTGTCCCCCACCAGTTCTTTGCCCTGCTCCCAGTTCACATCCCCCTCTCATATACCTCTCCACTTCCTTCTATCTCATCCTTGGCCTCCCCCTCCCTCCCCCCCCTCCACCTCACTCACATAAATCTCCTCGTCAGTCTCTCACACGGACATTTAGTGATTGTCTTGTGCGTTCAGTGATGGGTTATAAGAGGTACCAATCCTGTGAGTTTAGTGACTGTCTTACGCGTTTGGTGATATGTTAGAATTGGTACCAATCCTGTGCGTTTAGTGATAGGTTATAAGAGGTACGAATCCTGTGCATATAGTGACTGTCTCATGTGATGTGGGTTTGTAATGCCAAACCCATCCACCACCATACCACCTCTTTCTTCTTTTTCTTTAATGCCATATAAAGTACACTTCACACTTCAAAATTTTGCATTCAGTGGTGGTTTTGCCAGGCTAATTAACCCCTAACTGCCAGCTGACGTGTATAGCTGTCACAATTCTGGGCGCGGAGCAATGCCGCTTGACGCGTATAGCCACAAGCATCCTCCCATCACCCTTTTAACTTTAACTTATCCTTACTCATCGATGGGACCACCTGGAGACGTGGGGATGCCTTCATTTGAAAGAGGAAGAGTTGTTGATTCTTATGTATCTTTAATTTTTTCTCTACATGTTATAGTTTGGCAGATATTAGCGTTGGAAGTAAGGGTATTTTTTCCACCTAGAGACGTGGGGATGCTCTCATTTGAAGGAGGAAGAGTTGATTATTCTTATGTATCTTTAATTTTTTCTCTACATGTTATAGTTTGGCTGATATCAGCGTTGGAAGTAACGGTATTTTTTCCACCTAGAGACGTGGGGATACTCTCATTTGGAAGTGGAAGAGTTGTTGAGTCTTATGTATCTTAAATTTTTTCTCCAGCAGTTATATTTTGGTTAACATTAGGGTTTGAAGTAAAGGTATTGTTTTCCGTCACGGATATCCCCCGTAGGGAGGAGCGTGCAACATCGGAAAACCCCTGGCGTGTAGGGGTTAAACTGCTAAACACAAAAGACCACTGTATCAATATTACATATAATACACATACAGCAATAACATACACCAATATCACAATCAATATACAGTAATAAAGACAAGTGTAAAATGTGAGGGTATGCGCATCCAATGGGGTTCTTGTGCCAAATCACAAAGTGCCAGAAAAGGCGTTTAAAGTTCATCAATCTTCGCGTGGCCATAGCATTGTTATTTGTTGCGTTCAAAGTTCACCAATCTTCGCGTGGCCATAGCTTTGTTATTTGTCGCGTTCAAAGTTCATCAATCATCGTGTGGCCATAGCTTTTTTATTTGTCGCGTTCAAAGTTCACCAATCTTCACGCGACCATATCATCGTTATCTGTTACGCTAGAACCCTGAATTCTTTAAATACTGAAGGGGTTCTTGTACACCCACATAGGATAGAAGAAGGGTTGAAACAGTCATATCCAACATAAACCGTTCCTCTGCCCAGAGGCGCCAGAACCCCTATGGACGTGCATATCAAATATAAATCAATAAACACCAATAATAATAATAATAATGATAATAATAATAATAAACACAAGAAAAATAGGCACAGATTTTAAATATTACACACAAAATACTTTGATATTAAATGCATAGGAACATCCAGTTTTTTAAGAATAATATTTACACATCACACAGTTAAAAAAAAAATAATAATAATTCAAGGTTTTAAAAAAGCGAATACACTGAAACCTCAACTTAAGGGAGCTCCATTTAAGGGATTTTGGATTTAAGGGACTCCATATTCTGACAAATGGACAGGACCATTCAAAAATGATACGTAATGTTTGGGTTATACACATTAATGTTTGTTTACACAGTACCCGTAAAATAATATTCATAATGTTATAAATAAGTGAAAGCCATTGCATTTCATAATAGGTTTGTCTTTATAAGTGGCAAAACAATGGACATTTTCAAGTAAGGGACATTTTCACGTAAGGAAAATTTATCAAGTAAGGGACAAGTTGATTCCCCATTTAGTCCCTTAAATCGAGATTTGAGTGAACAGACACACACACACACACACACACACACACACACACACACACACACACACCTAGGCAAGGAGGAAGTACAGTGGAACCCGGAATTCGTACACCTCTCTACTCGTACAACTCAGTTTTTGTACAGCTTTTTCGTCCAAAAATAAATCGTTTTCGTACGGCGACCCGCTATTCGCACTGAGACGGGGCATCGTAGGCGCCACATGTCAGACCTGCTTTGTCTTCCGCCAGCTATGCATCAGTCATACAGGCTTCGTTAAACTTTGTGATAAATTATGTATTTTCGTTACTAAACTGACGGGATTGAGGTGTCTGGCAATAGATAGATAGATAGTTACTAAACTGTACATAATGCTGGGCCCAAAGAAGATTAGTGAGTAGGCTGGAGTTAAAAGCAGTGAGAACAACAATAGAGATGGGAAAAGAACTCACTGCAAAGTCTGGATGACACATCAGTCATACAAGCTCCGTTAAACTTTGTGATGAATTATGTATTTTCGTTACTAAATTGTACATAATCCTGGGCCCGAAGAAGATTAGTGAGACAGCTGGAGTTAAAAGGAAAGCAGTGAGAACAACAACTAAGCTGGAAAAAGAACTCACTGCAAAGTTTGAGAAGTGGAATCCGTGCCTCCCATCTTGCCTTCATTACGGTATGGTGAAATCTACCGTTTCATCCACACTAAGGAACAAAGAAGCAATGAAAGGGGCTAGAGTGGTGAAAGGAGTGAGTACGCTTGCTGTGAATAGGCCACCACTTACCGGTACTGATGAAATGGAGTCACATGGAGAGAGAGGCTGACAAATGAGGAAGTGAAGAAGGATTGTGGTGTGGATGTGGAGTTACATGGAGAGACATACTGATAAATGGGGAAGTGAAGGAGTGTTGTGGTGTGGATGTTGATGTGGAGTTAAATGGAGAGACAGACTGACAAATGAGGAAGTGAAGAAGTGTCGTGGTGTGGATGTTGATGTGGAGTTACATGGAGAGAGAGGCTGACACATGTAGATATAAAGAAGCGTTGTGGTGTGGATGTGGATGTGATAGGAAGCGTTAAGAGGAACCCACTGAGGTGGTTTGGCCATGTGGAGAGGATGGAGAGTGAGAGACTGACGAGGAGAGTGTATGAGAGGTGGAGGGGGGGAGAGGGAGGGGGAAGCCGAGGATGAGATGGAGAGGTATATGAGCGAG
This sequence comes from Coenobita brevimanus, assembly GCF_032717465.1. NCBI lineage: Eukaryota > Metazoa > Arthropoda > Malacostraca > Decapoda > Coenobitidae > Coenobita > Coenobita brevimanus. Next base: position 16,795,760 of record NC_137028.1, read on the forward strand.
GGGGGAGTGAGTTGGGAGCAGGGCAGTGAAATGGCGGGGGACAGGGCGACGTGGAGGCAATTAGTTTGTGGCCACCCCGTACGGGACTGAGGAGTCTGGCAATAGATAGATAGATAGACAGACATTGTTTATGGAAAAAAAAAGATTATTCGGTTTTCAAACAAATCACAACTCGTACAGCATCCAGGAATGAAATGTGTACGAATTCCGGGGTTCTAATATAGAGGATGAAGGTGAAGAATGGAGGAGGAAGTACAGAAGATGAACAAGGAAGAAGTGCAGGAGGAGGAGGAGGAGGGAATGGAGAAGAGGAGGAGGAGGGAATGGGGAAGAGGAGGAGGAGGGAATGGGGAAGAGGAGGAGGAGGGAATGGGGAAGAGAAGGAGGAGGGAATGAGGAAGAGGTGGAGGAGGGAATGGGGAAGAGGAGGAGGAGGGAATGGGGAAGAGGAGGAGGAGGGAATGGGGAAGAGGAGGAGGAGGGAATGGGGAAGAGGAGGAGGAGGGAATGGGGAAGAGGAGGAGGAGGGAATGGGGAAGAGGAGGAGGAGGGAATGGGGAAGAGGAGGAGGAGGGAATGGAGAAGAGGAGGAGGAGGGAATGGAGAAGGAATGAGGTGGCCGTGTAAAGAAAGTGTACGAAAAAGAAGCAAACAGTATAAACGAAGAGTATACAAAAGAAGCGTAAAAATGGAGCGTATGAAATTCCCTGGCGTAGGCATTGGATGGAAGAAACTGACGAGGAAAGTGTGAGTGCGGTGGAGTGGGGAAGAGGGAGGCCAAGGATGAGATGGAGGGATGGAGTGAAGAGGTATATGCGACTGACGGGAGTGTGAGTGAGGTGGAGTGGGGAAGAGGGAGGCCAAGATGAAATGGAGGGATGGAGTAGAGAGGTATACGAGAGAGGGGGGTGTGAGCTGGGAGCAGGGCAGTGAAATGGTGGGGGACAGGGTGACATGGAGGCGATTTGTTAGTGGCCACCCCTTATGGGATTAGGCATCTGGCAATAGATAGACAGAATAGTTATCGTTCATGGTTTAAACACTAGGATTAATATTACTGGTTAGATGAGAAGGATATCAATAATTAGATCTAGTATGCAAATTTTAGCTTCGATGTCAGGAATAGAACAAACGGCTGCAAGGTTTAATAATTTTTATCCATTAGAGCAGATAGATACTAATAATGAGGTCTTGTCAGCAAATTTTAGCATCAATAAGTGAGAGACGAATAAAACAAAGGGCTTGGTTTAATATTTTTGATCCATTAGAGGAGATGGATACCAATAATGAGATCTGGTTATCAAATTTTACCATCGATAAGAGAGGGATGAATACAATGGGCTTAGCGGATTTGACGAGAGGTACCAGAGGGTGAGGGAGAGATATGGACGTGTTAGGCTGGGTATACAAGTGCTCTGGGGTATACACGTGAGGTATACAGGCGTCGTAAGTGTATCGTAAAGCGCCAATGGACTTACACTCAGAATTCGGAAATATTTCGTATATTGCTTTTGGTTGTGGGTAATGTAAATAGTGAAATCAACTCAGGGATTGTTTATAGCGAGAGAATATTGTATCATGTGCGAGTTTTTATCCACACACACACACACACAAACACACACACACAAACACAAACACACACACACAAACACACACACACTGAACTGACTCATACTTCTCTCCTATTCACACACACACACAAAAGAACTTTCACAAATTCACATCCATGTAGACTCCCTCTCCCTCTCTCTCTCGCTCTCTCTCTCACACACACACACACACACACACACACACACACACACACACACACACACAAAACTAACCTTTATAATTCTCCGCTATCCGTCGACGAAAATCCACCACTACTATTCGTGACCCCATACCAGCTTGACCCCCGTGGCTTGGCTTGGGGTAAAGGGGGGGAGGGGGGCCTCTGATACTCTCCATCTGGAATAAATTTTTGATTAGTAGGGGGCCAGGGCTAGCCTCAAAATTTAGTCTGTTCCCTCTAAAATGGTAAGATGAATACATAAAAAAATCAAACACCAAACTCAATAATAAAAATCAGTCACATAATATATACAGTAGGGTATCTGTTCTCTCAAACCTGGTACAATAAATACATAAAATAATCAAACACCAAACTCAATAATAAAACAAAATAATCAAACACCAAAATCAATAATAAAAATCAGCCACATTATATATACAGTACTCTGTTTCCTCTGCCCTGGTAAAATAATGAGTAAAGTTATCACAAAATCAATCATCAAAATCACTCAATGTATTCCACGGTCCGTTCACTTTAATTTGGTACAATAACTAAAGTACCCTCATGTCCAAGGATGACACCATAAATAATAACGCAATATATACTCTGTTCAATATACTTAATTCAACAATACTCTGTTGCCTCTGACCTGGTAAAATAATGAGGAAAGTTATCATAAAATCAATCATCAAAGTCACTCAAGGTATTCCACGGTCCATTCACTTTAACCTGGTACAATAACTATAGTATTCTCATGTCCAAGAATGACACCATAAATAATACTGCAATATACTGCTGTAATACACCATAAATAATACTGCAATATACTGATGTAATACGGCTGCATACATCCCATACGCCACCAATGGATCATAACGGACCAAACCCCAGCAGAACACAGCTGTGACGGTCTCACCTGGTGCAGCAAGGTTCCCACGCCCGGGACAGTGACGTGGCTGTGATGCTGTCCAGTACAATATTGACATCTGGTACCGTGATGGGCAGGTGGCGCTGCTTTTGTCTCTCACCAAAGCATCTTGGACACACTTACCACATCTTGCACTGTGTTTGCTGCTGGGTTATTGCCTCAGCGTTTGCTCCTGGGTTATTGCCTTTGCTTACCTAAACATGCCTAGGAAACCATCTGCTAACCCCCTAAAGCGCCACCATCGACCTCAGGCTACTAAGCTGGAGATAACAAGCTCAGAAACACACACTTTCAAGGTGAGAAAATTTGTTTTGGTGCCAAAATAGGTCCAGGCTGATGTTAGGGACACTTTTCCAAGATTTTGTGACAACATTAATTTTTTCCCTAGGGTCTTGTGTTGGTCCAGGACATTTTTGGTCCTAGACGAGACCCTCAGGCAACAATATTACCGTCTTGGACGCGAGGGTACTGTACTGTCCTGTACTGTATGTAATTTCCTCATCATCTTGCTATACTCTCTTCACTCTAAATTGGCCTAAAATTGCCAAAGTTAGGTTAGGTTAGTGCTATACACCAAGCCCTCATCTTCTGACCAATCGTTATTTGACAATTCACTGTTTTGACATAAGTCTATGCCTTTCATTCATTGTTAACCCCGCCACTTTGACGATTCAAACCTCATCCCGCCAGACGCACCGGCTGAGCTAGTCTTCCTGCACTCTGCCCTGCTGATTAGTTGCCTCTTCATCGGTCTGTATCTCTTTTTGGCCACGTGGAATACTATAGCACATGGCTCCACCCAACACCCCTACTACTAATCTGTCAATCGCAGTGCAACCAGAGTGAGTGTTTTTCCGTCGTATGGTTGGGTGATGACTGCGCCAATGATTAACGAATGCTCCTAACGCATGCTGGCCTACTGCTTTGCTTGCACTAGGCCCTCACGCACCACAAGATTTACAGAAGTGTGTGTGACATGATCAGAGACAATGCCACAAGGGCAGGCTGGACTCACGCACAAAGGAAAACATTCCCACGTATTTTATCTGTCCCAGAAATTGGCTATAATGGTGTAAATTGTATACCATCATCTTCCCTGATGTTTGTACTAGGAGATAAGCTAATAAAACACAAAATTGATGACTAAGAATACTGTGAATGTACCACAATGAGGTGAGAATACTGAAAATAACTGCCCTACACTGTGGCACAAAACTTTGCCCACATAATAAAAGAGCTAAGCATATGTCTAGATGCAGAACTTCACGAGCTTTCACATGGTGTTGTTGGAATTCTGATATGGCCAATAGTTTTTGAGTAAATCACCAAAAATCATGCACACCCCCTCCCCCGTGAACTAAAAAGGGAGAAAATGCCGACTATTTGAGTGTTGGCCTGGCAATACACACCCTCCCCTATGACACACCAAATATTGACACATTTCATGCCAAAACATAAGGTTTGGTGAATATTTCGGTCCAGAAAAGCCCAATTTGCATCCCTTCAGACCGCTACTGCAAGTACATCATCAGCTCCTCTTCAGACTAACCCAATTTTGACTCACACTGAGTCACAGTCCACAAAGGGGTTAATACATACACTCAAACCTCAATTTAAGGGATGTCCATTTAAGGGACTCCATATTCTACCTGACAAATGGACAAGACCATTACAAAATGATACGTAATGTCTGGGTTATACACAATATATTTCTTTATACAGTACTCATAAAATAATATTCAGAATCATATAAATAACATAAGTGAAACAGTCACTGCATTTCATAAGATTGTCTTTATATATGGCAAAACAAGGGACATTTTCAAGTAAGGGACAAGTTGATTCCTCATTTAGTTCCTTAAATCGAGGTTTGAATGTGCACTACTATAATAATTTCTCTTAACAACATAAGCCTATAAAAAAAACAGCTCAAATCCCTGTGTCACTTTCATTCATTTTAACCGGCATTTTTTCCATTGTTATTAAATAATTTTTGAGTTACGAAGGTGGTAAGGAACTTGCCTATCTATCTATTGCCAGACGCCTTCATTCCGTAAGGGGTGGCCACAATCAATTCACCTCCATGTCGCCCTGTCCCCGTCCACATCATCATTGCCCTGCTCCCAACTCACACTCCCCTCTCATATACCTCTCCACTCCATCGCATCCTTGCCCTCCCTCTCCACCTCACTCACATACAATCTCCTCAACAGTCTCTCATATACCTCTCCACTCCATCCCTCCATCACATCCTTGCCCTTCCCCTTCCTCTCCTCCTCACTCACATACACTCTCCTCATCAGTCTCTCGTATACCTCTCCACTCCCCCTATTTCTTAATATTATGGGAAAAATATTCTCTCTTACTTGGCCTAAAAAGGCCATCTCTTCAACTTCAATGTTACATTGTGATAATAGATTAACACTAGAATATTATGCTAGTCAAAAAGAAGGGCTATAAAGATGGAGAATTAACCCTAGAATTTTATGCTTGTCACAAAGGAGTGCTACATACATGGAGAACAGATTAACACAAATATTATGCTAGTCACAAAGAAGTGCTATGAAGACGGAGAATTAACATTAGAATTTTATGCTAGTAATTAACACTAGAATATTATGCTAGTCACAAAGAAGTGCTATGAAGATGAAGAATAGATTAACACTAGAATATTATGCTAGTCACAAAGAAGTGCCATGAAGATGATGAATAGATTAACACTAGAATATTATGCTAGTCACAGAGAAGTGCTATGAGGATGGAGAATTAACACCAGAATATTATGCTAGTCACAAAGAAGTGCCATGAAGATGATGAATAGATTAACACTAGAATATTATGCTAGTCACAGAGAAGTGCTATGAGGATGGAGAATTAACACCAGAATATTATGCTAGTCACAAAGAAGTGCTACGGAGATGAAGAATTAACACCAGAATATTATGCTAGTCACAAAGAAGTGCTATGAAGATGAAGAGGTCAACACTAGAATATTATGCTAGTCGCAAAGAAGTGTGGTGTTTAACCTTCCACTAAAACGTTATCGTGTTTGGTTAGATATACGCAGCTCAAAACACAGGATGGATATACGATCTTTATAGCCAGTTTTTCCGTACTACTGACATAGCATTAGGGTCGACGCAGCCTACGGTTACGACAAAAGATCCCGCCAATGTTTACATCTGAGTGGGTCACGAATCGTCAGCATTGAGTGTAAACTTTGACTAAAATGTTTTGTTTGGTTACGAATACGCTTCTCATGAGGGGATGGAGAGCGAGAGAATGACAAGGAAAGTGTATGTGAGTGAGGTGGAGGCGGGGAGAGGGAGGGGGAGGCTGAGGATGAGATGAAGTTGAGAGGTAAATGAGGGAGGGGGAGTGAGTTGGGGGGAGGGCAGTCAAATAGTGGGTGACAGAGCGACTTGGAGGCATTTTGTCTGCGGCCACCCCTTGTGGGATTAAGGAATTGGGCTATAGACAGATAGATTAGGTATACACATCTCAAAATTATCTATCACCAGACGCCTTAATCCCATACGGGGTGGCACACAAACAAATCGCCTCCACGTCTCTCAGTCCCCCACCATATCACTAGAGGCAGATAGGTTAGGTATACACATCTCAAAATTATCTATCACCAGACGTCTTAATCCCATATGAGGTGGCCACAAACAAATCGCCTCCATGTCGCCCTGTCCTCCGCCATATCACTGCCCTGTGTCTCAAATGTAGCATGAAAACACGATAATTTTAGCCACTTTCCCCTCACTGCCGACAAAGGTTTGGGGTCGACGCAGCCTAGGGGTTAACCCTTTAACCGCGGGTATTGTTTTGGCCTGACTGTCCTCTCCCTCGGGGGTTTCAGCCAAATGTAAACAAACCTTTAAACCTTAATAACTCTGTACAGAATAAAGCTAGAGAAAAAAATAAGGTACCATTAGAAAGTACTAACCTTCAGCTTTCCATTGATGTAGGTTTCATGACTTTTTTGACTTTCACAGGACGGGCAGTGCCGTTAGAAGTGAGGGGTGTAAAATCACTATTTTTCGCTCACACACCATTACCAAATGCCAACCTCATTCTGACAATAATACTATAAACATATATGAACACTGCACATACGATAAACACCCACTCTGTGTTCACTGAGGCAGGTAAAAGGCACTGTAATTACCCACACTTCACTGCCACATCAGCGGTGTTGTCATCACTATTTTTCACTCACACACCATTACCAAATGCCAACCTCATTCTGATAATACTATAAACATATATGAACACTGCACATACGATAAACACCCACTCTGTGTTCACTAAGGCAGGTAAAAGGCACTGTAATTGCCTGCACTTCACTATCACATCAGCAGTGTTGTCACTCACACAGCTGGACAGATACTGATGCGTGTTTGGTCCGGGGTGAGGTGGGGGGGCCCAGGGGGTGGGAGGTGGGGCCCCAGGGGGGGGAAGAGGGAGGTGGGGGTCGGCTGGAGTGAAAGAACTTAATAGCTACTCTCCCTTGAAACAATTGGCGCATGGAAAAAACGCGGGGTATTCAAAATATTCACAAACATTCGAGAATGACACCCGCGGTTTGGTCCAGTTTTTGCAACGTCATTCTGGAATGACACCCGCAGTTAAAGGGTTAAGAGGACTCCTGCTGATTTAATTCATAGTTTGTTTTCCGTTGTAATGAAAGAAAAAAACATCCTCAAAGGTGTATCCTATCTATTTGTCTATTGCCAGAAGCCTCAGTCCCGTACGGGGTGGCCACAAACAAATTGCCTCCACGTCGCCCTGACCCCCGCCATTTCACTGCCCTGCTCCCAACTTACACCCCCCTCTCTCATATACGGTACCTCTCCACCCCATCCCTCCATCTTATCCTCGGCCTCCCCCTCCCTCTCCTCCCCTCCACCTCACTCACATACGCTCTCTTCGTCAGTCTCTCACCCTCCATCCTCTCCACATGGCTAAACCACCTCAGTGTGTTCCTCCTAATGCTTCCTATCACATTCACATCCTCAAAGGTCAATTTTATTTATTTCCAAAGTCAAGGTCATGTATATTATTTTTCATGCTAGGAAGAAGGACCCAAAGGCAAAGAGCCCACAAACCATTCCAAGAAAGAAACAAAAACAATACAAAAGAGAGCCAAATTCATGATCCGATCATTTTGAGATGCCTGGACACACTGCGTTTGAAAGACTGGAGGTCACAGGCAGTAGGAAATACAGACAGAGGAAGACAGTTCCACAGTTGACCTGTTGCATACCGGTACATGAAGGACTGGGAGTAACGGTTAACTCTTGCATTAGAGAGTTGGACTGAAAAGGGATGAGAGTTTGTTGCTAGACGGGTGCTACGTGCCCATCATAGAGGTGGAGGGATGCATGCAGACAGTTCAGAGGAGCAGTGACCATTGAAGTAGCGACAGAAAAGAGATAAAGATGCAACAGTGCGGCAAAGAGACAGAGGTTGAAAGGATGCAGGCAGACAGTTCAGAGGAGCAGTGACCAATGAAGTAGCGACAGAAAAGAGATAAAGATGCAACAGTGCGGCGAAGAGACAGAGGTGGAGGGATGCAAGCAGACAGTTCAGAGCAGCAGTGACCATTGAAGTAGCGATAGAAAAGAGAGAAAGATGCAACAGTGCGGCGAAGAAACAGAGTTTGAAGGGATGCAGGCAGACAGATCATAGGAGCAGTGACCATTGAAGTAGCGACAGAAAGGAGATAAAGATGCAACAGTGCGGCAAAGAGACAAAGGTCAAATTGTTACCTGGTACGTCGTTACGCTAGGTGAGGTCAAGGTAAGTCGACTGAGGTTAGGTTTATATAATTCAAGAGATTTGGATTTTCTTCCTTATCTAACTTCATGTTTTTTTTTTTTTTTCATTTCCTTGTTTTCATTCTATATCTCCAAGCAATTTTTGATGCATTTTACTGATTTTATTTCCTAACCTCAGGCAATTTCTTATTTATTTTGATTTTCTTCCTTATCAAACTCCATGGATTTCTTTTCTGTTTCCTTGACTTTTTTCCATATCTCCTCAGGTAATTTATTCTGATCTACTTTATTGATTTTAATACCTCTATGACTTCAGGCAATTTATTTTAATGTATTTTATTTACTTTATTCCCTATCTGACTTCAAGCAACCTTCTTCCAATCAATTACCTTTCCTTAATTCCATATGGAGGTATAAATATCGATTTCCTTTATTCTGTGTCTGACTGGCGATTTTTTTTTCAATTTTGATTTTATTTCCAAATTGATTTCACACCCCCATAGGTGGCAGGAGTCAACTGCAAAAAGTTCCAAAAAAAAAAAAAAAAAAAAAAAAAAAAACGTAAAAAATTCGTTAAAAGGAAATAAAATGGTAAAATTATAAATAAATAAATATATATATATATATATATATATCTATACTGTTTATATATATATATATATATATATATATATATATATATATATATAGTATACGTGGAAAGTTAGGCCCCGTCGCTGTCATCATACAAGCATTACCTACCACTTCCCTCCTCTCTCTCTTCCCTCCATCTCTATATAATCTACAAATCATAGAAATTCCATATATATACGTAAAATAGCCTAAACAAACTTTCTATCGTGAATATTTGCAATTTACCTCTACCCCTACCCTGACCCACTCTGCCCACCCCCAACCCTTCCTCTCCTCCATTCATCCCTCCTCTCCCTCTCATTTTTCCCTCTCACTCTCTATCTCTAAAAACTCCTGATATCCCCCAAAATCGCCATATATACGTAAAATATCGGAAAAATACTTACCATCGCGATTATTTGTGATTTTCTCCGTCTATCATTTAATCCACTCACCGTCTAAACACACTGACGCGACAAGATGGCGTCGTATACCCGGGTCTTCTAAAACGTACTAAATTATTTCCTTTTACGTTCTAGGAATTATACTATTACTTCAAACTGTATGTACCGTTGGAAAATTGCAGAAAATAATTTATCTATAGGCGTCGGGAAGAATTAAGTTCATTATGTACCAATTTTTATACGATTGCCAATGGTTCCAACAACACAGAACACAAACTTTTTGAGAATTCTGGAAAATTTTTTGATATCACCTTCAAAATTACATCATTTCCCAATAACATTTTAATTCCCAAACTATATCTGCACAGGGGGATTAATAATTGACGTTCTATATATTATTAAATTCCGCCGAGAAAACGACTTCGCTTGTTATTTAAGGGTGAACTGAAGTATATTCTCCATCCCCCTCCCCGCCTTCAAATTAATCCTCTTAATACTATCTAACACCTTTTCCTAAGCGATTTATTTTGCTTACTATACTTTACTGTCCTCTTCCGTTATATAATCCCTTCCTGTACCACCCGAAACTTTTTCCTAAGCGATTTACTGTATTTTGCCTGTTACACCTTATTGCCCTGTTCTTTGTTACATAAATCCTTCCAGTGTTGTTTAACCCCTTTTCCTAAGCGATTTATTTTGCTCATTACACCTTACTGTCCTGTTATGTAATCCTTATTGGCTAACACGATTCCGTAAGCGATTTATTTGGCTTGTCACAACTTACTCCCGTTCCGTAAATCCTTCCAACATCGCTTATAATAGGGAAGAAATAAATCAATGATGGATCCACGTTAAGCATTTTATAAAACTAGACCGTATTCTTGTGAGGTTAGGAAGCTTACTAACACCTCTCCCTTACCGATTTATTTCCGATTCTGTTCCGTTACTCCAAACACCACTTCCTTACTGATTTATTTTGATTATTCCAAACATCGTAAACGGGACTGAATTCTAGCGTCAATATGAACCTTTAACACCTTTTCCTTAGCGATTTATTTCAGATACTGCTTTTATTATACTTGTGCAATTAGGAAGCTTACTACATCTCATCCTTACCGATTTATTTCCCATTCTGCTCCGTTACTATAGTGTTGCGTAACACCTCTTCCTAAGCGATTTATTTAGATAGTTCCAAGCATCTTATATATAAAACTGGACTGAATTCTAGTGTCAATATGAACCCTAACACCTCTTCCTTAGCGATTTATTTCAGACTCTGCTGTTATTAGGTTCTTGTGTGGTTAGGAAGCATACTAACACCTCTTCCTTACCGATTTATTTCCGATTCTGCTCCGTTACTATATTCCCGACTAACACCTCTTCCTAAGCGATTTATTTTGACTGCCAAGCATCTGATAAAACTGGACGGATTTCTAGTGTCAATATGATCCCTAACATCTTTTCCTAAGCGATTTATTGTCGATTCTGCTGCTACTATATTTTTGTGTGGTTAGGAGGCTTACTAACACCTTGTCCATAGCGATTTATTTCCGATTCTGCTGTTACTACGTTCTTGTGTGCTTAGGAAGCTTATTAACAACGCTTCCTTACCGATTTATTTGCGATTATGCTGTTACAATATTCTTGTCGTAGGGTAAGAAAGCTCCCTAACACCTCTTCCTAAGTGATTCATTTTTGGATATGGCTGGCCTTTGTATATCATTTATGCAGAGTATGGCGATATTGGAAGTATTTATGCAACAGAAGGTGTAAAAAGCAAAAGAAATCGCTTAGGGGAAGATGTTAATCAATGAGGATTTATGTAACAAAGAACAGGACAGCATGGTGTAATAGGCAAAATAAATCGTGTCAGGTGATATCAGAAGGATTTATGTAACAGTAAAGGATAATAACCAAATAAATCGTTAAGGAAAAGGTGTTAGGAGATACTAGAAGGATTTATGTAACAACAAAACAGTAATATGTAATAAGCAAAATAAATTACTTAGGAAACAGTGTTAGACAATAGTGGAAGGATTTATTGACAGAACATTACAGTACATTGCAACACGCAAAATAAATCACTTAAGGAAATGTCAGGCAATATTAGGAGGACTTATATAAGTGGACACAAAAGTGTAATAAGCAAAATAAATCGATTAAGAAAAGGTGTTAGGGATACTGGAAGCATTTATGTAACAGAGGAGGACAGTAATGTTATAAACAAAATAAATCACATAGGAAAAGGTGTTAGGCGATACCGGAAGGATTTATGTAACACAGAAGAGGACAGTTAGGTGTAATAAACCAAATAAATCACTTGGGAAAAGGTGTTAGGCGATATTGGAAGGATTTATGTAACACAGAAGAGGACAGTAAGGTGTAATAAACAAAATAAATCACTTAGGAAAAGGTGATACTGGTTTTGTGATACTGGAAGGATTCATGTAACAGTAGAGGTCAGTAATGTGTAATAAAATAAGTCTATTAGGAAAAGGTGTTAGGGAGCTTCCTTCACCTTCTGCTGTTTATTTCACATGCAGTTAGACAATACTACGGTTCTATATCCTTTCCATGGCACTTCGTGACTGGCATCATATTCTAGTGTTAATCTATAGCTACACTCTTTCCATAGCACTTCTTCGTGACTAGCATCGTATTCTAGTGTTTATCTATTGCTACACTTCTTTCCACAGCACTTCTTCGTGACTAGCATCATATTCTAGTGTTAAAAAGGCAATACTACGGCTCTACATCCTTCCCATAGCACTTCTTCGTGACTAGCATCATATTCTTGTGTTAATCTAATGTTGCATCTATCTATTGCTAGACGCCTTAATCCCATAAGGGGTGGTCACAAACAAATCGCCTCCATGTCACCCTGTCCCCTGCCATTTCACTGCTCTGCTCCCAGCTCACACCCCCCTCTCTCATATACCTCTCCACTCCATCCCTCCTCCTCATCCTTGGCCTCCTCCTCCCTCCACCTCACTCACACTCTCCTAGTTGGTCTCATATACAATACTTCTCCACTCCATCCCTCCATCTCATCCTCGGTCTCCCCCCTCCACCTCACTCTCACACACACACACACGCTCCTAGTTAGTCTCTACCTCCACTCCATCCCTACTCCTAAAATCACAAAACAACAACTATAATAATAATAATAATAATAGCAGCAGCAGTGGTGGTGGTGGTAGTAGTAGTGGTGGTGGTAGTAGTACTAGTAGTAATATAATAGTAGTAGCAGTAGTACTGTAGTAGTAGTAGTAGTAGTAGTAGTATAGCAGTAACATAATAGTAGTAGTAGTAGTAGCAGTAGTAGTAGAATATGGTGGTAGTAGTAGTAGTAGTAGAATATGGTGGTAGTAGTAGTAGTAGTAGTAGAATATGGTGGTAGTAGTAGTAGTAGTAGAATATGGTGGTAGTAGTAGTAGTAGTAGAATATGGTGGTAGTAGTAGTAGTAGTAGAATATGGTGGTAGTAGTAGTAGTAGTAGAATATGGTGGTAGTAGTAGTAGTAGTAGAATATGGTGGTAGTAGTAGTAGTAGTAGAATATGGTGGTAGTAGTAGTATAGTACTAGTGAATGCAGCTTGGTGCCTGTGGTCATGGGAATGCAGGGAGAAAGGAGAGAAATAGTAAAGTGGGAGATTAAAATGGCGGCCCCGGCTCAACCAGCAGTCACCATGGAGCAGGTGATGGAGGTTGGGAAGTCCATTGCGATGCACCTCCTGCAGCTCATGATAGAGTTTATACCAACCACGGTGCCGAAGGAACAGTTCCTGGCAAGGGCCAAATCAATCCTGGATGTGGAGACGGACAAGCTGTATCCTGGGGCGATACCCACAACATCACAGGCCACAGAACAGGAGCCATCACAGACAAAACTGATATCACAGGGCGAAGAACAGGAGGGTTCAGCTCCCACAGTTCCCGAGGGTGCCAGGGAGAGACCGAGGAACAGGTGCCAGCACAGCAATCGCCGGCTGCACTCACCAAAAGACCACAGTCGGAGCCGCAGTCGCCAGCGCTCCCCAGCGGACTCACGGGAGGCCCCACGGTCTCTGCATGTGCCGCAGGAGGAGTCGGGCACACGGCTCCAACTTTCCCCAGACCGGGGATCCCCACCTCCCTCAAGATCATGCAGTGGAACTGTGCGGGAGTACTGAAGAAGCTCTCACTACTCCAGGAGGCGGCAGTGAGGGACCAACCTCACGTGTTCCTTCTGCAAGAGACTCTGCTGGGGGAGAGATCCCCGTTCCGTCTGCCGGGATACACCACTCATCTCCTCCCTTATGTCCGGTGTATTACTAGAGGATGTGCCATTCTAGTCCAGGACCACATCGCTTTCACAGTGTGTGAGCCCGCTCCATTCTGTGGAACTGATGTAGAGGTTCATGGTGTGCAACTACAACTTGCTCAGTCGTCCCTCACGGTATACAATGTATACAGCAGACCCGGTGCTGCCCTGGAGTTGGGGGACTTGTTCTCCCAAGCTACTAGGGAGCCCGTGCTCTTTGGGGGCGACTTTAATGCGCACCATGACCTCTTGCAATCAACGCAAAGGTCCAATGAGGCAGGACGGCACATAGCCCTAGTATTAGAGGAAATGGCTGGTGTGTCTCTGTTGACGGATGTCACAGGACCCACTCATGTTAGGGGGGGGCGTCTGGATTTAACCTTCGTGTCGGATTCCTTAGTGGATTTGGCACGTTGGTCCATACACCCCACCCTCATGAGTGACCACTTTGCTATAGTTACTGAGCTAGGTTTAACTCCCCTCCCACCTCCTGACCCGCCACCACGGTGGGATGTGGAGAGAGCGGACTGGGCGGCTTTCGAGCGAGCTCTAGACGGCGCTTTTTCCTCATCCCCCCCCCCCCACAGACTTGGAGAGACTGGCGGATCAAGTAGCCTGTGTCTTCAGGCAAGCTGCCACAGAGGCAATCCCTCAGAGGCAGCGATTCTCGAGGTCATACCGGGACGGTTGGTTCTACTGTGACCGAGTCAGGGAGCTGAATAGGCGGCTGAATGCGGCGCGTCGAGATTACCGGCGGCGTCGAAACTCACCTCTTCGAAGACGCTTGGAGGCTGTGTCCCGACACGTCCTGGTTGAGAAGCGTCGCCTTCGGGAAGAGGCATTGGTTCGGTGGTGTCGGACTTTAGGACCTCACTCCACTCTCCGACAGATGTGGAGAAGGTTGCGGTCCATCACCGATCCCCGCCCCTCTCGTCCGCCGTCACACCCTGACCCGGCCTCAGAGGCTGACCGCCTGGCTAAACACTTTGCAGATCGCTCGGCCTCCCACAATCTCCAGAGGTCCGTTCTAGCCCAACAGGAGCAACTGTCGGACTCTCGTGCTGCGGTTATCCGAAAAGCTTGTGCTTGTCCTGATGTGGCGGATTGCCCCATCACAGATGATGAGCTCCAGGTAGCTTTGCGGCGCAGGGCTGACACTGCTCCTGGGCTAGACGGGCTTACTTATTCGATACTGTCCCATGCTGGAGATTGTGGAAAGAAGCGACTCTTAGATCTGATAAATCTCTCCTGGTCTGAGGGGCGATTACCGAGGTCGTGGAAGACTGCTGTCATCCACCCCATTCCGAAGCCAAACGACCCAGGCGCCATGCGTCCCATCTCCCTGCTCAGTTGTATAGGAAAGACAGCTGAGAGGGTAGTGAGGGCAAGACTTACATGGCGTCTGGGTCCACTACACCCGAGGATATTTGCTTACCATCACGGCCGCAGTGCAGCACACTGCTTGGCGTCTTTCCTCGGGGAGCTTCGGGGTGAAGTGGGGATGGCAGTCTTCCTCGATCTAGAAAAAGCTTTTGAGCTGGCAAGCCCCCTGGTTATTCTTAGTGCCCTTGTGGCTCGAGGGGTGGGAGGCAAACTCCTACAATGGATTCAGGACTTCTTCCTCGAGAGAACTGCCAGTGTCCGCTTCCAAGGACGTGTCTCCCCGTCATATTCACACGAAAACGGCACGCCTCAGGGCAGTGTCCTAAGCCCCATCCTCTTCAACATCTTGATGGAGGGGCTTTTAGATGTGAATTACGGCCGGGGAGTCACGCTTCTTACATATGCGGACGATCTGGTTCTAGTTTTCCCGAGAAGAGACTGCTACACACAAGCCAATGAAGCCCTCTCACGACTATACAGGAAGTCGGCGGAACTGGGGCTAAAGGTCAATATGGCGAAGACTCGCTATATGCCCTTTGGTCTCCGCCCACCGGCTTTTCCGTTGTTGCTGGGAGGGCAACCATTGACGTGTGTGACTACACATAAGTATCTGGGAGTGTGGATGGACGCGGGGTTAAAGTTCACAAGTCATATCAGGTACCTGCGAGAGAAGGCTAAGACTCGGATGGCAGCACTTCGATTTCTTTCTAGAAAGGGACTGGGGGCCTCGTTTGGGGTCCTCCACACCTTCTATGTGCACGCCATCCGGTCGATGGTCGACTACAGCACTATCTGTCTGACAAGCTTGCCCCCGAAAGTGGCTGGATCGCTGGAGGTGATTCAGAATGAAGCACTACGCATCATGCTCCGCGCCCCCATGTGGACCAGAATAGTAAACCTCCGTCTGGAAGGCGGCCTTCCCTCTTTGAGAGGTAGGGTTGTACTCCGGGCTACAGCAGTTGTCCTCCAGCTTGTGCAGCGTAGACCCCAGCTTGCGGTCTCAGCTCTGCTGACACGGTTGCTTGCCCGACCTCCAGATAATACACCTGGTAGAGACTGGGTCCGTGGGCTGGTTGCTGCGATGCATGGGCTGGGAGTGGCTGCTGGTATCTGTGAGGAACCAGATGCACCCTGTGTGGGCTACACTGACCCACCACCCTGGTCACCACCTTCTTTTGAGTTTGTTTGTCCGGAGGGGGGCAGGGCACGGGATTCCGTCCCTGCTCTCCTTCGGCAACGGGCTCTTGAGCGGGTGGAAGGGCTGCGGCATGAAAGGACCGTAGACTTCTACACTGACGGCTCAGTTACTGCAGGCGGAGCTGCTGGGGCAGCCTTCGTCTGTAAGAATGTGGTGGCGTCGTGGCGCCTTACACAGGATGTATCTGTCTTCCAGACGGAGCTTACAGCTATTCTGCAGGCTTTACGGCATGCCTACAGACAGAAATATGACAGCGTGGTGATTCATTCTGACTCACTCTCAGCGATCCAGACCATCCGTTCACGCTCCCTGGAGGACAATCAGTTCTTGTTGTCCTCCATTCACAAATATGCAGCTCGCATAGCAAGCCGTGGAAATAAGGTAATCTTCCACTGGGTGCCAGGGCACGTTGGTCTGGCGGGTAATGAGCGTGCAGATCAGGCGGCGCATTCTGCGTGCTCCCTCCCAGAGATCACTTTTGTTCTTAGGGAAGGTCCACGCAGAACACTTAATACAGCTAAGGCAACAGTGTGGCAGTGGGCTCGAGATGACCATCGTCTCTGTGTCACGGAAGCCTCCCGATCGGCTACCTGGTATGCGGTAGCCACGTGATATGAGCCACTGCCATCTCTGTCTGCCGTCCCCAATAATGTTCTTGTGCATCTGCGCCGCCTCCGTTTAGGATACCTGTCCTACAGTCAAATTGCTCATACCCGACCAGACCCATGTGAGCACTGTCACGAAGTGGAGGAAGAGCCACTCTTACATTATATCTTGAGATGCCCAGTCGCACATGCCTTCCGCTCGCGACTGGGTACCGACTTTATACGTACAGGGGTGGACATCACTGATGCCCCAGAGATTTTATCAAGAGTGCCACTCTCCACGCTGCTCCGGGTGGTGTCCAACTACCCTCCTCCTCGCTAATTTTATGATGATGCAAGCAAGGCATCCCACTTAACGGGCTCATGTTTGCCCGTACCTCAGTGCGCTGAGGTTAATATTCCACCACCACCACCACCTGGTGGACGAAGGAGTAGCGGTAGGTGGAAATGAAAGTAGTTGCAGGCTTAAACCAACTGGCAGCGAGGTCACAGGAGATGATGGTGTTTTTCAGTGTGTCAAAAATGGTGTCGTGCTAATTGTGACTTGGGGTAGGTAGTGGCGACCATCATCCACTCACTTGACGAAGTGCTGTCTACTTCTTCCTTCACCTTTATCATTCTTTTTCTATGCCTGCCCTCCTCTCTTTCTGTTTCTCACCATCATCCACTCACGATGTAGTGCTGCCTACTTCTTCCTTAGCCATTATTATTCTTTTTCTGTGCCTGCCCTCCTCTCTTCCTATTTCTCACCATCATCCACTCACTTGATGTAGTGCTACCTACTTCTTCCTTAGCCTTTATCATTCTTTTTCTGTGCCTGCCCTCCTCTCTTCCTATTTCTCACCATCATCCACTCACTTGATGTAGTGCTGCCTACTTCTTCCTTAGCCTTTATCATTCTTTTTCTGTGCCTGTCCTCCCCTCTTCCTATTTCTTACCATCATCCTCTCGATGTAGTGCTGCCTACTTCTTCCTTAGCCTTTATCATTCTTTTTCTGTGTCTGTCCTCCTCTCTTCCTATTTCTCACCATCATCCACTCACTTGATGTGGTGCTGCCTACTTCTTCCTTAGCCTTTATCATTCTTTTTCTGTGCCTGCCCTCCTCTCTTCCTATTTCTCACCATCATCCACTCACTTGATGTAGTGCTGCCTACTTCTTCCTTAGCCTTCATCATTCTGTGACTGTCCTCCTCTCTTCCTATTTCTTACCATCATCCACTCACTTGATGTAGTGCTGCCTACTTCTTCCTTAGCCTTTACCATTATTTTCTGTGCCTGCCCTCCTCTCTTGCTATTTCTCTCATCTTTCCTGTCACTTCTTATAGCTTTCCTTTCCTGTACAGGTGGCTTTACATTGAGTGACAAGCCATATGGTTTCTTGTAAGCCAAGAAATCATTTACAACGCTGGGTGGTAACCATATAACCAAACCAATAGTGCTCCCTACGTGTCAACAAGTGGGTTAGTGTAGGGTTAGTGCCCCTCCCAGTAAAACTAATAACTCAAAGTCAAATGGCCACCCCTCACAGGATTATGGCGTCTGGCAATAGATAGACAAATGGCCACCCCTTATGGGATTATGGCGTCTGGCAATAGATAGATAGCTAATTGTGACGGCATCCCGCTTCATGTATACAAATTCTTGATTGAGGAGAAAACAGGAGAACAACAGCATTGAACTGTAGCTACTGTAAGGCGGGGTGTGAGCAATTATCACAAATGGTCAATACGGGGAGACAACAATACAGTGAATGACTATATACTCAGTTTTTTTTGTTTTTTTTTATTGAGGCGAAGGTGCACTTGATGGGTTGATGATATTTGGCTGAATGCAACATGTCCAAAAAATAGTTCTATCTATCTATCTATAGCCCGACGCCCTAATCCCGCAAAGGGTGGCCGCAGACAAAACGCCTCCAAGTCGCTCTGTCACCCACCATTTGACTACCCTCCCCCCAATTCACCCTCCCCTCCTTCATACACCTCTCAACTCCATCCCTCCACCTCATCCTCGGTATACCCCTCCCTCTCCCCGCCTCCACCTCACCTACATACACCCTCTTAGTCAGTCTTTCATTCTCCATTGTCTCCACATGTCCAAACCACCTCAGTGTATTCCATCCCTCCACCTCATCCTCGGTCTCTCCCTCTCTCCATCTCACCTACATACACCCTCATAGTCAGTCTTTCATTCTCCATTCTCTCCACATGTCCAAACCACCTCAGAGTATTTCTCCTAATCTTCTCACTATTTACTAACCCACATTTCCCCCTCAGATATTTGTTCTCGGTTAATAATGCTAGCTTATGAAGTAACGTTGCAGTCAGCCAATAAACACCAATTTGTCAAGTGCATCTTCGCCTCAATTAAAAAAAAAAAATGAGTATAGGAGGCAGCAGTTTGAGAGAGAGTTGCCGGACAAGGTGGTAGACCAGGAAGGCGACAATACAGTGAAATGACTAGAAGAGAAGCTTGGACGTTGCTGGAAGGACACAAGTCAAGAGAGAGAGCAGTGGAAATGAGTTATTTAAGAGGAGCCTGTGGAGTCACATAGACAGACAGGCTGACAAATGAGGATACAAAGGAGCGTTGTGGTGTGGATGTGATAGGAAGCATTAGGAGGAATACACTGAGGTGGTCTGGCCATGTGGAGAGGATGGAGGGTGAAAGACTGACGAAGAGAGTGTATGTGAGTGAGGGGAGGGGGGGGAGAGGGAGGGGGAGGCCGAGGATGAGATGGAGGGATGGGGTGGAGAGGTATATGAGAGAGGGGGGTGTGAGTTGGGAGCAGGGCAGTGAAATGGTGAGGGACAGGGCGACGTGGAGGCAATTTGTTTGTGGCCACCCCGTACGGGATTGAGGCATCTGGCAATAGATAGATAGAACAGTGGGATGGGTGTTGTAGATACTGATGCAATTGTGAACAATAAGAGCTACAGGATGAGGAAAGCCGTAAAAATAATCTAGTCAAATTTAATGTTGAGATGGAAGGTGTGGACAGAACAGAACAAGTTGAGATGAATAAAAGATAAACAAGATAGGAAGATGGTAAGAATGAACCACAGTCAGTAAAGGTGGACTCTATCAATTTATCAATCTACCCATCCATCCATCATTTGCAAATGCTACTGGTAAATTTGCAGGATTTTTGACTGACCATGACTATACCCCAAACCAGAGGAAAAACAGGTAGGCATTGCTGGAGGAAGTGAAACAAAGAGCGAGAGAGAGAGGACCAGTCAGGAAGGTATATATACAGAGTGAGAGGTACAAAAAAACCTCTAGATAAAGAAGACTCAGAAAAAAGGTAACTGCATCACATCCAAATCAAAATAAGTTAGAGATGACAAGGAGCAGAAAGTTAGGTAGTTACAGTGTGAAGAGGAAAATGTACTCAGTGTGGTACACCAATCCAGTCTCTCAACTAAATAAAATGGAGAAATTATTCTTGTGGTTGAGGTGTACCCCAAATCTACTATAGTCTAGCTGATTGACCTGTGCAGCTGAGATGTATGGCGCAAGTAGGGTGTGTTTAATATGCGGCTGCTGATTGGCCGCCGATGATGTCAATGAAGTAAATGCAGGCATGTATTGTTGTGCAACATGTGGATATAGGTGTACACTGTGGGTGGATATTATAGCGCAACATGTGGACATAGGTGTACACCGTGCGTGGATGTAGTGCAACATGCGGACGTGGATGTACACTGTGGTACACCGTGGGTGGATAATTTATTTCAAACGTCACTCATCATTTTATGAAATTTTAATCAACTTTAATTTTCTTTTACAAGTCAACTTTTAACCCCTTAACCGCGGGGCGTCACTTTTGTGATTCTGTGTTATTTTGAATTCGCCCGGGCTTTCAAGTGGTGGCTTGTATCATCTATCAGTACTGCCAGTGTCCAACAATAGTCAGCGCTGCTAATGTTACCTGTACTCCCATCCATTGTTGACAATTTAGCCATTTTTCTCCTGTCCTTGACTCCCCCCCTCCTTACCTCCCCTCCATTATCCTCTCCTCCTGCCTGATCAGCTGCGCTGCGCTACACAAATGCTGGATGGATATTTCTACTCATTTTATCCAATGAAATGTGCCCTTTGCCCTATTCTTATACAAAATAATATATAAAAGAAAGAGAAAAGGTAACATACTGCCATACATCTAGAATGGGCTAATTATCACCTGGCAACACCTCACGGTACTCGCTTGCTAATTTTCGCTGTTTATTTACCCTTCAAATATGCCGTATGACCTGTTCTCATAATAAAAATATATACAAGAAAGGAAGGGAGAAGCCTAAGTGATATTTACATTCACCTGGAACTACCTAATTTATTATGTATTATCTAGATTTCCCGCCAATCATTTCATAGCGTATATATTAGCAGCTGTCACCATGCTGACATTGGCAGCATTGCACTCCCCCTAGGCCACCACAGTGTTCAGTTTACTGTCGTCTTTCAAGATGAAACCACGTCGGATTCGCGCCTGTCCAATTCCACCGCTTTGTAGCCCCATGCAAAGGGCCCTGTGACCTCTACCCCCTACTAAACCTCGTGTGGAAAGGGGTAAAGGGCTAAGTGACTGTTGTGGAACGTGAATTGGCTAATTTATCAATGATAATGATGGACAGTGACCACAATCTTTCTGGTGACTAAAACAGTGCAAGTGGAAATGTAAATAATGTGTAAATAATGTGTAAACAGCAAGTGAAAGCAATGAATGTAAATATAAGAACAGTGGAAAATAGTTTTATAAGTTACTGCAAGTGACAGTGCATAACACAGTGTAAATAAAATTGAAATGTAAATAAAAGAGAATGTAAATAGAAATGTAAATGAGTAGTAATATATGAATACGAGTATATATACTAGGAGTAATGAAAGTGAAAGTTTCACTCTAGCATGTATGAATACTGGGCGTAATGAAAGTGAAAGTGACAGAGTCGCTCTCAACGCTAGTATACAGAACGAGAAAGTGAATGCCTGGAGTGAAAATAAACTATTAGTACTGAAAGAAACTTATAAATATTGTATATACAGTATAAATAAGTGTAATAAAGTACTAGGAATATAAAGTGTGTGTGTGTTTATAAATAATAAATGACAGCTCTGCCTCAGAATACCATCGGGGAACCAGTACGGGAGGAAAGCTTGTATGCGCTCATAATTTACATTGCTTTCACATTTTTTTTTTTTTTTAATATGGATTCCAAACTACTTGAAATTCATAGAATAGTGTTTGTAGTTATAATATCAGGCAGTGGTAACCATATTACGGGGTGTGGGGAAGTGTAAAGTGGAGACTTTGTTACCCAACTTCAGAGGTCTCCACAAGTCGTACGGTAGACGACAAAGGCTCAACAAATATCCCAGGGGAAAGCTGAAGGTATGTGCCATATGAAAATATAATTTTAATATTCTAGGACTAATAACTGATTTTTGGCAAATATTTTTAAAAAGTCAGTCGGAGCGCGAATATCCTCGCGGGACGCACAAGGAGCGCAAAAACAACCCTGCGGTGTAGGGGTTAAAGCTAATTTTGACATCTTCAGCTTCGGAAATTATTCCATATTTAATATGGCAGCTTGTATTGATGGCGGTTAAAAATGTGTGTGTTAAAATAAGAAGAGGTGTAGATTTGAATCACCGGTGGCCAATCAGCAGCCGCGATTCAAACACATCATTCTCAGCTCAGGCATCTCAGCTGCACAGGTCAATCAAACAGACTATAGATATGTCCCGACTCCTGCAGAACATAAAATTCCGGGGTATGAGTTATATGTCAAAATGCAGTAGCTCAAAAATGGAGGTGGGGAGGTATATTGGCAAGTGAGAGAAAAGTTAGCACAGACTTTGAGGAAATGCTGTGGATTACACTGTACATGCGAAATAATGAGAATAGTATTACAGGCTGTGTGTACGGAAGTCCAAACAGTACCCTTGTCAACAAGAAACTGAGGAAGCTACTGACCGAAATTGGGGAAAATAGGACTGCATCTATTCTGACAGCTGGGGATTATAATTATCCTGGCATTAACTGGACAAACTAGACAGTCAAAAGTAGCACGGATTCAGAGGATTTTAAGTTTGTTGCGATGCATACTTATACCAGCATGTGAGGCAGGAAACTCGTGGCAGGGGATCAGATGTACACCCACACAAAAAATATTCGTTACCCTTGTGGTGTGGTACAATATGACATAAGGACCAAGGGTTCTGAACTACTGCCAGTACCAAATGAACACAGTTTCACTTTTACAAATCATTTCAGAGTTCATCGCCCCAGAGGTAACGATAATTTTTTTGGGTGTACAGCACTTGCTATACTTGATAACCACTAGTGAACAGCACGTGGTTTCTAATGTCGAGCACGTCACTCCACTGGGTAAGAGTGATCACTGCTTGCTAATGTTTAACCTACATTGCAAGGCAGAGAAAATAAAAAAGAATAGGAGGAGATATCTTTACGACACAGGAAATTATGGGGAAATTCTGGCCTTATTTGACAGGGATTGGAGCAAAGAATTGTGGTGTGGATGTGGATGTGATAGGAAGCGTTAGCAGGAACACACTGAGGTGGTTTGGCCATGTGGAGAGGATGGAGGGTGAGAGACTGAAGAGGAGAGTGTATGTGAGTGAGATGGAGGGGGGGAGAGAGGGAGGGGGAAGCCAAGGATGAGATGGAGGGATGGAGTGGAGAGGTACGGTATATAAGAGAGAGGGGGGGTGTGATGTGGAAGCAGGGCAGTGAAATGGTGGGGGACAGAGTGATGTGGAGGCGAATTGTTTGTGGTCATCCCGTACGGGATTAAGACGTCTGGCAATAGATAGATAGATAGAAGCACAATGGGAGAAACCTGAGAATTTACTGAAGATGCACAGGAACCGTATGTGCCTAGACGAATAGCAAGGACAGGAAAGAAAGGACGGTAGGAGAAACTGGATGATGAAACATATCTCAAGGTTAAGAAAAAACACAGAGCATGGCAAAGATTTACCAAAAGCAGAGAGCCGGGAAAGTACAAGGAATATACCAAACTTAGAAACCAGGTAAGAAAAAGGACACGCGCCAAAGAGAGGAAGCGTGAGAAACAGACAGCAAGACATCTTTGGAGGTTTGTCAGAGAACGAATTAAGGTAACAACAGGAGTAGCAGATCTGAAAAAGAGCAGGACAGGATGGGTATATAACAAATTCAGATAAGGAAAGCTCAGGTTTTGGCTATTTTGGTAGTGTTTACACCACTGAGCCTGAGGGGACAATACAGAGTTTGGAGGCAAGGTGTGGCACAAATCACGTGAGAACATAAAAATCAATCTGGAGGTAATCAGGAGGAAACTGGAGCATATGCAGATCAGATAAATCACAGGGACTGGACAATATACAATGAATTAAGTTTTTCATACACGGACTCCAATCGCGTCATTAAACACCATGCTGTACAACGCACCATGATGCACATCGTGTTGAACACACAAGTTTCCCGCCGATGTGTGTCATATTTTGGTATGTTTTTTTACCCGATTTGTGTCATGATGCGCTTTACAGATTAAGCAATCTAACGACTCAAACCACCTGCGCCTGAGAGGGTTAAGCAGAGAGCTGAGTGTGCCCTTGGCTATATTATTAACCAATTCACTCAACAGTAGTAAGATACCGAACATTTGGTGACAGGCTAATGTAACAGCAATATGCAAAATAAAAACGCAGTCAACGAGACCCAAGTAATTATAGCCCCATTAGTTTCATGACAGTTGTGTGTAAAATCTATCTATCTATTATCTACCTATTGCCAGACGCCTCAATCCCGCATGGTGTGGCCACAAAAAAATCGCCTCCATGTCGCCCTGTTCCCCGCCATTTCACTGCCCTGCTCCCAGCTCACACACCCCTCTCTCATATACCTCACCACTCCACCCCTCCATCTCATCCTCGGCCTCCCCTTCCCTCTTCCCCTCTCCACCTCACTCACATACACTCTCCTCGTCAATCTCTCACTCTCCACATGGCCAAACCATCTCAGTGTGTTTCTCCTACCGCTTCCTATCACATCCACATCCAAACCACAACGCTCCTTCACTTCCTCATTTGTCAGTCTCTCTCTCCACGTAACACCACATCCAAACCACAACACTCCTTCACATCCTCATTTGTCAGTCTGTCTTTCCACGTAACTCCACATCCACATTCATACCACAACGCTCCTTCACTTCCTCATTTGTCAGTCCCTCTCTCCACGTAACTCCACATCCGCATCCACACCACAACGCTCCTTCACTTCCTCATTTGTCAGTCTCTCTCTCCATGTAACTCCACATCCACACCACAACGCTCCTTCACTTCCTCATTTGTCAGTCTGTCTCTCCACGTAACTCCACATCCACATTACAACGCTCCTTTATATGATGGGTGTAAATACAAGGACCTTTGTAAAGTTGGATCACGTGTCCTTTAAGTACTTGCACCCAGCTCTAGTCACAAGCCACCTAGAATATGGCAATTCAGTTTGGTCACCACACAAAGAAAGATATTACTTCAGTGGAAAACGTTTAGAGGAAGGCAATCAAAATGCTACCTGGATTATCCCGTTAACTGCTGTATACAGCCTGGGTTGTTCCAAGTGCGGCTGCTCAATACAGCCCTGGCTGCGCAGGTGAATTACGAATATAGTGCCATGGTGACCAAGGCCGACCCATGCAAACATGTTTGAGCCTTCAAAACCAAAACCGAAACCTAAAAAGAAACGAAAACCATACATTCCAATAGGGAATCAGACACTGATGTTAATCCCTGGCTTTACCAAGGTAAATATTAAGCTAATATTTCGTTACTATATACTCTGGCATGTTCTCTCTTACTTCCTATGACAAAATTTGGCCTTTGGCAAATTTCATTTTTACCCCATGTCTGCGCACCACCAACACCTCCAAAAAACGGCCATGCGCAGTTAACAGGATAAATTTATCATACAAGGAATGCCTGCAAAACCTTGAGCTTCCTACACTAGTATATAGAGACTTGAGGGAGATACAGTTTAAGTATTCAAAGTCATCAAAGGCATTTATGACTACACAGCATCACCGAAAGTACATATTAGAGCAGATGGAATTACAAGAGGACATTCATACAAGATGGAGAAAATAAGGAGCAATACCAAAATTTGACTAGTATTTTACTGTGTGTGGTGAATGTATGGAACAGTAGTAGTAGTAGTAGTAGCAGTAGTGGTGGTAGTAGTAGTAGTAGTAGTAGTAGTAGTAGTAGTACCAGTAGTAGTAGTAGCAGCAGTAGTAGTAGTAGTAGTAGTTGTAGTAGTAGCAGTACTAGTAGTAGTAGTAGTAGTAGTAGTAGTAATAATAATAGTAATAGTAGTAGTAGTAATAGTAGTAGTAGTAGTAATAGTAGTAGCAGTAGTAATAGCAGTAGTAGTAGTAATAGTAGTAGCAGTAGTAATAGCAGTAGTAGTAGTAGTAGTAGTAGTAGTAGCAGCAGCAGCAGTAGTAGTAGTAGCAGCAGTAGTAGTAGTAGTAGTAGTAGTAGTAGTAGTAGCAGCAGTAGTAGTAGTAGTAGTAGTAGTAGTAGCAGCAGTAGTAGTAGTAGTAGTAGTAACAGCAGCAGCAGTAGTAGTAGTAGTAGTAGTAGTAACAGCAGCAGCAGTAGTAGTAGTAGTAGTAGTAGCAGTAGTTGTAGTAGTAGTAGCAGTAGTTGTAGTAGTAGTAGTAATAGCAGTAGTCATAGTAATAGTAGTCGTAGTAGTAAAACATCTACCACTCACCTCAAGTAGTTCAAGTAGCTACCACTACTCCCCCTCGAGGCTGGAGGACGACTCGAAGGTTTGGAGAATCACCACAAGTCCTCAGGTGATGTTGAGGACGAGATATGGAGATCGAGGATGAGGTGTGGTGTGGTGTGGTCGAGGGCGAGAGATATAGAGATCGAGGGTGAGGTGGTGCGGTCGAGGGCGAGAGATATAGAGATCGAGGGTGAGGTGGTGCGGTCGAGGGCGAGGTGTGGTGGAGAGAGAGAGCCTTCCTCAGCCTTGAACTCTTCGTCGATCTTCAGCTCCTTGATTGAACTCTTCCTCGACCTTCATCTCTTCCTTGGCCTTGTACTCCTTCATGGAACTCCTCCTCGACCTTGAACTCCTTCATTTAACTCCTCCTCGATCTTCAGCTCCTTGATTAAACTCCTCCTCTGCCTTGAACTCTTCCTCGACCTTGATCTCTTCCTTGGCTTTGAACTCCTCCTCGGCCTTGCACTCCTCTTCGGCCTTGAACTCTTCCTCAACCTTCATCTCTTCCTTGGCCTCCACACCTTCCTTATCCTTGAGGTCATAATGACAGCTCTCCACACTGCTCGACCTCTGGCAGCCTCCCTATTCCGTGCCTTATCCTTGAGGTCACACTATCCATGCTGCTTGATCTCTGGCAGCCTCCTTATTCAGTGCCTTATCCCTGATGTCTCTCTCTCCATGCTGCTTGATCTCTGGCAGCCTCCTTATTCAGTACCTCATCCCTGAGGTCTCTCTCTCCACCCTGCTCGATCTCTGGCAGCCTCCTTATTCAGTGCCTTATCCCTGAGGTCACACTCTCCACGCTGCTCAATCTCTGGCGTCCTTTATCCACGCTGCTCGATCTCTGGCAGCCTCCCTATTCAGTGTCTTATCCCTAAGGTCACACACTCCACTCTGCTTGATCTCTGCCAGCCTCTCTCCCTCTCCTCCGCATCTCATGAAGGAAGGATGGTGAGGGAGGGAGGGAAGGGGAAGGGGGAGAGGAAGTTTAGCCAGCCGTTCCTGTAAATAGTTAAAAACTATTATATTTTTATTTGAGAGAGAGAGAGAGAGAGAGAATCAGCCTAACAATACCTATAATAAGCTTAAAACCTTCAGTATACAGTCAACTTCACTACATGAGTGGATGGTTACACGTTCTTAACATCTACATAGCTAAGATTTAATCCAGTCTATAGCATGGCAGTTTTTCAAGCATATATTCTCAGTCCTACATCAAGTGAGTGGATGGTTATACGAACACTTACCCAGCAGATGTGGGGATGGTTCTTTGGATGTATTTTCCTCTTCTTCCTCCTCCTCCTCCTCCTCCTCTTCTTCTTCCTCCTCCTCCTCTCTCTTCTTCCTCTTCTTCCATCAATCTGAAACAACAAGCTAACTTTAGTGCAACATTACATGAGTGGATGGTTACGTCAAAGTAACTTGCATCAGTTTAGAACAAAACCAAATATTTAATACAAGGAAGTATTTAACAATCATTGAAAAGGCTTTATACATCAAGTGAGTGGATGGCTACAGGTAAAAATGAACGATCAACAACTTCCTCAATATAAAACGTAACTTTAAACAGTGATACATCAAGTGAGTGGATGGTTATGTCAAAATGAACAATCAGCAAATTCTGCAATCTAAAATGCAACCTTAAAAAGAGATACATCAAATGAGTGGATGGTTACTAGTCAGACTTCAATGTTTAACAATTCATATTTTTTCAAATAGCCTAGAACAAAAACCAAACCCGTGCTACATCAAGTGAGTGGATGGTTACACGTCACAGCTAACCAATGCTCTTTCTTCCTCCTCCTCCCTCATTTTCCTCTTCCTTCTCCTCTACCTCCTTGCCTGGAAAGAAGTCAAAACTCAGTGATACATCAAGTGAGCGGATGGTTACATCAGAAATAACAATCAATTAGCATCAAATTAAGAACTAGCTTAAAATGATACATCAAGTGAGTGAATGGTTACAAGTCATAATTAACAAGTGCTCAATTGACATCAAATTAAAAACTAGCTTCAATAACTGACATCAAGTGAGTGGATGGTTAGAAGTCAAAGAAGTCGGCCTAATCAAAATTACTTACCCATGTCGAACAACCTCAAAAGTATACATGAAGTGAGTGGATGGTTAAAAAAAATTATAGAGTGGATGGTTAAAAATAGTGAGTGGATGGTTACTTAAAAAAAATAATAGAGGTTGCATCAATAAAAAACACAAGCTTAAAAATCCTTATCCATGAATTAAGTGGATGGTTACCAATCACAGCCTTCTTCCTTCCTCTCTCTCTTCCCTCTTCTTCTCAGTCTAATAGCCTGGAATAAAATGTTTGAATTTAACATTATTGCTTATAAAAACAGTAGTTGTAGTAGTAGTAGTGGTAATAATAATAATAATAATAGTGGATGTACTAATGACAGTGGTAGCAGCAGTAGTAGTAGTAGAGGTAATAAAATAATAATAATAATAATAATAATAATAATAATAGTAGTAGTAGTAGTAATAGTCATCGTACTACTAAATACTAAATAACAGCAGTAATAATAATAATAATAATAATCGTATAATAATAATAATAATAATAATAATAATCGTATAATAATAATAATAATAATCGTATAATAATCGTATAATAATAATAATAATAATAATCGTATAATAATAATAATAATAATAATAATAATAGCCGTAATAATAATAATAATAATAATAATAATAATAATAATAGCCGTAATAATAATAATAATAATAATAATAATAATAATAAGCTGTCAACCTGTACCCTAGAACCACTACCTCCATTCTTGCCGGTTAAGGAAGCTCCCTAACACCTCTTGCTTAGCAAATAATTTTTGGATATGGCTGGTTAATATCCTTTTGTATGTTATTTATGCAGAGTGTGGCGATAGTGGGAGGATTTATTTAACTCCTAAGTGGACAGTAAGGGGTAATAAAAAAATAAATCACTTAGGAAAGGGTGTTATGCCATATTGGAACGGCTTACATTAACAAGTGGAGAGTAAAGTCTTATAAATCCAATAAATCACTTGGTAAAGGGTGTTAGGCGATATTGGAAGGATTTACATAACAAAAATGGATAATAAGGTTTAAGACAAAATAAATCGCTAAATAAAAGGTGTTAGGGAGCTTTCTTACCAGACAAGAATTCAACCCCTCCACTCGTCCATAGCAGACAAAGGAATGACGGTGCCGGCTGCCGCTCCCCCCCCCCCTTCCGGCACCACCAACTGCCAGACGCAAAATTCAAATCTTTTAAATATCCCTAATTCGTTTATTCCGTTACTAATTGTGGATTCTAGTTATCAAATAAATAATATATAATAGATTTAACATCGCAATAGTGTGATATAAACGATAATAACGAAGATAAAGGAGATAAATGCGAGTAAGCCGTTTGAGCCTTTCCAACTGCCAGACGCAAAATTCAAATCCATTAAATATTCCTAATTCGTTTATTCCGTTACTAATTGTG
The DNA here is from genome assembly GCF_032717465.1 of Coenobita brevimanus. Lineage (NCBI taxonomy): Eukaryota > Metazoa > Arthropoda > Malacostraca > Decapoda > Coenobitidae > Coenobita > Coenobita brevimanus. The sequence continues at coordinate 16,826,037 of NC_137028.1, forward strand.
GATTCTAGTTATAAAATACATAATATATCATTAAACAACAATACAGTGAGAGATAAGTAAGAATAACGAGAGATACATAAAAATCACGAAGACAAGCATGTTATCTCGTTTCAAACCTCCGAACTGACACACGAAAGATTCAAAACCACTAAATGAACCAAATTCGTTTATTCCGTTACTACCTGTGGATTTTAATTGTCAGATAAATAATATATCATTTATTTATGAGTCACAATGAGATATAAACGATAATTACGAAGATAAATGAGAGTAACGAGGATACGTTTATAATACCGTAAAAACCTTTTCGTCCAACTGCCAGACGTAAATTCAAATGCAATAAATATCCCTAATTCGTTTATTACGTTACTAATTGTGGATTCTAGTTATCAAATAAATAATATCATTTATTAAAGAGTCTGACAGTTGGATATAAACGATAATAACGAAAATATGAGATAAATGAGAGCAAGCCGTTTCAAACTTTCCAACTCCCAAACCAACGATTCAAATCCACTAAATATCCCTAAGTCGTTTTTTTTTGTTACTAATTGTGGATTCTGGTTATCAAATAAATAATATATCATTTATTACACAACGACACAGTGATAAGTAACAATAACGAGAAACAAAAATAACAAAGACACGCACATCATCTCCTTTCACTCTCTCCAACTGCCAGACGTAAAATACAAATGCAATAAATATCCCTAATTCGTTTACTGTTACTAATTGTGGATTCTAGTTATCAAATAAATAATATATCATTTATTAAAGAGCTTCACAGTGAGATATAAACGATAATAACGAAGATAAATGAGATAAATAAGAGTAGGCCGTTTCAAACTTTTCAACTCCCAAACCAACGATTTAAATCCACTAAATATCCCTAATTCGTGTTTTCCCGTTACTATTCGTGGATTCTAGTTATCAAATAAATAATATATTATTTATTAAACGACACAGTGAGATAAATAAGAATAACGATAAATAATAACGAAGACACAAACATCATCTCGTTTCAAACTTTCCAACTACCAAACGAACTATTCAAATCCACTAAATGAACCTAATTGTTTTCTCAGCTACTTTTTATGGATTTTTAAGAATCAAATAAATAATAAACGATTAATTTAAGATTGCCAAACTGATAAATAAATAAATATAACGAAATTAAGCTTAGTATATTATTCCGTTTGAATTTTCCAACTGCCAAACGTGATTTAAATAGGTAATTCAAATTTCCCGCTACTTTTATGTATTTTAACTGTGTGTGTGTGTGTGTGTGTGTGTGTGTGTGTGTGTGTGTGTGTGTGATAGATAGATAGATTGCCAGAAAGAGTGAATAGAAATCTTACCTGCGTGTGTGTGTGTGTGTGTGTGTGTGTGTGTGTGTGTGATAAATAGATAGATTGGCAGAAAAAGAGTGAAGAGAAATCTTACCTGCATGTGTGTGTGTGTGTGTGTGTGTGTGTGTGTGTGTGTGTATCTTTGTGCAAGTGTGATAGATATAGATAGATTGGCAGAGAAATGGAATGAGTGGAAATGTTATCAAATAAAAAATAAACGAATTATTACTGATGGCTTTATGAAATTTAATCTACGAAGCTGTTCCTGTTTCAATGCTTCATGAAACGCAAAACAGAACCCACAGACTCTAGACTAAGTTCCCTATTGATGGTTGTCACGTAAAATTCGATATTATTGGTAGGTAGAACTGGTAAGTAGAATTGGTTGGTAGGTAGAACTGGTTGGTAGGTAGAACTGGTTGGTAGGTAGAATTGGTTGGTAAGCAGAACAGGTTGGTAGGTAGAACTGGTTGGTAGGTAGAACTGGTTGGTAGGTAGAATTGGTTGGTAGGCAGAACTGGTTGGTAAGTAGAACTGGTTGGTAGGTAGAACTGATTGGTAAGTAGAACTGGTTGGTAGATAGAACTGGTTGGTAAGTAGAACTGGTTGGTAGGTAGAAATGGTAAGTAGAACTGGTTGGTAGGTAGAACTGGTTGGTAAGTAGAAATGGTTGGTAGGTAGAACTGTCGGTGGGTAGAATTCGTTGGTAGGGAGAATCGCTTCCTTGCTTCACTGCTACATGCAGCACGAGATCGAACCCGCAGACTAATTTTCCTATTGGTGGGTGTTACAGAACTTCACCTGGTTGGCCGGCCGTATGGAGGAACGAGGGTATATAAGGACGGAGGGAGGGCGGCCAGCTCATAAAATAAGTCGCAACTAGACAAGCAACACGATCCTAGGAGCAATACTCTTCCGATTTGCTGGTAAGAATGTTTGACAAATTTCGTTATTTCTGTTTGGTGATTAATTTTGAGAGGATGGAATGGAGAGGGGAGGGTGTGAGTTGGGGGAAGGGCAGTGGAGTGGAGTTGGACAGGATGCCATGGAGGCGACTTGTTTGGGGCCACCCCTTGCAGGATTAAAGAGTCTGGCAATAGTAAGTGGATGATTCTCGGGGATGGAGAGGTACATGAGAGAGGGGTTTGTGCTGGGTGTAAGTTGGTGGAATGGCAAGGGACACGGTGATATGGAGGCGATTTGCTTGTAGCCACCCCTTAATGTAACTATACTGAATATTTACTTAACTTCAATAACTCTGAACCCTTGGAATGCTTTACTGGAGCCCTTACTGAACTTCTCTGTGCTTTAATATTGTCTCTTCGCTTGCAGATGGGGGCGCTATGGAGGATTTGCGGTGAGGAAAATCGAAGGGTTATAAATCTACAGTGAATATCTACGGTGCGGGAAGAATCTACTGGTCTTATCTACGGTTAAAGTCTACAGAGTGACTCTACTAGTGTTGAGGGAGGAGTGGAAAAAACTTGGGCTGGAATTCTGTACAGCATTCTTCAATAAAACATAAAATTACTTATAATTTAATACGTATTACTTTATTTCCTTCACTTTATACTGTAGTGTTTGTAAGTAAAGAAATAAATACTTTAAGACATGGATGTAATGCCTCCTACTCCTTGGTTATTAGTCAAAATAAGCGAGGTTTCGTGGTAATGAGTTCTATTGTTTTCTATGGATTTAAGTTGGAATTCTGTCTCTCTCTCTCACTTTATCAATCTCTCTCTCTCTCTCTCTCTCTCTCTCTCTCTCTCTCTCTCAAAATATCTATAGTCGATTACTTTAAAAGGAGTCTTGAGAGACTAAAGCCCCGTCCACACGAGCGGGCAATGCCCGCGGGCACAAGCGAGCAGTTTGCCTGTTGACGGGCTCACCGCTTGTGCCCGCGGGCAAATGCGTAAATTGCCACGGGCAATTTACGCATTTGACCGCGGGCACAAGCGGTGAGCCCGTCAACAGGCAAACTGCTCGCTTGAGCCCGCGGGCATTGCTCGATCGTCTGGACGGGCCTTAACGAGGAAAGTGAGGTGGAGTGGAGGGGAGGGAGGGGAAGGCCGAGGATGAGGGATGGAATGGAAAGGTATGAAAGACAGAAAAGGAAGGTATATATAAGGTGGAGGGGGAGGCCAAGGATGAGATGGAATGGAGGTATATGAGAGACTGACGAGGAGAGAGAGGTGGAGGAGGGGAGAGGGAGGGGGAGGCCAAGGATGGGATGGAGAGGTATACGAGACTGACGAGGAGTGCGTGACGTGGAGGGGAAGAGAGGGAGGGGGAGGCCAAGGATGAGATGGAGGAATGGAGAGGAGGTATGAGACTAATCTGGAGAGTATTTGAGAGGTGGAGGGAGAGACCAAGGATGGGATGGAGTGGAAGTATGAGATAGAGGGGTGTGAGGGTATATGAGGGGTGTGTGAGCTGGGAGAGGGGGAGTGAAATAGCGAGGGACGGTGACATGGAGGCGATTTGTTTGTGGCCACCCCTTACGGGATTTAAGCCCTGTCCACACGAGCGGGCAATGCCCGCGGGCACAAGCGAGCAGTTTGCCTGTTGACGGGCTCACCGCTTGTGCCCGCGGGCAAATGCGTAAAGTGCCCGTGGCAATTTACGTGGCAATTTACGCATTTGCCCGCGGGCACAAGCGGTGAGCCCGTCAACAGGCAAACTGCTCGCTTGTGCCCGCGGGCATTGCCCGCTCGTGTGGACGGGGCTTAAGGCGTCTGGCAATAGATAGACACAGACAGACTCCCATCATTACTAACCACAGGAGGATAATAGGGAGGAGGACTAAGTAGGTATAGTGTAGGTGTGTAAGTAGGTATGGTATGGTGCGGTAGGTAGATGGGTAGGTAGGTAGGTAGGTAGATATGGTGGAGGTATGTCGCAGAGGTATATGGTAGGTAGGTACTCTCTCTCTCAAATATCTATCCCTCCTTCCACTTCTTTCTTCTCCCTCCCTCCCTCTCTCTCTCTCAAATATCTATCCCTCCTTCCACTTCTTTCTTCTCCCTCCCTCCCTCTCTCTCTCTCAAATATCTATCCCTCCTCCCACTTTTCCTCTTTCATCTCCCTCTTCCTTTCATTCTCTCTCTCTCTAACTTCCCACAAAGGCCTTATACTGTATGGTTTCTCAAAATAATTCGCTTTTCTTTACCGACTATTTTATTTGGTGTGTGTGTGTGTGTGTGTGTGTGTGTGTGTGTGTGTGTGTGTGTGTGTGTGTGTGTGTGTGTGTGTGTGTGTGTCCCCCCTCCCGTTCTTAAGCCTCAATATTACAGACAAAATTCTCTTTCTCTCTCTCAGCTGATAACTAAGGTCAAAATACCGCTCTCTCTCTCTCTCTCTCTCTCTCTCTCTCTCTCTCAAAGGTCAGAGTTATTTTTGTCTCATCTTCATTTGTTTCCCGAGAGAGAGAGAGAGAGAGAGAGAGAGAGAGAGAGAGAGAGAGAGAGAGAGAGAGAGTGAATTAACCGTAGAGGAAAACAAAAGTAAAATTTTTCTTTCTTCAATCTATAATACCCAGGATAAGTCGCAACGGAAACGGTCTTACGAACCTTCCGACAAGACATCACGTTCAACTTTAATATAATAAAGGAATGGATGGAAAATGAGAGACTGACTAGGAGTATAAATACATTTATAGCAGACAGGATACATATACAGTAGATATACATACGTCTAGATATACATACATATATTAAATACGTACATACATGTAGGCAGAAAAACATACATAGGTATACATAAGTACACAGATATACATGATACAAACATATTTAATACGTACATACATGTAGACAGAAAAACATACATACGTACATAGATATACATACATACATTAAATACATACATATAAGCAGAAAAACATATAGATATACATAGATGTGCATATTATACAGTACATACATATACATACATACCGTACATAAAAATACATACATATACAGATTTACACTTACGTAAATACATACATACATACATACATACACACAAATAGATACACAGATGGAGATAGGTAGACAAATAGATAGACAGATAGATAGATAGACGGACTGGTACTGAGACAAATAAGTAGAAGATTGATAGATAAAATACAGTAAAAAAAATATGTAATTATTCTCTCTCCATTTATCCAGCTCTTCAGTTTTCCCTTCTCTTTCTTCTTCCCTTCCTTCTACTCTCTCTCTCTCCATTTATCCTATTTTCCTTCTTTCCTTCCCTCTTCTACTCCCTCCCTCCCTCCCTCTCTCTCCATTTATCCTATTTTCCTTCTTTCCTTCCCTCTTCTACTCCCTCCCTCCCTCCCTCTCTCTCCATTTATCCTATTTTCCCCTCTTTCCTTCCCTCTTCTACTCCCTTTCTCTCTCTCTCTCTCTCTCTCTCTAAAGTGCCGCAATGTATGAAGACCTAAAGCTTTAAGATAACGTGTATACACCTACATACGTACATACATACATACACACCCACTACATACACAGGCACACACTTCATACATACACATACGCAAACACCATACACACGCACACATTTCATACACACACGCACACACTTCATACATACACACGCACACAATACATACACACACGCACACAATACATACACAAGCACACACTTCATATACAAACGCACACATTTCATACCTATGCACACGCACACACTTCATACACACACGCACACATTTCATACATACACACGCACACATTTCATACATACACACGCACACAATACATACACGCACACACTTCATCCATACACAACGCACACACACACACACACACACACACCTACATACATATAAATGTGCACATACTCCAAACATACATATATACATACACGCGCATGTCACGAAACATACACGTACATACACACGCACAGACACCTACACATACGTCAAACACGCACACACACACCTACACATGTACGTCACATACACACGCACACACGTTATACTGATGATTTTTTTTTTTTATGTGCTCGACTCTGGGCATAGGCTTCTCAGCCTGCTACCAAGGCCCAGTAGTTCTCCTACATTTCGTACAACTCTGTTTACACGTACACACCTACACATGTACGTCATATATACACACACATACGTCACATTGATAAGATTGTACACACACACACACACACACACACACACACACAACGCCTACGCACATACGTACACAAACGTCGGTTCAAACGTCATAAGCACACATTCTCTCTCTCTCTCTCTCTCTCTCTGGACCTAGAGATAGAAAAACAAAACCATTCAAAAATACCTTAATTTTCCTAAGAGGTAGGTGTGTGTGTGTGTGTGTGTGTGTGTGTGTGTGTGTGTGTGTGTGTGTGTGTGTGTGTGTTTTATGTAAGATAGAGACATACAGATAATGTATATAATTAGACATACATACATACACACATACGTAGATGGAGAGAGAGAGAAAGAGAGAGAGAGAGAGAATGGTGCGATCCCTTCCTATGACGTCACTCACCCAGGAACCACCCCGCTCTCTCTCTCTCACTTTCTCTCTCTCTCTCTCTTTTGTTGGCTCGCCTTAGTGTGCAAGTACTGTGAATCGAGAGAGAGAGAGAGAATGCATGGTGACACTGACATCCATAGTTCATTTTCCTCCCTCCCTCTCTCTCTCTCTCTCCTTCCTCACCACACCCTGCCTCACCACACACCCTGCCCCACCACACACCCTGCTCCACCACACATCCTGCCTCACCACACACCCTGCCCCACCACACACCATACCTCACCACACACCCTGCCTCACCACACACCCTGCCTCACCACACACCCTGCCTAGGGTAATATTGTGTTATGCCTACGTATCGCTCGGTCACGCCCACTGTTGTACCAAAGACAGTAAATATTGTCTTTATATACTAATATATACATATACACATTACAATTATCTTGTAAGTTAATTAAGTGAAATACATAAAAGTTATATAATTGTATGAATATTGTATCATTATTGTGTTGGCCATAACATTGTAGTTACATAACTGTAGCAACTGTAACATAACTGCTGCAATCACAAGTGTGGTCATTGCAGCTAAATAACTGATACATATAACTAATACAATAATATCAATACAATCATATCATGAATCAGCCATATTGGATGTACTTGTTTATGTGGGACACCATGGGTGTATTAACTTAGTTATGTGAGGCACCATGGGTGTATTAGCCTAGTTATGTGATGCACCATGGGTATATTAACTTAGTTATGTGAGGCACTATGGGTGTATTAACTTACTTATGTTAGGCACCATGGGTGTATTAACTTAGTTATGCTGCACAGTTTATATATAAATATACGTAAGCCATACTTTGTCATTTTATATAAAATA